>NC_133123.1:182559144-182873115 GCF_033568475.1 Henckelia pumila | reverse complement strand
TCTTATGGACTTGAACATTGCAACTGGTGAAAAGGTTTCATCATAGTCAACTCCTTGTCTTTGAGTATAACCTTTCGCCACCAATCGTGCCTTGTAGGTCAATACCTTACCATCAGGCCCAAGCTTTCTCTTGTAGATCCATTTACACCCTATTGGAACAATTCCATCGGGAGGATCTACTAAAGACCAAACTTGGTTTGTATGCATCGAATCTATTTCCGACTGCATAGCTTCAAGCCATAAATTTGAATCCGCATCAGAAATTGCTTCCTTGAAGTTTCTTGGATCACATCCAACGTCGGGTTCATCTTGATCCCCTTCAAGAAGAAGACCATATCGAATAGGAGGTCTAGAAGTCCTCTCGGATCTTCTAGGTATAGGCGTGTCCATCATTGGTTCCTGAGGTGTAGGATCATTATTTTGTATATCGGGTTCTTCTCGAATATCTTCGAGTTCCATCATCTTGCCTTTCTTATCCAATAAGAACTCCTTCTCCAAGAAGGTGGCATTCCTTGAAACAAACACCTTTGTTTCAGCAGGATGATAGAAATAATATCCGATTGAATTCTTCGGATACCCTACAAAATAACATAAGGTGGATCGATTATCCAACTTATCTCTCACTGTCTGCTTCACGTAAGCAGGACATCCCCAAATCCTCAAGTACGAATACATAGGAGCTTTTCCATTCCATAACTCGTATGGTGTTTTATCCACTGCTTTGGTGTGGACGTTGTTCAACAACAATACCACCGTTTCAAGCGCGTAGCCCCAAAACGAAGGTGGAAGCTCAGTGAAGCTCATCATGGATCGAACCATGTCCAACAAAGTTCGATTACGACGCTCCGATACACCATTCAGCTGAGGTGTCATAGGAGGAGTCCACTGAGAGAGAATCCCATTCTCTTTCAGATAGTCCAAAAACTCGGTACTTAAGTATTCTCCACCTCGATCCGATCGAAGTGCTTTAATACTTTTACCTAGCTTGTTTTCTACTTCAGCCTTGAATTCTTTGAACTTTTCAAATGCTTCAGACTTATATTTCATTAAATATAAATACCCATACCTTGAATAATCATCAGTAAAGGTAATGAAGTAGGTGTGGCCAAATTGAGTACCAATTCTAAATGGACCACAAACATCTGTATGGATCAAATCCAACAGATTTTGACTACGCTCAGGTTTCCCCTTAAAAGGAGATTTAGTCATTTTTCCTTTCAGGCAGGACTCACAAGTAGGTAGAGAGTTAATATCAGACATATCAAACATGCCCTCTCCCACTAGCTTGTTCATCCTCCTTGAGGAAATATGACCTAGCCTAGCATGCCAAAGGTTTGCCGGGTTTTGACTATCGATTTTCCTTTTGTTTGTTGTTACCGATTTATCAACATAATTTATTGGAACATTTTTTAATTTTAAGTTATATAGATCGTTTTCAAGTTGTCCATTTCCAATCAAACATTCATTCTTGTAAATATTGCAAATCTCATTCACAAAATTGCAAGAAAAACCATCTCTATCAAGCATAGAAACAGAAATAATGTTTTTAATCAAATCTGGAACAAATAAAACATCTCTCAAAAGTAACTTAAAATCGTTCTGCAAAATTAAATAAACGTCTCCCACAGCTTTGGCTTCAACTCTAGAACCATTTCCGAGCCTCAGCTGGGTCTCACCCATTCTAAGCTTGCGACTTCTTGTCATCACCTGCAAATCATTGCAAATGTGAGATCCACATCCGGTATCCAATACCCAAGAAGTAGTATTAATTTAAACATTTATTTCAATATAGAACATACCCTTCGCAGTTCGCAACTGCTCTAGATATTCCTTGCAGTTACGTTTCCAATGACCGGGTTTCTTGCAGTGATGGCAAACATCCTTGGACTTTTTCATGTTTGAAGCCTTTGTCTTGTACTTCTTCTTGGGTCCGGTTTTCTTGGGTGGGGCAGAACGTTTCTTACCCTTTGTACTTGGCCCTTTCTTAGCAGAAGAAGAGGAGCCCACCAAGAGAACCGGTTTATCCTTCTTTAAAGTGGCTTCATATGTTACAAGCATATTGACCATCTCTTCAAGAGAGGCCTCTATCTTGTTCATATTGAAATTCACCACAAAACCGTCAAACGAAGAAGGAAGAGAGAGAAGTAATAAGTCCACGTTGAGTTCATGCTCCAACACCAAATCAAGTGTTACCAACTTCTGTATGAGCCAAATCACTCGTACCCCATGATCACGGACCGAAGTCCCTTTACGCAATGCGACACGTCATTAGCTCTTTTACAGTAGCGAACCTTTCAGCTCTCGATTGAGCCCCAAAAAGTTCTTTGAGTTGTACGTGAATGTCAGCAGCATTCACGGTATCCTCAAATCGCCTCTGGAGTTCATCAGACATCGAGGCTTGCATATAGCATTTGGCCTTGATATCATGGTCCCACCATGTATCAAGTTTGGCCAACTCTTCCGGACTTATATCAGCTGGTGCTTCCTTCGGAGGAGATTTTTCTAACACGTAGAGCATCTTCTCCGAGGTCAAGACAATCTTCAACTTACGGAATCATTCCGTATAGTTTGAGCCAAGTCAGTTTATTTTGTTCAAGGATAGAGAATAGTGGATTGCGCGAATTCATCTTAATGAAATACTGAAAAGAAACAGAAAATTATCAGTGATTGTTTAATTAATTTACTAAGACATAAAATAGGCGAAATTTATTTTATGAATCTCACTCCCACTATTTTAACGATTTCACTACCCTCTAGTGAAAACGGGAAACTGTTTTCCTTAGTGGGAACATGGAGTTCAATTGACAAACTATGGTCCCGAATAATATCAGCCAACCATAATTTTCAAAAGGTAGAGCCCAATTGCTTCCAAAGCAACCTCCACGTTTTTACCTCATGTCCAATAAGGGCCCAATAATATGAAGCCGTTTATTGTGACATGTCAAGATGACCCATCAATATTAAGTTGTGATGGACGGTCGCCATGTGGATCCCCCAATAATATGAGCCGATCCCATGGGAGTTCCACCCAACTTACAACATTTGTCGATCCAATGTACAGCTTTCCGACGAACGGGCCCCCCCAATAATATGAGCCGGACCGTATCCGCGGGTAGCATCTCATACATTGATCGTTGATGGAAGGTAGGAACATTTAAACAATTTTAAATTTCCTTTATTTATCTTGATATCAATTTTAAATCATATTTAAAATGAGGGATTTTAATTTTGAAAATTTGTCTCATCATTTAAAATTTTTATGCTTGCGGGATTCATACAATTTTGTCTAAAACATGCATACAACGATAATATCATATATTATATAGGATGATCGATTCCATTTCTAATCGACCCGTGGTTGCCAATCACGAGTCTTAGTCCAATCCTAGGTAATATGCAGGTATGCAATGCAATCCTATTACATTGAGCTTCCAATTTACATTTATTCAGTCTTTATTGTCTGCTGGGCCCACCTCCGTCTTCAAATCTCCATCTCCCACTAAGTCTAATGTATTTACAATAAATAACTATGACAAGTAGGGGATACATTTTAAGGGGTGGGAACGGGCCATAAACCAGGCCCACTTTTATTACATATGACAATTCATATTGGGCCATAAACCAGGCCCATTAATAAATCCAACAACAATAAAAACAAATGTAAATTCCTAACATACACCTACAAAATTGGTCATGGCAATCGATCATCCTTATCCAATAATATTTAATTCAAAATTAATTTATTGGATAACATGCATTGGAAATTAAATTTAAAAGGATAAAATCATATTCCATATATAAAATCTTATTTTACATACAAAATCATATTTTATCTTTTTATCAAATAAAATCATATTTTACATATAAAATCCAATTTTATACATAAAATCATATTTTACTCAATATTTCCATAAGATCATATCTTATCATCAATTGTACCAAAAATAATTAATTTCATAAAATCTGATTTAACGGATAAAATCTATAAATTTTCCAAAAATTTTCAAATTTATCCAAAAATCAATTTTAAAATTTTCGGACTCGAACAATTCGATCCGACGCCTCGTGGACCAATCAAAAATAATTTTCGATCGGACCAAAATAGAATTTTAACATATTAAAATTTTAATTTAAAATAAAAAAAATTTAATTTTTCCCGGGCCGCCCGGGACGATCCCGGGCGGCACGCGCCCCAAAAAGGGGCTCGGGCCGGGCAGCCCGTCGCTACCCCTTGGGCAGCGACCATCGCTGCCCCCCCCCGGGCAGCGATCCAATCGCTGCCCGTGTTTTGCCCGGAAAAAAAAATTTATTTTTTAAAAAATTTATTTTGTTTCAAAAACCGAGGCTTAAAAATTTTTGTACAATCGATTAATTTAATCGCTTGATCTGAGCAACCTGTCTCTGATACCACTGTTGGAGAACGGTGATCAGATCATTCAGAATTGATACCCGGTGCAGCGGAAGTTTAAAAATTTTATATGGAACGATTCCATAATAGGTATCAAAACTTTACGATTAAATTGTGCGTGTAAAAATAAAATAACAATTAAATTTTTACCTCCAATCTCGAAACGAGATTATGGACACCAACAGATTACTCTACTCTTGTTGTATATCCCAGGAACTGATGGACGAACAATTCTTCAATCAGGTCCACGAACGGAAATTTAATCCCTATGATAGATTGCACTAGAAAATCTATCAGAAGTTTCTACGAAGAGAATTAACGAATTTGATCCGTTAAACCAGACTGCAAATTCAAAATTCACAGGCTGAATTTTCCCGAGCAGAGAGGGAGGGGGGCGGCCACTTTTGAGAGAAAAACAACTAGGGTTTTTGAAAATTGTGACCTCTGTTGTTTAATTTCTGTACTGCAATAACTTATTTATAATGTGGGCTGCTAACAGCTTAGGGCCCATTAGTCATAAGTTTAAGCCTGACAAGCAAAGCCCGCATGTTCAGAAATTAATATAAAATTCATCGTGACTCAGATTGATAAACCAATTTCACCAATGTTCACAGAAACCATTTCTGCATCTTTTAGAGTCAAGATAAATTTTCTGAATCCGAATTCAGTGGTTTCCAAAAATGCCCATCCCTATATCATTTTAGGAAATCTTACTCCTTTACTCTTAAATAAGAAGTCCCACTTCTTTGTTCAATAAATTTAACTCTTTAAATTTAACTATCTCAACGGGAATTAAAAATCCATTACTTGTGTGACCCTCAATGGTTCAGGGATACAGCTAGTCGTGGGCTCACAACTCCTTGTGACTCGGAACAACAATTTCCGACTTGCCCATCGAATCATGGTAAGAGCGCCTAGCAACATCGCCCCATGATTCCCTAGGTATCACTGATAGTGCCTGCAAGAACCAATAGATTTTGGTTAGCGTACAGTACGGTCCCTTCATCCATATATCCCGATCGAATCAACAACCATTGGTAAATCGAGAGTCGTTCGAGATTCGATAACTATGCAATACATCTTGAAGATCAAATAGTGACATCGCATGTGCTACTAAGAAACCATTTCTTAAAACACATCATGTACTCTGGCCAGAGATTCGTCACACTAATATCTCCTCAGATTGCATAGGATATCCACACTAGTAAGTATGTGGTGAATCCTTGACAACAAAGCATCGACTCCTATATGTGTCGTAACTGTACCCAATCCCGACACCTGATGACCCCAATAGAGTCGGTAAACGAGTCAAAGTACAGTACTAGCATATAGAGTCTCAATGATGTTTCAAGTAGTAAGGACTAATGCTGTACAACCAAAACCGCGGACTTTATCCACTCGATAAGTGATAACCACTTGGAATGTTCGGATAGGGTAGTTCGATCATTCATCGTATGAATATCCATTTGCATGATTTGAACATCTCTATGTTCCATACCAATGAAACGTGGTACTCGGCATCGCAAATGCTAGTCTCAATCTCGAGCGATCCTTATCCTTATTAACGGACGGCTCAATCGACTAGGAACCGTTTAGAATATACAGTGACTATAAGATGTGTTTCATGATAGACATCCCCATGTACTACCACATCTTACATACACTATAGTATATTCAAGGTTTTTATCAAAACAACAATAGTATATCACAATATAACAATATGAAGAAAGATAAAGTCATTGCCTTTATAAAAGTGTAAATTATATTAAACAAAAGATTTTTTATACATAGAGTCATCAAAGCCCTTAGCCACAAGTTGGCTCACCGGGCACCCACTCTTTCAATGTCCTGCTTACGTGAAGCAGACAGTGGGAGATAAGTTGGATAGTCGATCCTCCTTATGTTATTTTGTGGGGTATCCGAAGAATTCAATCGGATATTATTTCTATCATCCTAATGAAACAAAAGTGTTTGTTTCAAGGAATGCCACCTTCTTAGAGAAGGAGTTCTTATTGGATAAGAAAGGCAAGATGATTGAACTCGAAGAAATTCGAGAAGAACCCGAGATACAAAATAGCGATCCTACACCTCAAGAATCATCACAAGACACGCCTACTACTAGGAGATCCGAGAGGACTTCTAGGCCTCCTATTAGATATGGTCTTCTTCTTGAAGGGGATCAAAGTGAACCCGACATTGGATGTGATCCAAGAAACTTCAAGGAAGCAATTTCTGATGCGGATTCAAATTTATGGCTTGAAGTTATGCAATCGGAAATAGATTCGATGCATTCTAACCAAGTTTGGTCTTTAGTAGATCCTCCCGATGGAATTGTTCCAATTTGGTGCAAATGGATCTACAAGAGAAAGCTTGGGCCTGATGGAAAGGTATTGACCTACAAGGCACGATTGGTGGCAAAAGGTTATACTCAAAGATGAGGAGTTGACTATGATGAAACCTTTTCACCAGTCGCAATGTTCAAGTCCATAAGAATCCTTATTGCCATAGCAGCATGGTATGACTATGAGATATGGCAAATGGATGTAAAGACTGCATTTCTTAATGGAAACATTAAGGAAGAGATCTATATGACGCAGCCTGAGGGATACACATCCATGGGAAGCGAGCATAAGGTATGCAAGCTTCAGAGATCAATCTATGGTCTCAAACAAGCATCAAGAAGTTGGAACCAGAAATTTGATGAAACAATAAAGGATTTTGGTTTCATCAAAAACCCGGAGGAACCATGCGTGTACAAGAAAGTAGTTAAGGATGCGGTAACATTCTTAGTACTTTATGTTGATGACATTCTACTCATGGGGAATGACGTAGGGATGTTGCAGTCAACAAAGATATGGTTATCAAGTAGATTCTCGATGAAGGATTTGGGTGAGGCCTCCTATATTCTAGGGATACAGATCTATAGAGATAGATCTAAGAGAATGATAGGACTTACTCAATCAACCTACATCGAAACCATATTGAAAAGGTTTTCAATGGATGGGTCCAAGAGAGGACATCTACCTATGTGTCATGGAGTTTCTTTATCCAAGTCTATGTGTCCTAAGACTGATGAAGAGATAGAGAAGATGACACACATACCATATGCGTCAGCCATTGGTAGTATCATGTATGGGATGATATCTACCAGACCAGATGTGGCCTATGCTCTGAGCGTCACGAGCAGATATCAAGCCAATCCCGGTCAAATGCATTGGAAAGCCGTGAAGAATATTCTTAAGTACTTGCGAAGGACTAAGAATGTGTTCATGGTTTATGGAGGAAGAGAATTGAAGTTGGAAGGCTACACCGACTCTAGCTTCCAATGTGACGTGGATGACTCGAAATCAACCTCTGGATTTGTATTCGTGCTCAATGGCGGTGCTGTCTCTTGGAAGAGTTCCAAGCAAGACACCACAGCGGATTCCACCACTGAGGCAGAATACATTGCAGCATCAGCTTACTGAGGAAATAACACATCATCCGGGAGATTGTGGAAAGAGGAGACATTAGTGTCGAGAGAGTGGCCTCTACAGACAATATCGCTGATCCGCTTACTAAGCCCTTGCCAGGACCATTGTTTGACAAACATCGCGAAGCAATGGGATTACGTAGTATGACTAGTTGGCTTTAGAGCAAGTGGGAGATTGAAAGAGTGGGTGCCCGATTAGCCAACTTGTGGCTAAGGGCTTTTATGACTCTATGTAAAACAATCTTTTGTTTAATATAATTTACACTTTTATAATGGTATTGACTTTATTTTTCTTCATATTGTTATATTATGATATAATATTGTTGTTTTTGATAAAGACCTTGAATATACTATAGTGTATGTACGATGTGGTAGCACATGGGGATGGCTATCATGAAACACATCTTATAGTCACTGTATATTCTAAACTGTTCCTAGTAAATTGAGCCGTCCGCAAAAAAGGGATAAGGATCGCTCGAGATTGAGACTAGCATTTGCGATGCCGAGTACCACGTTTCATTGGTATGGAACATAGAGATGTTCAAAGCATGCAAATGGATATTCATATGATGAATGATCGAACTACCCTATTCGAACTTTCCAAGTGGTTATCACTTATCGAGTGGATAAAGTCCGCGGTTTTGGTTGTACACCATTAGTCCTTATTACTTGAAACATAATTGAGACTCTATATGCTAGTACTGTACTTTACTCGTTTACCGACTCTATTGGGGTCATTAGGTGTCGGAATTGGGTACAGTTACGACATATATAGGAGTCGATGCTTTGTTGTCAAGGATTCACCACATACTTGTGAGTGTGGATATCCTATGCGATCTGAGGAGATATTATTGTGACGAATCTCTGGCCAGAGTACATGATGTGTTTTAGGTTAATGGGTTATCCTAGTAACACATGCGATGTCACTAATAGATCTCCAAGATGTTATGCATAGTTATCGAATCTTGATCGACTCTCGATATACCAATGGTTGTTGATTCGATCGGGATATATGGTTGAAGGGATCGTACTGTACGCTAACCAAAATCTACTGGTTCTTGCAGGCACTATCAGTAATACCTAGGGAATCATGGGGCGATGTTGCTAGGCGCTCTTACCATGATTCGATGGGTAAGTCGGAAATTGTTGTTCCGAGTCACAAGGAGTTGTGAGCCCACGGCTAGCTGTATTCCTGAACCATTGAGGGTTACACAAGTAATGGATTACTAAAACCCCGTAGAGATAGTTAAATTTAAAGAGTTAAATTTAATGAAAGAGAAGTTGGACTTCTTAACTAAAGGGAGTGGGATTTCCTAAAATGACATAGGGATGGGCATTTTTGGAAATCACTGAATTCGGATTCAGAAAAATTATCTTGACTTTAAAAGATGCAGAAATGGTTTCTGTGCACATTGGTAAAATCAGTTTATCAATCGGAGTCACGATGAATTTTATATTAATTTTTAGAACAACGGGCTTGGCTTGTTGGGCTTATGTTATTGATTTTGGGCTTTAAGGAGTTAGAGTCCTAACACAATTATAACTTAACCTAGTCTAGAAATTATCTATAAATACATGTAGTGGGTTCGAAAATTACGTGTGATTCAGTCTTCAAATTTTCGAACACTGCATAATTATTTTAAGAGGATTTTCGAAAATTCCTCTGTCCCTTTCGGAGAAAATTCGTCTTGTGATTTTTATGAAAAATTACAATCTGAATTAACAGATCATATATGTTTATTCTCTACGCAAAACTTCTGATTGATTTCTAGTGCAGTCAATCAGAGGGTTTCTATTTTCTGTTCGTGGACCTTATTCCGGTGATTGATCGTGACGCCATCAGTTCCCGGGATTTACAAGAAGAGCAGATTAAATTCTGTTGGAATCCATAATCTCGTTTCGAGATTTAAGGTAAAACATTAATTGTGATTATTTGTTTTACTTGTATGAATTTAATCGTAAAAGTTTTGATACCCAGATATGGAATCGATCCATATTAATAAAAATAAATTTTTTAAACTTCCGCTGCACCGGGTATCAATTCTAATTGATATGAACACCGTTTACCAACACTACATTGTCTACCTTAATAGCCTATACACTATTTCCTACCTTTAAGGGAGTAATTTGAATGCTAAAATGTTATATGCTTCTAGTTTTATTTGTGAAAATGAAATGGTGTGGTGGTGAATTGAAAAGAAAAAATAAAAATAGGTAGTAGAAAAGAAAAAAAATGTGGTTGAAATGTTATGAAAATATAATGTAATTGAAAAGAGTTGTGAAAAAGTTGAGAAATGAAGTGAATTGAAATAGAAGTGAAATTGTGAATGAAAAAGGAGTCGTAATTAGAGTTTGATGAATATAAATTACTCCTTATTTTGAATTTTTATCCTTTGTTTGTAGCCATGAGCCAGGCCTTACATTATAAGATGATTAAGTCCTACTGACCGAGTCTCAGTTGCCCAATATAATAGTGGAGAAGAGTTGCGAGAATTTAGCCTATGGACTGTTGATTGATACTTTTAATGATTATGAATTTTGATCGAAACACGCACACACTATTATTCTTCGCATTTACCTATTTATGGGTGTTTTTGATAAATATTCCTATATTTGATCCTATTCTACCTTGAAAAGTCCTCATGATCTATGAATGTTTGAATTGAACTTGGATAAAAGTGTTTTGAACTTGAGTTGCGGAGATTGTGAGTTTTTGCGATTATTTTATTATGACTGAAATTTTCAAGTGTTAGTAGGCGTGACATGATTGGATTTGAATTTTTTTTTTTTTGAAATCATTGTTGATGCCATTGCTACATAATATTTCTTGACTATTCTTGTGGGTTTTGAGAGATTGAGTTTTTGGAATTTGAATTTTAATAGTTTTGCTCGGGACTAGCAAAAGTCTAAGTTTGGGGTATTTGATAAGTGTATTTTATACACTTAATTTATATATGATTTTAATTGTTAAATATTTGTTTCGAGCAGATTTATGTGGGTATTTTGTTGATTTTGTGTTTATAGTGATTTATTGAATTTATGTGAAAAAGAGGAAAAAGAAGAAATTGAAGAAGTAAATAAGGGAATTAAAAGAATTAAAAGAAAAGAAGAAGAAAAGGAACGATCAGAAGACGATCAGACAAGAGAGAATGAACAATGATGGGCTTTCCTTTATTGGGCTTAAGAATAGCGCTAACTTAGCGCTAAAGATTTGAAGGAGAAGCGCTATCGCGCTTGTCAATGAAAGCGAGAAGATTGGAAGCCAGAGCCCTATGCGCGCCCTCCTGGGTTTTTAAGCGCCCGCGCGTCGCGGAAATCTGAATTGGAAATTTTTATCGGAAAGGAAAGTTTCTATTTTCTTGGGCTTTTTGACTGGGCTTTTCATATACGATATAAAAGGGATTCTTCTTATCTGACAAGGGGAGAAGCCGCCATAACACACACATACAGAATATCAGAGTTGATCGTGAGATTTTCTTGAGGAATTTCTGGATCTTAATCTGAAGAACAAAGACGAAGTTCGATAGACCGGACATGGCATCGACGACGGATTTGATTTCTTTATCTTTTATTTATTTAATTCTGAATATGTTTGGATTTTTGAACATATTTTATTTTATTCAGAATTTTATTATGAACTAAATTTTTAGAGTCTAGAGGTCGGATGGAACCTGGTGTAGACATTTTCATGAATTCTAGATTTTATTGAATTGAGTTTCTTCTAGATTAATTATTTTTTTCTAGAAATGATTTTCTTTTCAATTATCTGATCAATAATTGATTTTTTATATTTATTTGAAATCTGGCACTCGAGAGAGGAGATTTTGAATAGGACCATTGAAAAATACACTGTTAATTATTTATATTGCTCGGGAGAGTGTATAATTTTAACAGAGCTTTTAAAAAGAACATTGTTTTGAATTGATCACTGCAAGTAGATTCTTAATAGGGATATTGGAATTGAATTGTAGTTGATATAGTTTATTCGGCACTCGGGAGAGGGAATAATACACTTAAGTGTTCTTGGCTATTAATTGATTGAAATTCATGAAGATTAATTAATTAGGATTGATTGTTGTTGAAATCAGGTGAAATCTATACCTCTAGACCATTTTTCTCTGATTGATTTTTAATCTGAAAGTTGTGTGCGTGCTTTTAAATCTCTTAATTATTTTATTTTTATTGCAAAATTCTAAAAGTTTGATTTTCTAGATAAAGTTTGGACTATTTTAATTACAAGCACTGAATATTTTCAAATTACTCCCTGTGGGATCGATATCTGATTTAATCACTATATTAAAACTTGACACTCGTACGCTTGCGAGTAATTTTTCACAACAATAACAGAAACAATATACAAAGCAAAAATAATGTTGACAGTACAGTAGTATATCGAATAAGTATATACTGAACAATATAAATCAAGTGAATAAGGAAACAATCAAGAAAACTGAGGCCTGTAACTAGTACAGTTTCCTTAAAACATATTTGTCCCCTCCGGAGTGTGCTTCGAGGATTACACGGACGTCTGTTTCCCAAAATACAATGGAGAAACCTTATAGACACCTAGCACGAAGGCACTATACTGGCGAACTGTTAATGTACCTGAACAGTATCAAGACGGAATAGAAGCACAGGAGCATAGCAACAAGCGGAAACGAAGCACAATAATAGAGAGGGATTCAAAAATGGTGTGTTTTGAAAGACTGCATACAGCCTCTATTTATAGGGCACAATTGGGAAGATAAAGGACCAAAGGTTAGGCAGATGAGCACCATCAGTCAGCAGCCAGATGGAGAACCAACAGTCAGTCAGACTGAAGGTCACATCCAGAAGGTTTGAAATTAAATTTCGAAAAATAGAAAAAGAAAATAGCAAAAGGTGGCCAACACTGGGTAGGAAATTTTTCCTTGATCGGTCCGATCATTCGACGCACCCAGGTCGCGCTCGTACGCTTGCACACAAGTCAAGCCTTTTTCAGTGCAAATCGGGCCCTTGATTTGCACCCCACCCCCCACCCTGCGTAGGCGCGCGCAAGAAATAGCCTCTTGACCAATTATTCTTACACCTTCATAAAATGTAACTCAATATAATCTCACCAATTTTTCCTTTCCTATTCAATGTGGGATACCCCCACATGCCTTCCATATGGCAAGACCAATTTCCATTCATAATGGAAAAAGACCAATATAATATCAACTAAATAAATCTCAAAGTCCAACACCTTGAAGCTCACCTCCTCCAACTTTCTCTCATGGCGTCTACAGTTCACGACCATCCTTAACTTGTCATGATCTGCTTGGATTTGTTGATGGTTCTCATCCCTGTCTGGAAAAATTCATCACGACCGCCACCACTCAAATGCTGAATCCTGCGCATACCTCCTGGATCCGCCAGGATCAACTAATATTGAATATCCTCATTGGCTCGTTGTCTCCATATTTGATTCCATTTATTGCTACTTCCACCACATCAGCAGACGCTTGGAACACCCTTGCCCTCACCTATGGCAAGACCTCTCGTGGTCGCATAACCCGGTTAAAGACGCAACTGCGCAATCCGATAAAGGGATCTCAGTCCATCACCGAATTCATGCAGTTCATCAAATCCAAAACCGATGAACTGGCTCTCATGAACTCTCCTATTAATATTGAAGATCTCACCATCAAAGTTCTTCATGGTTTGGATGATGACTATAAAGAACTTTCCTATGCCATTCAAGGCCGAGATACTGTAATCTCGTTTGAGGAGTTACATGATATGCTCCTCAATCATGAAGCTCATTTTGATGCTCTCTGGGATTCCCAATTAACCATTCCGGTCACCGCCAATCTGTATGCCCGGAACTTGTGGCTGTGTTGGAACTTGATTGCATTTGGCGCTTGATCCATGTCGGCTAGAAATGGTCGCTATCTTTCGCGCACCACCAACCCATCCGCCAACCTGGCCTCTGGCACTCACAACCTCCGTACGTACTTTCCATCTCCATTGGCACCAAGACTGTGTGTCATGTGCCCCTATCTTGGGTGCTGCCAGCTCTGCGTTCACCATGAGCATTCTGCCAAATGTTGCCCGAACATTCAGTATCTTCCTTCTCCTACTCCTGTGGCCCCTTCTGAGCAGCCTTATTCCACCGTTGGTCCACTGCTTTCCCAGCGGCTGCTTACTCTCTCGCGTCATCTTCTTCATCTGAATGAATTCTTGACTCCGGTGCCACTCATCAAGTGGCCTCTCATCTTGGAAATCTCTCTATGCATGCCCCTTATGTTGGTTCAGATGGTGTAATTGCTGGTGACGACGCTGGTCTTTCAATCACTCACACAAGTTGTCTATTACCACACATTAACCCTGTTTCTCTCCAATTTCCTCATGCCTTTTGTGTGCACTCAATTAATAAGAATCTTTTATTGGTTTCTCAACTCTGTAAATCTAATGATGTCCTGATTGTTTTCTATTCCTCTTCTTTTCAGATGAAGGATCGTCGTACCGGGGCAATTCTCCATAAGGGTCCACTTAAGGACAGTGTCTACTCCTGATCTATGTCCACACCATCTTCACGACTGACACTTACTTCCTTTGTCGTGTTCTTGCCAGTCTGGCATAGCCGTCTAGGTCATCTGTCTGATCGAGTCCTACGTCAATTAGTCGTGTCTAAGTCGATGTTAAAAGGCCCGGGATTATTTAATTTTAATCCAAGAATATTTAATTTGGGAATACTTAGAGTTTAGAATTAAATTCTATATTCTTAAATTATTTAGGATTGAAATTGAATTAAAAATATTGTCCATGGACTGAATTGAAAATATGCCAAAGTTCGGGTACTAAACTACAATTTGGCTAATATATATCTATACTTTCATCTCTTTCCTAGCAAAACAAACGTGAAGAGCAGCCCAAAATCAGAAAACCTTTCCAACGCCATTTTCAGTCTTTGAAGCTCGAGTTTTTTGCAATCCGGCCGTCAGAATTTCGAGATAAATATATATCTGCAATCACCTCGTCGAGAGCTACGTTTTGGTACAAGTTTCATTCATTTTTCAAATACTCGATTTTAAAATTAAATATGGAATTTTATTATGCCTGGATATACATGTGATTGAGCTAGCATCTATTGTATATTTGAAGACAGATCGGAGAAAGAACGTCGATTTGATTTGTTGTGAATTTTTGAAGAAATATTAGAAATATTCAATTCTGATTTGTGTTGATGTTGGCCGAGAATATATTGATATGTTTCGAATGATGTTGGATATGATTGGTATATTGATTTAGATATTGTTTCGGTTACCCGTTTTTAGCCGTTACGCCGTCGGATTAGAAAATGATCAAGATTTAGTTAGATTGATTGAACTAAACTTGTATGAAGTTCTTGCTGATATCTCCTAGATTTGCATACTTCATTTTCAGATTTGTTTTGAAGTGTTCGAACTCGGAAATTCAACATTCGAATCGGAAAAGACAAGCTTGAGGTTTGAAGCTATTTTAAGTTGAACCTTTGCTACGCTTTCGAGCAGAATTATGATATGCATTCATTAATGTATTTTCTGATTTGAAGTACTTTCAGAATCGAGATTGAAAGGTATAAATGACAGCTAATCCAAATGGGTTAGAACGCTCGAGATAGATATGATTCTCGAGTATTCCCTTTAAAATCACATACTTGTTTTCTTATATGCTTTTATGCGATTTTGATGATTGTTATTGCTTGGATTGATTATTTTATTTACTTGTTCAAGATGTTTTACAGTTTTTAATGCATACAGATTATGTTGCATTCATCTTGAACTCCAGCCTGAAAAGCATAGAGGGTCGAATGGCCTAGATTGCAAGTGACGTTTGGAGGGCTATAGTTGAGTGGCATGGAATGTAGATTTAATTCCAGAGCTAGATGACTCACTATAATTACACCAAAGTCAGGGGATTGAAATACTTGACGCCACCTCGATTGGCAGTGCCAGTGGTTTGGTTAAGATTTTATTCCCCGGGATCACAAGAACTCAGATTTATTGTTATCAGAGTTGATAGCCTATTCCTTTTGAAACATGCATTGCATTCATACTTACATTCTTTCATGTTATGTTATTTATACTAGAATTATATTCACATCGGAGTTATCCGGCTATTGCTGTGTTTTGTATGTGTGCATGGCAATAGGTGGGACAGGAGCTGGACAGAGTGTTCGTGAATAGCTCAAGATAGAAAGATTTAACACGTGGTGACTTCGGGCTATGATTAGAGTTGCTGTAAAACTTTGTATTGATTTTAGTTGAAACTTCCTTTGTAGATGAATAAACCTTGTAGAACACTTGTTATTCTTGTATCTAGCATGTCTATATGGTTTGGTACCAACTTCGGGAAGATTGAGGTAGCAATACATGTTTAGTTTGTGTTTTTTATGTTAACATCTTCTCTTGTACATTTATTGCCTTGTTGGAAGAAGTTATGCATCAAAAATCTTCACTTGACAGCAAAAGAACAGAGTTTAAAGGTTTTAGACAGAGTTCAGCTCGCTCGAGCGCCATATGGTGCGCTCGAGCGAGCCATGTGAACCTTGGAACCGAACCATGCTCGATCGAGCGAGCCATGCTCGGGTTCCCTTATAAAAAAAATTTCTTTTAGTTTTATCCTTCCATGCTTGGATGATGTTTAGGATTTAATCATGTTGTATCCTAATTGCCCTACAAGATTAGATTAGCACCCGAGTTCCTCACAGTTGTCGTCGTTTAATTCTCTGTTGAGTAATTGTAACTCTTTCAAGTGCAATAAAAGTCATAAATTACCTTATCGTGATTTTTCCCTCTCTTCGCAATTTTTCCTTGAACTTATTTTCTCGGATGTCTGGACTCTGGACCTCCCCAGGTTTCTCATGTGATGGCTATAAATATAATGTTATTTTTGTTTACTACTACAACAAATATATTTGGTTATACCCTTTAAAACATAACTCGGACATTCTCACGTCTTTCGTTGTTTCAAGTCTCTTATTGAAAAGTGGTTTGGTCGTCCCATTCTCACCCTGTACACTGATAATGATGGTGAATTCCTTGCTCTCAAAGTATTTCTTAATCTGCATGGGATTTCTCATTTGACCACCCCTCCCCATACTCCTGAACACAATGTCTTCTCTGAACATCGTCATTGTCATGTTGTTAAGTCTGGTCTGGTTCTTCTACATCATGCATCTATCCCCCCCCCCCAACCAAGTTTTGGCCAATTGACTTTTCCACAACAATTTACCTTATAAAATAGACTACCTAAACGCAATATGTCCTAAAAGTCGTCCTTCAAATGCCTGTTTGGTGTCCGCCCTAATCTCTCTAAACTTCGTATCTTTGGTTGTCTCTGCTACCCCCGACTTCGCCCATACTTCTTCTACAAGCTTACCCAATGCTCATCACCTTGTGTCTTCCTTGGTTACTCACTTAGTCAGAGTGCCTACCTATGTTATGAGTCCTCATTTGGCAAAATCTTCGTCTCGCATCATGTTGTTTTTGTTAAGTCTGAATTTCCCTTTGTTAGTGCTGGTTCTGGTGCTGGTTCCTCTCTGAGAGTGCTATCTGATATGCCGATGGAGGATTCCATGGCTGCTGCTCCTTCACCCCTCAGTTCACCTGAGTCGTGCTCTGTGCCAAACACCTGCACCCCTGATCTACCACCCCTGAACCCGCCACCTGTCGATCCCAAACCACCCCCGCCCCCACCTAACCCCACGGCCAAACCCCCCAAGCCACCATCCGACTCGCATTCCAACACTCATCCTATGGGGTTACCCGCTCTAGAAATAATATCTTCAAACTCAACCCTTGCTTTGGCCTAACCATTGTCACTGACTCCGCTCCATCTGAACCGACCACACATACTTCCGCTCTCAAGGGCCTTCACTGTTGTGCAACCATGTTTGAGGAGTTTGATGCTCTTCTTCTTAATCACACCTGGGATCTTGTTCTCTCTGACATCTCTTAGAATGTGTTTGACTGCAAATGGGTGTTTTGGATTAAACAAAAATTGGATGTCTCTGTTGATCGCTACAACGATCGTCTTGTTGCGAATGGCTTTCATCAGTGTTCGGGTCTTGATTACTCTGACACTTTCAGTCCTATGACGAAGCCCACTGCATTTCACATTTTGTTTTCTCTATCAGTTTTCAATGGGTGGTCTTTTCATCAAATAGATGTGAATAATGCTTTTCTGCAGGGTCAATTAGATGATTGTGTTTATATGGCACAACCGCATGGTTTTGTTGATGATTCGCTTCCCTCCTATGTCTGTAAGCTAAACAAGGAGATCTATGGCCACAAACAGGCACCGCGCGCTTGGTACACAACGCTTCATCAGTTTGTAATCAGTGTTGGCTTCACTTGCTCTCTGCTGACATATCTCTATTTATTTATCGTTCTGGCAACATTACTATGTATCTAATTGTATAAGTTGATGATCTGATTCTCACAAGGAATGATTCTGGTGCTCTCCAGGGCTTCATAGATTGCTTAAGCGGTCGTTTTTCTTTCAAGGATCTAGGTTCCTTGCCTTATTTTCTAGGTATTGAGGCTGATTCCTATGTAGGGGGACCTTTGTTTGTCGTATAAAAATTACCTTCTTGATGTTTTCACCAGGACGAACATGGATGACTCCAAGCCTGTTCAACTCCCTCTCGCACGTCTTCAGCCCTGCACCTGCTGGATGACTCGCCCCCTTCCGATTCCATCATTTATCACCAAACGTTGGGGAGTCTGCAGTATCTTTCGTTTGGTCGGCATGATATTGCCTTTGATTTTAACAAGTTATCTCAATTTATGCACTCTCATTCTTCTCTACACTGGGGTTCTGTCAAACGTCTCCTGTACTATTTAAATGCTACACGCTCCTATAGTCTTCTTCTTTGGCTGCATAGTTATCCGTCCCTGCATGCCTTCTGTGATGTGGATTGGGCCGGTGATCTTGGTGATCGTACTTCCACTTCTGCCTATATTGTGTTCTTGGATCCAAATCCTATCTCGTGAAGCTCCAAAAAGCTGGGCTCTGTTGCTCGCTCGTCTATTGAGGCAGAATATCGTGTCATTTCCTCTACGGCTGCTGAACTAAAATGGGTTCGATCATTACTTGCTGAACTTGGGGTTGTTGTTGGGTCTTCCCCGGTCATTATCTACTATGACTACATTGGGGCTACTTACCTATGTGTTAATCCCGTTTTCATTTTTGCATGAAACATATTGTCTTGGATTATCACTTTGTTCGTGAGCTAGTTCAAAGTAACAAAATTCGAGTTATCTCATGTCTCGTCTTCTGACCAGCTGGTTGATGCTTTGACAAAGCCGCTCCCTAGTACTCGTTTGCGTCTACTCTGTTCCAAGAATAGTGTCTCTACGGGCTCGCCATCTTGAGGGGGTATATGTTCTATTCTATATCTTGGAATATATTCTATATTATCTTTATATATTGTATTTCCTTTTATTGTTCTTAGGTTTTTATTTGTATATAAATACATCTTGTATTCATTCTTGAAAATATATCAAAATTATATTTTGCTTGAAACTTATGATATTTGAACAAAAGCCTCATTATCTTTTACATACAAATTTACTAGGGACAAAAAACCCTTGTGTTTGGGGCAAAAGTTATATTTGCATGAAGTTTGTTTATATAGATTTAATATATTTCATTTTAAAGGGGGAATATATCTACTTAGTATTGTTTGAATGGTTTTAATGTTAGCAACCAAAACTAATATTGTGATCTTTTTCTCTTCTAATTCTGGGTCTTTTGTTGTTTCTGAATAAACAATGAGCGCGCACCATATTGTGGACAAGGCAGATATCTCAGGCGAGGCTTCTTCGCGTCACGATGCTGATGACTTGCCTTATGTTCACAAGGTGGGAGTGCCTCCTAAGAAGAGTCTGTTGGATGAGTTCAAGTTCACTTTCAAAGAGACTTTCTTCCATGATGACCTCCTGAGATCTTTCAAGGACCAACCAAAAGCAAGAAAATTTTTACTCGGATTCAAGCCATTTTCTTGATTTTCGACTGGGGAAGAAGGTATGATCAAGGGGACCTCATCGCAGGACTTACCATTGCAAGTCTCTGCATATCTCAGGTAGGTCCTCGAAACTCACCGATTCGCTATCCGACTAGAATTCTCAGCATATATTTCTAACATTTACAATCTTAAATCATGTAGGATGTTGGATATGCAAACTTGCCAACTTGGATCCACAATATGGGCTGTGTAAGTTGTTTCACTGTATTGTTTGAGCAATCTCCACTCAAAATTCCCAGAAATCCTCTTCATGGATATAAAACTTTATAAGGCGCATGCAACTGAACTAATATGCTGATAAATATTTACTCAAGAAGATCATCTCAACACATAAGAACTTTTGTCATCAAATTGCAGACAGTAGTTTTGTTCCACCCTTAATATATGCCTCCATGGGGAGCTCGAGAGATATAGCTATTGGCCCTGTGGCAGTGGTGTCTCTTACTCGGATCCATGCTTCAGAACGAATTCGAACGAAACTACAAAAAGTAGAATACCAAAGCCTTGCATTTACTGCCACATTATTTGCCGGAATCACCTAATTCGTATTATGTTTCTTCCGGTATTATTCTTGTAATTAACATCTCCACGAAATTCAAATTTGGTCATTTTTAATTCTAGATAGTTTGGTTTGAGGTTGGGTTTCTTGATTGACTTCCTCTATCATGGCAGCCATTACCATTACCCTCCAGCAGCTCAAAGGTTTACTAGGGATACAGAATTCCACCAAGAAAACTGGCATAATTCTAACATCCGAACCTTTCATCCTGTCCGAAGGTGACCACATAAAAAAGTTCATCAACCCTTCATCAAATCTATTTCACCCGCAGCCGTGTCGCCATAGGTTTCAGAATCGGTGTGTTGGCGGGGACAATTGCACTCACTGTATGAGAATTATATTAGAGCACAAAATCCATACGCAATTCAAATAACAGAGCCAGAAATCAGCGTTGACTAACATGTGACAGGAAGCAGTAGCGATTGGCAGAACTTTTGCAGCAATGAAAGATTATCACTTGGATTGGATGGGAACAAAGAAATGGTAGCATTAGGTTCCTTGAATATCATTAGCTCCATGACATCTTGTTACATAGCAACAGGCAAGTCAAATGCATACTTCCTCATTGATGGAAAACAAAAATTGCCCATATTACGTTGAAGGCCGCTTATGTGGCATATAACACTCCAAATGGTACAATCAAAAAAAATACACCAAACGCAAAGACACAGTAAGAATATGGCATGAAAATAGTTTGTTCAGAGTGTGATAGATTTTAATTTCAGAAAAAACGATCATCAATTTATTTATTTTCAATTTTCAAACTTGAAAAATTTAACACATTTTGATTTATCGGTGTTTGACCCATAAATTAATTTATGCCATTAATTTATCATTTAATCAATTATAAAATTTAATGATAGATCTCGGTGAATTAAAACCCAATAAAGTTACAGGAACTGCAAAGAATTGCTCAACAACTTCCAAGACCCACTACTGCACTCGGGGAACCGGATTGACTCTCGAGGAACCAAGCAAAGAAAGAGGAAAAGACCAAGTCAAAACAGTTACAAGTAGTGGGATGGTGAAGTTGGGCACTCGGGGAACCTTCGGCACTCGGGGAACCAAGCTGAGAAAGAGTGAGTGGAAGACCAAGTCTAAGCAGTTAAGAGTTAGTGGGCCTGTTAATGGGGCTGTTAGTGCTGCAAGTAGTGGGGCTAGTGGTGGTGAGCAGTTGAGGAACTGACTCGGGAACCAGCATATAAAAGGTGCATTCATGCAGAACACAAGAGAACAACCAACAATCCAACAATTCCAAGCTCCAAAAGCTCGAATTCTTCAGCATATTTCTGCACATTTTCAAATTTTCATCATTGTTCTTGTATTTTTCTAGATTTTCAGTCCATATTTTCGTAGTTCCTCAAGCTTTCCAGCTACATTTTTTATTTTGTTTTATGGCAAACACTTGTCATTTTCAAATTTTTAGTAGTAACGTTGAAGTTTCAATTGCTATTAATGATTTTTCTTCATTATTCCTTATGTTCTTTGGCGTTTAACCGGTGAAATTGAGATCGGCGATGAAATCGGGGCTCACATTCGCTTGATTTTAGAAGTTAGATTTTATTTTTCATTTTTATTTCATTTCGGCACTCACGTGCCTGGCACGCCTGCGCAACACACAAAATTCGTCAATTTTTATGTGCAAACATAATTTTGGCACGCCCGGTGGGACCAATGACGTCGAAGACCGAAGGAAGCATTAACGAAGGAGGTGACGATTTTTCTGCACACGAAGAAGAGTCCGAGAAACCACCAGAATATTATGGATCAGAAAGTGCGAGGATCTATTCAGTTCATCTTGATTCCATCAACACTAAGGAACTGGAGATGATGGAAATAATGTTGAACACCATGGAACGTATGGAGGAGGCACATAGGCTTCTGATTTCGGCCATGGGCTTCATGCGGGGTGAGATGAGCAAAATCAAATCTGGTGAAGAATCTGTTCCTAAAATCACCATCTCTCAAGAACAGACGGTGAACCTTAAGAAAACTGCTGAGGTAAATATCAATCAAGAGAATGATGTTTATCGATGCACTCCACTTCACAAAAGAGAGGAAGAAGTGTGGAAAAGAACTCCTCAAAATCTGAAGTATAACAGTAAGATTTAAGTTTTTCAACAATTTTTTGTCATTAACCAAAAAGTGTTCTGCAGGGTTACAGGGAACCATCAATCGAGAACGCAATTCTATGAATACTCGGGGGGCACCATATCTCCCTCAACCTTTGGTTATCACACACTTTTTGTACAGGTACAAAAATAAGTACAAAGTGTATCAAAGAACCACTCAAGGACCGAGGAACCCATTACGTCCTGGAGAAACCAAAATCCAAAGGTCGAGGAACTACTCGCATACTGGAGGAACCATGGCCCACGGGCCAAGGAACATTTTATATCATTGTGAAAATGTGACATCAAAGAACTGCTCATATATACGAGTATGAACCATGGCTCGAGGGCCACAAAGCGATACTTACCAGCAAAGGAACAATATTTCACAATCAAGGAACAGGTTTTCTCCAGCATATTGGCCGGTTGGGCCAAAATCTTGCGGGAAACTCAGCTCAATGCATGATATTATATCCAAGCATATTGGCCCGTTGGGCCAAAAGCTTGCCGGGGGGCAATTGTTTGACCCATAAATTAATTTGTGCCATTAATTTATCATTTAATCAATTAAAAAATTTAATGATAGATCTCGGTGAATTAAAACCCAATAAAGTTATAGGAACTGCAAAGAATTGGTCAACAACTTCCAATACCCACTACTGCACTCGTGGAACCGGATTGACTCTTGAGGAACCAAGCAAAGAAAAAGGAGAAGACCAAGTCAAAACAGTTACAAGTAGTGGGATGGTGAAGTTGGGCACTCGGGGAACCTTCGGCACTCGAGGAACCAAGCTGAGAAAGAGTGAGAGAAAGACCAAGTCAAAATAGTTAAGAGTTAGTGGGGTTGTTAGTGCTGCAAGTAATGGGGCTAGTGGTGGTGAGCAGTTGAGGAACTGACTCGGGAACCAGCATATAAAAGGTGCATTCATGCAAAACACAAGAGAACAACCAACAATCCAACAATTTCAAGCTCCAAAAGCTCGAATTCTTCAGCATATTTCTGCACATTTTCAAAATTTCATTATTGTTCTTGTATTTTTTTTCTAGATTTTCAGTCCATATTTTCGTAGTTCCTCAAGCTTTCCAGCAACATCTTTTATTTTGTTTTATGGCAAACACTTGTCATTTTTAAATTTTTAGTAGTAACGTTGAAGTTTCAATTGCTATTAATGATTTTTCTTCATTATTTCTTATGTTCTTTGGTGTTTAACCGGTGGAATTGAGACCGGCGATGAAACCGGGGCTCACATTCGCTTGATTTTAGAAGTTAGATTTTATTTTTTATTTTTATTTCATTTCGGCACTCACGTGCCTGGCACGCCTGCGCAACACACAAAATTCGCCAATTTTTATGTGCAAACAATCGGCAAATCAATTATTCTTTGTTATAGCTTTTGGAAGAAGGTCAGATGTTCAACCCTACATTAATATTCGGAAGCGAACACTAAATCCTTGCCGTTGATCTCACAGGATCATTCTCACGGTCTGCTGTAAATTACATGGCTGGATGCCAAACAGCTGTATCAAATATTGTCATGTCGTGTGTGTTGTGTGCCTGACTCTAGTCGTGATCACTCCCCTATTCAAGTACACCCCTTCTGAGTTTATCCACCATTCAATCAGAAAAACCACTTGTCATGATTTATTTTGCAGGATATTGCGATCGCTCACGGATGTAGAGGAACAGCTCAAAGAAAAGAACCAACAGAGAATTCAATATCAATTTGATAGTTGAAATGTCACGTAATAAACAACCTTTCTAGTGGTCTTGAAAATTTTTCCATTTACTAAATCCAAATATCGTGCAAATTAACCAAAGGCAAACATTTCTTCCTTCTAAACTTTCAGCTGTAACTGATATAGATATACCAGTGGCATTCATGCCATGGAAGAGCTGTACAAAAGTCTACAAAAGAGACATACAACTAAGTTGATGATAATATCAAGGCGTCAGGGTCATTTAAAATGTAACATCTAATTCATTTGTTCTTATTTGTTTATGTTTGCCAGCTTGTTCTAGAAAATCCCGGACGGTCTGTTCTTGACAAACTTCATGCATCAGGATTAGCCAACACAGTTGGAGATGACAACGTTTTTCTCACAGTTGCAGATGCTGTCGTGACTTTGGCTCCTAAGATGGAACCATAGATCAAAATGGAGGGAGAAAGTGAGTGTTATGGGAAGGTCGTCTTTTAGGATAATAAACCATGACTCGGTTCACTTTTGAAATCAATCATTTTGTAATATCTGGGGCCGCATGCCTGTTACTTATCCCAACTTGTCACTTAGCAAACATAATTAAGCGATAGACCACGAGCATTCATTTAACACCAACGTAGAAATTTGAAGTGAAATAATGCCATATAAAATAAACAAACACAAGGTAAAAACACCTTCAAGCCAATAATAAATGTAATATATACACCATACAATTAAGAAGTAGCTCAAGTGAATGGTATTGAGTTTCATGTATCTAAAAAGTTAACCATTTGGAGCAACTAAAGCTGATAAATAACAAGTATAATCAATAACCAAAAAGGTGTCACCACATGCTCAGATTGAAGCAAATAATGCTACAGCAGCAGCTACAGAGGTGGAAAGAACAAACATCCAGACGAAGGCAGAGGCTACAAGCGAAGAAGAACCCGATTTAGGTGCTGGTGGGGATACAACTTCATTAACACCAATGATGGCGGTTGGGCTTGGAGTCTCCAAACCTGAACTAGGAGGTTCTGAGAAAGGAGAAGGAGCTGTTGCAGAACATCGAAATTAGCATAAGCTTCATTATCGGGGGGGTGGGGGGGGTTGGGTGGGGGTGGGGAGAAAGGTAAACAGAAAAAATGTGATGTTTAGACAATATTTCATATGGATATAAACAACCAAATGTATGATAGAGCTGCATCATATAAGTATCAATCTTAGGCTAGTTCTCTAAATCATTTGACGAACTAAACACAGTGTATCAGAGTCTACAGAACTCAAAGTTAAATACTTCAGCTTGCAAATAATAATAATGAATAGAAGTGGAAAATGGTCAATTCCACAGCTCCATAGGACCATAAGGGGAGTTGGAAAATTACTAAACCAGGTTCTACTTCGCACCAGAAGTATGGTCCTCAAGTAAAATGGATTCTCTACATCAAAATGGATTACATTTAAATTAATGAATTAACAAAAAGCAGTACATTGCTAGTTTGCATTGTATTATCATTGTAGAAGCATAGTTGTGTGTTAGAATATCTCCCTAAGGTGGAACATAAGATGGAAGAAAGAAGATTTATCAGCCAAAAGCATGGTGAAGTCACCGAAACGCTGCTTGCAGTTCCTTACAATAAAGGTGAATTTTTCGGCCCGCTAATCACTCACTGGAACAAACAACAATTGGAACATGTAAAATCCAAAATGCACAAATGTAGTAGTCAGCAAGCACCACAATTTCAGTTAATCCAGAATGAACTTCATACAGAACATAAAATCTACGATAAACACAATGTAAAGCTCCTATATTTGCAATAAAATCCAAGATGGCAAAACTGAAACCAAAATTTTCTTTGTGCAATCAATCTGAAAAAAGATCATTTCCAACCAAATCAACCAGGAAAGGAAACAAGAAGGATAAAAATCACTTTCATTTTGAACATAAACGGCAGAATTTCTGAAAAGCAAGCACTGGTGGTACCTGCAGTTAACTGCTTGGATTTTCAATCAAAATAGGAGGATCTGGTGCAAAAAAGTAAAATAAAAAAAAACATGCTGTGATGTGGCACCAAAACAAATGAGAATCTACATAACCACACAAACACAATCCGAGAAATACAAATAATAGAAGCATACAACAGAAACAAAAGGAAAATAAAAACATGTGCAGTCTCATGACATATTTTAAAACAATAAGTAAAATCCAGCCACTAAAGGTAGCATATAGAAGTGAAGGCCACAAACAGAATAGGAGAAGAATCTCTAAGATCTGGTGACTAATATTTTAATGAAATTTGATCAAAAGTACAGTACAGAGCGACCCCACATTATTGTTAACAAATTTATCGTACTGTAATTGCGGAGGAAAAAACACAATTTTTAAATGGGATGAATGAAGCGCAAGGATGCAATTGTTGAAAAAGATGGGATCTTTCAGTACCTGGAGCTTCACCAGAGCCACCACTCGCTGTTGAAAGGGCAGAAAACAAATGAAAAATGTGAAGATCGCATCAAACAGAAAATAAGCAACAATTAAAAACATAAAATTTACACGAAATCGCAACATGGGTCTGCCTAAAATCAAATTATATACTCGATAAAAAAAAATGATGATGAAACTTACAGCTGCAGTTAGCAACGGAAGAAGAAGAAAGGCGGCAGACAGCGGGCAGAGTCATGGCCTTAGTGACGTTCAGCTTCGCCCCAAACTGCGCACTATTCTCAAACGCCTCGCAAAGGCATTCGGCGTTAGTATTGACCACAATTTTAAGCCCAGAACAACAATCACCCTTGGGATATGTGGCCGTGCTCCCCTCCACCACGAAGGATAGGCAGTCCGCGAGGTTTAGCACCAGATTCGTGCAATCCTCCTCCGAATGCACGGTGGTGCTGACGGAGGCGAGGAATGCCGCAAAGATGCACAGTCCCCATAGTCTCCAACTCACCGCCATTGGGTTTTTAGACTAATGAATTATGTATGCGCGCGTGATTGGAAATTTATATGGATTTTTGGTAAACAAAAAGTATATTTCGATGCGCACATCATAATTTCGAATGAAGTCTATGAGTCATGCTTGATACCTAAATCACATTAGGTAAGTACAGTTTGCGACATAATAGTCTAATAAAGTGTGGTAGAGGAAATCGAATATGTGACCACTTGTACTATATTGCCAAAAAAGTATGAACGATTGAATGAAAATTGGGTGAAAAAATCTATTTCTATTATAAAAATATGAATGTCTATTTTCTATTATAAAAGTAAGAATGGTTAATTGCATATTCATTATGTGGAAATAAAGCATGAATGTCTATTTTCTATTATAAAAGTAAGAATGCAAACACTTGTATGCAACCGTTGCACGGGTCATATTCGTGTGACGGATCCTAATTTGGGTCGGAACTAACCCGCTACGCCTACCCTAATTTTGATTTTTTTTCCCCATTGTACACCAGATTTTTTTTCCAATTCAACCGTGGGCGTTTGCCGGCTCTCACACACACAAAATCTCGCGACCTTGCTCTGTTCCTCCATGTAAAATCCTTCGGCTTCATCTTAAGCTTATGCCGCCTGATTTTTTCTTTCTTTCCCTCCTCTCCGGCGAGACATCGGATAGGCGAGCTAATTTGTTTCTCTCGATTTCTTTGATCGTAGCTGATAGTTGTGTTTTGTTTGCATATTTTGTTGGTATTTTGTTAATAGTTTGCATGCATTTAATTGTGTTTGTTCATGTTTTATCTTAGTTTTGTCTTTTGCATGCATTTATATTCATAACATACTCCCGGGTTTAATGTGTAGGAGATTTCAAGATGAAGAAAGCAAAGGCAGAATTTTGGAGATTTTGGTGCGCTCGATCGCACATACTCAGCAGGATCGAGCGCGGGCCGAGAAGTTTGAAAACAGAGAATTGAATATTTTGATGCGCTCGATCGGATGTACTCAATGCGATCGAGCGCACGGGCCTGTTCGGGAATGATTTTTTTTAATTTTGGAAATTTTGTTATTTTGGACTCTAGGTTTTATTAGACTCTTAATTCCGTTTTTAAGGATTATAATCAGATTGTGGAGACTCTCTCTTGGAGGCTAGGTTTTGTTCTTCAATTTTTTCTCTAGTTTTCTTCTTTTCTTTGAATTTTTATTGATTTGGCGATGAATCGTTGTAGCTAAACCTTTTAATACTTGGTTGAGGGAGACGAAACCTTGATATATTTTATTCATGAGATTCGATTCGTAGTGTTTAATCTTTATTAAGTATCAATCTTTGATCTATTTGATTTCATGTTTGTATGCGAGATTTTAGGATTGGCCATCTTAGAGTTTTGTATTGCGAACAGCTAAATTAGAATTCAAATCCGTAATTATTTGAACAATCTAATTTGCGAAGCAACTACGTTTGATATTTTCTGCTGTTGAATTTATTAAATCGTAGGATCAATTATTGACTAGGCTAAATACAACCGTTGGTGTTTGTGTTGTCTAGGTTCGTCAGTTTTACTAGTTTGAATGCTATCGTGGATTTAAATCTAGATTGCTGTTATCGGGTTAATTCATTGAGAAGGGTTAATTTAGAATGCTGTTTTCTAATTAACTAAAATTACGGTGAAACAGGAATTTAGTTTTCAGTGACGAATATTTAATAAGATTAATTATTTTTAGGGAATCGATGATTGAATGAATGAATATCAAGGGTGTAGTCGACCGATACCAAGTCTCGTCTCTTATTGATTTCTCCAAGTTTATTATTCAATCTTGCATGTTAGTGAATTTTAATTGTTTAAAATTTTCAGTAGTTAATATCAAACTTCAAAACCCCCTTTTATTTATTTAGAACGCATTAAATTTACCTTTCTTCGTGGGAACGATCCCTACTCACACTACTGCATTATTGTTTATCTGATTGAGTCGGATAATTTGGGCGTGATACGATTAAGCGCTAACAGTAGCCTAGGCAAGAATATGGATTCGTTTTCTGCACCTTATAGACTATTTTGTTGTGTGTATGATTGTGTATTGCATTTCATGTTTAATGTTTGAATCGTTAGTGCCCTGTTCGGTTTCTGTCAAAATGGTTCTCTTTTTTTTATGCTTGAGGAACGTATGTTATGGTTATGGTTGGAGTTTGAAAAGGATTCAAATTCTAGAATGGTGATGGTATTGATGCTGTTGGTTTCGAAAATTCTAGGTTTCTGCCTAGCATGTGAATTCGAAAATTTCAGTACTAATATTGGCTATGCTTATCTATATATTGATCAAATGTGATTTTGTAATGGTGAAAATGATTTGAGTTGGGAATTTGTTTATGCCTCCATTTATGCCCTTGACTTCGAATGTTTCAGAACTTATTTTGAGCATCTCTTGGTTCGGGATCAGTAAATTGGAGGCGACAATTTTGTTGAATTTTTTCTTTTTTCTTGAAAAATCTGTCCTTTTTTACTTTTTTGCTTGTAATTGTGATGTGAGTTTTATTTTCCTTGGGAAAAATTGTAGCTTGTTGTATAGGAGTAAGCAAAGGGGGATTCTGGAGCTTGATCTGGTTTTGGAAGAACGGGTGGAGGATCACATCTACTCCATGGATGAGAGTGAATAAAGCACCTTGTTCATGTCCTTGACCTGGTAAATTTGATTTTTGCAGGACTATTGAATATGTTTGCACGGTAAATTCTTACTAGCGGAATTAAAAGAACAATTATAATCATGTTACAATTATATAAGGTTGAATGAGCTGTCTTATCTTCTTGTTTCGATGCGATTTTTTGGTCATAGAACTGTGCCAGTAAAGTATGAGCTTTGATTGAAGTTTGATATGCCCACTGCAAAAAATTAGCTTCCAAGGATTGATGAATCCAGTGGTAATGGAAGGCGAAAGAGTTTTGAGTGTGAGTTTGTGCATGTTCTAACAATATTTGAATTTTTTCTTGGGTTCTTGTTCTCTGAATCCATGCTTCGTGTCTCTTATCATTACAGACTTCTTTATCATTATGACGGATTCATGCTCTTAATCTTAAACTTTGAATATACACCCCATGTTGCTGAGTAAGTAGGAATTGTAATGCGTCATGACCTTAAATTGTCTTAAAGTACTAATGTGTTACTCACAGTAAATATTCATATCAGTTACACAATATGTACACACATTTTCTTGAATCATAAGTGTACATACATCTCAAGGGTTGTTGAAACATAGTGAGCACTTGGTTCTTTATTCTATTATGTTCTTGCTTAATTCTGTCACTTATGGTGAATTAATGTTATGCAGTGGCTACATGGCCCCAGAATATGCAGTACATGGAAGATTCTCAGAAAATCCGATGTCTTTAGCTTCGAACTTCTCAAATATTATATGTTGTAAAGTTTTATGAGTCATTGTTACTTATTACTTCAATCTTCGTGTTTACATGTTAGTAACAATATTCACCTTTCCATTATTCCTATATTTTGAAGAGCATACTTCTTTACGTTAGATCATCTATGCTGATTTGTATTATTTAAATTTCTATAATATTATGTTATGTCCTATGTTAACAAAAAGTCATTGAAGCGGTAATAGTAACAAAATGAGAGTTGTATGATTCAAAAGATTTAATACTTTTGTCAAATTAGCATACGTTAGATGGAATAATTTTGACATACCAAGTAATACTTTTAGCATACAAACTATTACTTTTGACCCAAAAAATAATATTTTTAACAAAAAAAAAAATTATGTCAAATTAACAAACATTATAAAGTAATATTGTTTTACAGAAAAATAATACTTTCAACAGAAAAATTAATACCTTTGATATAAGAAATAATATTTTTTATGTCAAATTAGCATATGTTAGATGTAATACTTTTGACAAAAACACTAATATCTGTAACATAAAAACTAATACTTTTTAAAACAAATATTTTTAACAAAAGAAATAGTTTTACTGATATATATAACTTTTGAGATTCTTCAGATTTGGTTATGAAAATTTAAGTATTTAACTTTTCAATGATAAAATAATTTTTAAAAAGCATACAAATTGAAACAAATAGCTTTGCTCAAATATAAATTTAAAAAAAAAACATGTTCAATTACAATCTCCTCCCTCAGCTAAAAAAAACTTTATATTAAATCGATCTCGGTAAAAAATTATCAATGTGTGTGTAAATAAATAAATAAATATATAAATATATATATATATATATATATATATATATATGTCATGTTTTGAATATATCTGTATAAGTATAGATTAATCAAGTCTTATATGATTCATGACGTCCTATATGTGTGATAATTTAACATAAACAATATTACTTTTTCTGTAAAACGTATTATTTTTTGTCAAAAAGTATTAATTTTATGTGAAAAATATTACTTTCTAACGCGTGCTAATTTGACACATAAAATATTACTTTTGCTGTGAAAAGTATTAGTTTGTATAATAAAAGTATTAGTTTTTATTTAAAAAATATTATTTCAAAAATTTGACATAAAAAGTATTAATTTTTCTGTTAAAATTATTACTTCTTTGGTCAAAATTATTAAATTTATTTTAAAAATATTACTTCTAACGTGTGTAATTTTTATTCAAATAATCTTAAAGTTAATACTTCAAACTGAAAAACTAATACTTTTAACATAAAAACTAATATGTTTTAGCAAAAAAATAATATCTTTTTATATCAAATAAACATACGTTAGAAATAATACTTTTGACATAGACACTAATACGTTTAAAATAAAAACTAATACTTTTTACTAAATAATAATATTTTATACTGTTTATAAAAAACGTAAATGTCAAATGAGCATATATTACAAATTAATACATTATACATAAACACTAATACTTTTAACATAAAAAATAATACTTTTTACATAAAAATTACTATGTAATATTGTTTACTAAAAATAATATTTTTTATTTCAAATAAGCATATATTACAAAGTAATACTTTTGATATAAAAATTAATACCTTTAACATAAATATTAATACTTTTGACAAAAAATTGATATTATTTATTTCAAATTAAGATACGTTAAAAATAATATTTTGATATAAAAACTAATACTTTTAAAATAAAAACTATTACTTTTGCTAAAAATAATATTTCTCATATTAGTTGCTCACGAGTATTGCTCGGCATACCAAGAGGGAGCAAGTGATTTTGCTCGATCAGACCCTTGAGCTTTTAAAAGAAACAATGTGCTAGTAATGGCAGAAAAGTGCATCCAAACCCAGGACCACTCAAACCAAAATGTATCACTGAACCAACGACAATTCTTTTTAAAGCAAAATCTACCAGGAATAACAAATTGACATCATTACCAACGAAATAAAATGCATCAGCTAACTGTTAATACTTCTGACATTAAGAAATTATTGACATTGAAATTGCAAATACTTCAAGAACACAAGAACCAGCCTTGCACTCGATTGTCCATGAACAGAAGACATTATCTCCTCGTCTCACTTGCAAAAGCAGACGTGTAGTGTGCGTCCGGGAGACATCTCGGCTCCCCTACCAAATAGAGGGGCATTGTGGGGCCAGGAGAAATCTCGGTGTCATGCCAAGAGGGGCAATGTGGGGTCGGAAGAAATCTCGGTGTCCTTGCCATAGAGGGGCAATGTGGTGTTGGGAGAAATCTCGGCGTCCTTGCCGGCATAGTACTGTAGCCATTGATCGATCAAAACAAAGAGGGTCATAATCGAGGATCTAAATTCACAGAGAAAAGTTTAAAGTTAAAGTTTATGAACGTTCATGTTTAAAGACACGAGGAAACTTAAAGTTCAAGTGTGAGTAAAGTTAAAGTTTCAAGCGTGAGTTTGAGTTAAAGTTAAATGAGTTAATTGCATACGATTTCATTAAAAGTTCTAAGTCTCATCTACATTTAATTTCAAGCATTTTTTTAGAGGAAAGTTTCAAAGTATTTTGAATACAAATATTTTAAAGTATGGTGTATGTATTATGTATCCTTCGTTACTCCATGCTTCAGATTAGACTTTCGTTGAGATCGAGAGACATGACTCTTGAGTGGAATGCGATGCGAGCTTGACACATCCCTTCGACCTATGCTAGTCTTCCGAAGATGTTATTTAAACGTAAATGTTTTTATGTATTTTATTTTTTATATTTATTGGATGTAAATCTAAGAACTTCTAGATCAGTTTTATTGGCATGTTAAACATTTGTTTGTTAAAGACAGGTGGTTTGTAAATGTTTTAAAAAGGTCATGCCGAATTTTTTTTTTGAAAATTCCGCATTATTTTAATATATATTAAATTATAGAGGTTAAGTGAGGGTCGTCTCATAGGGTATTGGAAATTCGATCTAGTATTAGAGCCAAGATCTGCCTAAGAATCAAGCAAGGAAGTGTTGCCCGATTTTCAAACAAGGTTTCGACCAAAGAACAACCAATTGAATCCCCTTATTTTCGTGTGAATCAAAGTAAGTGGGCTTATGTATACATTTTAAAAACTTATGTATTTTTTTTAAAATCCGTTGTACACCATCTCGTTCATGTCTTGATATGTATAAATTCGTTTTGTTCTTTATGGCACTTTCATATGTTTTTGATTTCGTATATCGAATTGTCTACACTTTGAACAATGATCTTTCGATTTTGAAATCCATTGTACATCACGTATTTCGAGTCCTCTGATTTGTTTATGTCCAACAAAGTCTTGTATTCGTTTGTTATGCTTTGAGAGTTTTGGAACGGCACTGTTATGAATTGATTTTGAAGTGGAAAAAATATGATATGTTATGGCCTCGTACGGTGGGTATAAAACCGTACCTATGACCCCGTATGATGGGTATAAAACCATACATATGGCCCCGTACGATGGGTATAAAACCGTACCTATGGCCCCGTACGGTAGGTATAAAACCATATCTATGGCCCCGTACGGTGGGTATAAAACCGTACCTATAGCCCCCTTCGGTGGGTATAAAATCGAACCCTCGCCCCTTAGAGGAGTAACATATAGGGGACAGATTTATATGACCCTTACACGGTGGGTATAAAACCATTATATTGGCCCCTACACGGTGAGTATAAAACTGTTATATTGGTCTCGCCCCTTAGAGGAGTAACATATAGGGGATAGAAAACAAACCATGAATAATAAAATGAAGTTTTAGTATCATCTATATGTTTTTGTTCTGTTTCTGATGCGATTTAATGCTTCGTTTTGAATTATGTTGCTATCATGTTTTGACTCATGTCGTGACACGTCTTGTGACATGTCATATCCAAAATCGTATTTATATGTTATGACTGTTATAAACAGTGAGATATCTTCCAGAATCATGTCTATACGTTCATGTTCCATCTCTGGTACGTTTTAATATTTTGTTTGAGTATTGTACTTATCCTGTCTTAACTTGTGTTGTGACATGTTTTGAAACATGTTACGTCCAGAATTATTTCGTACATATATATATTATTTATTTGGGTGTACAAACATCCCCAACTTGCTGAGTGTTTCCAAAACACTCACCCCTTACTTTTCTCCCCAGATAGGAATGAATAATAAGTCGAAGAGATCGAACAAGCATGTTTTGGGGTTGGTGACCAAGTTTAAAGACAAGAAGATTCTGGATTTTTCTTGAGTTGGTTTTCCTTTATGTTATCGCTTCCGCATTCTTATTTTGAGTTGTAAAAGATAATTCCATTTTATGAAATAGACTGGTTTTGGCAAGAATTGTACTACAAGACTTGTTGTTTTAATGTTAAATTGTTAAACAACGTCGATGTCAACTAGGCCAAATTTCGAGGTGTGACAATATTGATAATATTTAGGACAAAAAAATATTCTCATAAGTAAAAAATTTATCAAATTGTATTTTTAATTAATAATTATTAACCAAAAAATTTTTAATGATATATTTTCTTACTAAATATATCATAATAAAAAAAATTCATTTTTCAATCCAAAAATATTATAAACTCAAATTATGGATAAAATATTAATTATTTAGTATAAAAAATAATTATATATTATTAATATTACATATATATTTTTTATTTTTTATTTTTAAATATGAATTTTAAATTTATATAAATATATATACTTTGGCGGGGCGGTTTTGGCCATACCTTGGACACGTATCGGACCCGCCTATCCGGGTCTAGACCACACCCATTGTCATCCTTAGTTTTATTGAGAATTAAGTTAGGATATAATCGTAATTTCATCTCAAACTTCATCAATTAACTGAAAGTTAGTTAATTAAAAGATTCTATTATTATAATAATATAGTACTTCCATGGACCCGTTTGTTGACCCACTTAGCCGAGTCTATACCCAACCCATTGTAATCCATATTTTTTTGGGAATTAAATTAGAATATAATCGTAATTTCATTTCGAGAATCACCAATTATTTGAAAGTTAGCTAATTAAAGGATCTCTACTACAATAATATAGTAAGATTCACAATTACTAACAAGTGTGATGGTTAGATGCATGTGTATGCATATACAAGTTCAAATATATATCATATTTCGATTGCACGCTGTAGACAATTAAATTTGTCTAGCTTAAATTTGTGGAAAATACCAAAAGAAGTATATATTAAATATCAATAAAAAAAATAATTGACTATTTATTTATTGGAAATTAAATTCCTACAAAAAAATAAATAGTTAATTAATTTATATTTTAATATATTTTGTGATCAAATCAAGATTTTTAAATCAAGATTGCATCTTACAAAAATGGAATGAAATACTAATATTTTTAGTATTTCAAATCAAATCTTGAATCAAATGGAAGAAAATACTAATATTTTTAGTATTTAAAATCAAATATTGTGATTAATGGAAAATAATCACCAAATGAATCATGAGGAGCCAATCAAATTGCGACACCTCATCAAATGGAAATGGAAACATTCTGCATCCTTCACCTATAAATAGGAGGCAGATGATCAAGAAGAAAAAGACAACACAGAAGACTGAAGAAAAGGAGTAGAAGAATTCAATATTTTTCTCTCAAGTCATCTTCAAGAAGTTCAAGGAAATCAACGAAGATCAAGGCGAAATTCAAGTCATCTTCATCAAATTCATTAAATTCAAGGAGATCAAGGCGTGATTCAAGGAATTAATTGCGTTATTCTTCAAACACATTTAAATTCATTCAAATCCAAGAAGATTTCGTTCTTCACCAAATTCAAGATCAACAAAATTCAAGGCGTGATTCAAGGAGTTCATCGCGTTCTTCCCAAATTTTGAAGGTTAATTCGATAACAAGGTGTGAACCCATCGAATTAACGTTATCAAGATATCAAATCATCTTCCAAGAAGATCAAACACTCAAGAAATTCACATTTCACAAGAAATTGCCATTGAAGAGAAAAATCAAGGGATTATCTAGAGATTGTATTCACTAATCTTTATTTAAATCACTTTGTATCGATTTTCTATTTCTTAATTTTAAGAAATAAAGAATTTGAGTCACAAATTTTGGCACGCCCAGTGGGACCATCTCTACCTTTCATCTTTTCTCTTCGCCAAAAGTTCTAAGTCATCATGTCCACCAATAACAAGATCTCAACTGAAAGTCTTGGGGTCGTCACAAGAAGTATGTCGAAGAAATCTTCTGAGCAAGCTCGTTTCTTAGAAACCCATCAAAACTCGCACATAGCACCAGTAATGGTGACAAATGCCTCAACTTTAGAAGATCAAATAGCAAATCTGACGAAGGCAATTGAGGGACTCTCGAGACATGTTCAAGATCAAGACTCCCAAATCATGAAGTTGATGGAAAAGATAGACCATACTGATGCAAGTCACATGGACAAACAAGGTGAAACTAACGGTGAAACTGAATCATCGTTGAAGAAAAAAGGAAAGGAACATACTAAAGATTTAAGTTTTTCACCTGATGGGTCAGTTCCTGTAGACCAATTAAAAGACTTCATCATGGGTACTATCAAAGAAAAACTTGACGGAAGCTCCAAGTCATCTCTCACATATGCCAAGCCTTACTCACAAAAGATCGATGACTTGAGGATGCCCCCTGGTTACCAGCCTCCAAAGTTTCAACAGTTCGATGGCAAGGGAAATCCAAAACAACACGTGGCTCATTTCATCGAGACATGTAACAATGCTGGAACATACGGAGATTATCTGGTCAAACAATTTGTTCGCTCACTAAAAGGAAATGCGTTTGACTGGTATACTGATCTGGAGCCATGCTCGATTAATAGTTGGAATCAGCTAGAACAAGAATTTCTCAATCGCTTCTATAGTACTCGACGAATAGTTAGCATGATCGAGCTGACAAACTCACGACAGTGGAAAGAAGAGCCTGTCATTGACTATATCAATCGTTGGAGAAATTTGAGTCTTAACTGCAAAGATCGATTGTCGGAATCTTCCGCCATTGAGATGTGCATCCAAGGTATGCATTGGGGGCTTCGATACATCCTTCAAGGAATCCAGCCAAAGACATTCGAGGATCTAGCTACTCGAGCTCATGACATGGAATTAAGTATGGCTGCAAGTGGAGCAGAGGGACCTCCAGCTCATGAATCTCATAAAGCAAAAGAAAAGGAAGTCTTCAAGAAAGGAGGCAAGCCTTTCACAAAGACCCCGACCAAAGAATCGATGACAGTTAATGCCACACCTGTCAAAGTCAAGGGAAATATAAATGATAAAAGCAATGGAAAGAAAGAGATATATCAGGAAAGAGGGCAAAAAAAGTTGAGTTTAAAGGAAATGCAATCAAAACAGTACCCTTTTCTCGACTCTGATGTATCGGGGATATTTGATGATTTGGTCAAAGCAAACTTGATTGAATTACCAGAACTGAAGCGACCTGAGGAAGCTACACGAATGGATGACCCAAAATATTGTAAATATCACCGGTTGATCGGGCATCCTATTCATGATTGCTTCATATTCAAGGATAAAATCATGCAGTTGGCTCGCCAAGGAAAAATATCACTTGAAGAGGATAATGTGAATGTCAATCAAATCGAAATACATAACAATGATGGTGCATCATGCTACGTAACAGGTTTACAAGGAAGTCTCTTCAACCAGATCGATCAGTCCGAAAATAAAAAGATTGTGTAGCGACCTTAGCATTCACTGACGAAGATCTACCATTTGGTTCTGACTTTCACAATCGGCCTTTATTTGTCACGGGATATAGTCGCGAGCAAAAGGTGAATAGGATATTAATTGATGGAGGCTCTGCAGTTAATATTATGCCTTTGCGCACGATGAAGGAGTTGAATATTGCCACAGAAGAACTCGCAAACAGTCGCTTGATGATCCAAGGATTCAATCAAGGAGGACAAAGGGCTCTCGGGGCCATAAGATTAGAACTAATAATGGATGACATGACCTCAAGTGCATTCTTCCATGTCATAGACTCCAGGACATCATACAACATGTTGCTTGGTCGACCATGGCTTCACGAAAATGGGGTAGTTCCTTCTACATGGCATCAATGTTTTAAATACTGTCAAGATGGGGTGGTAAGAAAAGTACTTGGAGATGATAAACCATTTACCGAGGCCGAATCACACTTTGCCGATGCCAAGTACTATTTTGAGAATGAGAAGACATCAAGAATCGAAGAATGTTCACCTCATCGGGAACCCGAAGGACAGGATGATGAAAAAAGTAAGATTAAAGAAGCCTTGGAAGTTCATAAAGACCAATCAAAAGGTAAATTGCCTGTCCAAGAAGAAAATCCTTTGAAAAAGATGGTACTTCCTTTAACAAAACTTGATGAAAAACGACCATCTATCATCGGATTTGTCCGTCCAACTCAAGGGGCCGAGGTAGAACATGGGGAGTACTCAGAACTACAGAATGCGAAGGGCTTTGATCCAAAAGCTTATAAACTACTCGTTAAAGCCGGATACAACCCAAGGGAAAACCTCACCTTGGGTAAACTCCCCTCAGGAGTTTCTAACAAACAAGCGGCTCTTGAAGGAAATGCGCGTACTGTTCAAAAAACTCGACCAGGCCTTGGGTTCATTCCACAAAGTCCCATCCGCATTGCCATCAAAAGAGTCAGCCTCAACTATATTGCTGAAGATGAGTACTCGTCAAACACCGTTGTTGACAAACAAAATAAAAAGGATCAACGAGTGTCTGTATTTGATAGGCTGGGCCAACGTAAAAGGCAAAGGAATCAACAAAAATTGAACTTTTCCAAGCATTTGCGTGAGGCTCATAATCAGCAAACCCCGAAAAGATTGCGAAGTTTGATTCCATCCCGCATGAAGCGATGCACCACATTGATTATATCATGCGATAAGATCCTGAAGGCTAAGATGAAAACAGTGATTTACACTCAAACTCAAAAGGATGAGGATGATACAGAAAGTGTTGCTTCTTGTCACATCACTTCAAATGAAGAAGAAAATCCATTAGAGGAAGATGCTGAAATTGCTCCCCTTGAACTTGAAGAAGGGGTAAAGGCCACTGTTGATAAACTAAAAGAGATTAATCTAGGCGACGATGATAACCCGAGACCAATCTACCTCAGCGCCCTATTGTCCATCAATGAAGAGGAAGCATATATCGAGCTACTGCAAGAGTTTAGAGATATATTTGCATGGTCATACAAAGAAATGCCTGGGCTGGATCCGAAAGTGGTTGTTCATCACTTAGCTGTTAAAAAGGGATCTCGACCTATCAAGCAAGCTCAACGAAGGTTTCGCCCTGAGTTAATCCCTCCAATCGAAACTGAGATTAACAAACTCATTGAGGTTGGATTCATCCGTGAAGTCAAGTATCCTACATGGATATCCAACATAGTTCCTGTAAAGAAAAAGAATGGACAAATTCGGGTTTGTGTTGACTTTCGAGATCTGAATAATGCATGCCCAAAAGATGACTTTCCGTTACCTATCACTGAACTCATGATTGATGCAACTATGGGTCACGAAGCATTGTCTTTCATGGATGGATCTTCTGGATATAATCAAGTTCGCATGGCGCCAGAAGATGAAGAGTTAACTGCATTTCGCACTCCAAAGGGTATATATTGCTACAAAGTAATGCCATTTGGATTAAAGAATGCTGGTGCCACTTATCAAAGGGCAATGCAGAACATTTTTGACGACATGTTACACAAAAATGTCGAATGCTATGTTGATGATGTGGTTGTTAAATCCAAACAGAGAAATAACCACTTGGAAGATTTAAGAAGAATTTTTGAGCGCGTAAGAAAGTACCAACTCAAGATGAATCCTTTGAAATGCGCATTCGGTGTCACATCAGGAAAATTCCTTGGATTTATTGTCCGGCATCGAGGGATTGAAATTGAGCAAGCCAAAATTGATGCAATCTTAAAAATTCCCGGACCTCGAAATATCCACGAGCTGAAAAGTTTGCAAGGAAAATTGGCATATATCAGGAGGTTCATCTCAAATTTGGCTGGGCGTTGTCAACCATTTAGCCGCCTCATGAAAAAAGGAGTTCCATTTAAGTGGGACGAATCTTGCGAGAATGCTTTCAAGAGCATTAAGGATTATTTGATGAAGCCTCCCGTGTTGGCAGCCCCGGTGCCTGAACGCCCATTAACCCTCTATATCACTGCTCAAGAGCGTTCCGTCGGAGCTTTATTAGCTCAAGATAATGATGATGGGAAGGAAGCTGCACTATACTATTTGAGTAGAATGATGACGCCAAATGAATTGAACTACTCACCAATAGAGAAGTTATGCCTAGCCCTCATATTTGTCATTCAAAAGCTAAAGCACTACTTTCAAGCCCACACTGTCCGGCTTGTCTCAAAGGCAAACCCGCTAAAATATGTGATGTCAAGACCGGTTCTTTCTGATAGACTTGCAAGATGGTATCTCCAATTGCAGCAATTTGAAATTATATATGTTCCTCAGAAGGCTGTCAAAGGGCAAGCATTAGCTGACTTTTTAGCTGACCACCCAATCCCTGCCGATTGGGAGCTATCTAATGAATTTCCGGATGAAGATGTTCTTGTAATTGAAGTTAAACCCCCATGGAAAATGTATTTTGATGGAGCTTCGAATAAGGAAGGAGCCGGTGCTGGAGTTATATTTGTGACATCTGACGGGGAAGCGTTGCCATACTCATTCACATTGACTCAAAATTGCTCCAATAATGTTGCTGAATATCAAGCTCTAATCCTTGGACTAGAAATGGCGGTCGATATAAAGCAATTGCATCTTCAAGTATATGGGGATTCGGCTCTGGTGATTAATCAGTTACTCGGATCATATGAAGTCAGAAAGCCTGAATTACTCCCATATCATAATTATGCTAGGAAGCTTATGGGGTGGCTCGGTGATGTGGAGATTGAGCATGTGCCGAGAAAAGACAATAAACAAGCTGATGCACTGGCCAAGCTTGCTTCTACAATTTCCATGCCAAACAATGAAGCTCGTGTGCCAATATGTAAAAATTGGGTAGTACCGCCACTTTTTGAGGATGAGAGTGATGAAGAAAAAGAAGATGATAACTACACTGTCGAAGTATTCGAAATTGAGAAAGAAGATTGGCGTCAAGCATTTGTCGATTACTTGAAGTATGAAAAGTTGCCAAATGATCCGCGTCAAAGGGTAGACATTAGAAGACGCGCAGCGCGCTTCATCTACTACAAGGATACCTTATATAGGCGCTCATTTGATGGAGTCTTCTTACGGTGTTTAGGAGATGAAGAAACCACCCGAGCAATGGAAGAAGCTCATTCTGGAATTTGCGGAGCCCATCAATCAGGTCCAAAGCTACATTTTCGAATAAAAAGAATGGGTTATTACTGGCCAACAATGGTGAAAGATTGCATGGATTATGCACAAAGGTGTCAAGCTTGCCAGTACCATTCAAATTTCATTCACCAACCGCCTGAAGTGTTGCACCCTACAGTAGCCTCTTGGCCATTTGACGCATGGGGTTTAGACGTAGTTGGACCGCTGACTAAATCTTCAAGTGGGCATTTGTATATCTTGGCTGCAACAGACTATTTTTCTAAATGGGCTGAAGCAGTGCCTCTCAAAGAAGTGAAGAAGAAAAATGTTGCTGATTTTATTCGCACCCACATTATATACCGGTATGGAATTCCTCGGTACATGATCACAGATAATGGGAAACCTTTTTGCAACACTTTGATTGATAAGCTCTGCGAAAAGTTCGGTTTCAAGCAAAGGAAGTCTTCTATGTACTATGCTGCTGCTAATGGTTTGGCCGAAGCTTTCAACAAAACCTTGTGTAATCTCTTGAAAAAAATAATTGCAAAATCAAAGAAAGACTGGCATGAAAGGATTGGAGAGGCTCTATGGGCATATAGAACAACTTACAGAACGCCTACTCAAGCAACTCCTTATGCATTGGTGTATGGTGTGGAAGCCGTAGTGCCACTCGAGCAACAAATTCCATCACTAAGGATAGCCATACAAGAAGGCTTGACAGAAGAAGAAAATGCACGTTTGCGCCTCGAGGAGTTAGAAGCTCTCGATGAGAAAAGACTGGAAGCGCAACAAAGACTTGAGTGTTACCAAGCTCGTCTCTCTAGAGCTTTCAACAAAAAAGTGCGGTCACGCTCATTTGAAGTCGGTGATTTAGTACTCGCAGTGAGAAGGCCCATCATCACAACTCATCGAACCGGAAACAAGTTCACATCAAAATGGGATGGCCCATATGTTGTCAAAGAGGTTTATACTAATGGCGCATACAAACTGGTGGCCGAAGATGGCTTAAGGATTGGTCCCATAAACGGGAAATTCTTGAAGCGTTACTATGCATAAAAAAAAAAAAAAAAAAAAGAACTCCTAACCCACACGAGTATAAACTGTGAACGGTGCCCACCAAAGGTATTATATGTGGTTAAACTGTTATGTCCCCACCAATAGTGAATTCATGTGGTTAAACTGTATTTCTCCCACTTATGGTATTTTATGTGGTTAAAATATTAAATCCCCACCTAGTCTAGGGTGGTTAAGAAATAGATACTCCTGGCCCACATGAGTATAAACTGTGCACGGCACCCCCCAAACAATCAAATTTTGAACTACGTTATGACTTGATCCCTATATTGGGTACGTAGGAAACTTAGATATTTTCTAAGTACAGTCATGAACTTGCTGTTTTCGTTTCCCATGAAATTATAATTCATTTTATATTTCAAGTGGAGTGTAAGCAAATATATATATATATATATATATATATATATATATATATATGAATCAAAGAAGCACATCTATAAACCTCTCAAAGTGATGTTCATTACAAAATATAAAAGGAAATGAAAGTCATAAACAAATTCTAAACAAAGGGACTAAATTTCTTCAAGTCTTCTTTGGCAACTTCAAGATGGATCGTCGACATCTTCAAATTCTCGACGGTCCCATCAACAAAAGGGGAAACATCTCCGATGGCAGTGACTTCTTCCTCAATCTTATGAACCTCCGCTTGAGCACTGGATAACAATCGTTGTTGTCTCTTTAAGGAAGTAGATAAACTCTTCTTTCTCTTCTTCAAATCATCAAGTTCCTTAGTAAGGCGCTCCAACTCCTCATGAGAAGATTGAACTTGACTTGCCTCTTTGCTCTCCCTAGTCTTAGCAGCATCAAGACGATCTTTTGATTCACTCAGTTGTTGTGCAAGAATCTCCTGGGCAGCCTGTTCGGAAGATTTTGACCGAGCTTCATCAAATGCAGCAGCTTTGTCAAACAATGATCCCAATAACTTTTCCAAACCAGAGAAATCAAAATCATGGAAAGTATTCATGGTATCAAGCACCAAGAACACGTCGCCTTTGAGATAAGAGATACAATCAATTGAAATATTCATTATCTTTTCACGAAGGTCGACCCACAGTCTTTGAAGAAATTCTTTCTGGTGATCAAATAAAAATTTCCCTCCATCAAATGCAAGAAGGGCAGCAGGCTTGGGAGTTGCATTAGGAATTGCCAGAATAGAACCTTCTTTTGGTATAGGTTCACCGGCTGAAAGAATTGCAAGTGATGTGTTCGGTCCCATGATCGATTTTTGGCTGCCTTGTGAACCATGAGTATCATCAACATTCAATAACTCTTTCTCCACCTAAAAAAAAAGGGGGGAATGACAAAAGGGTTTGATGAAAAATACAAAAAATAAAAAAAAATAAGAGAAAGGAAGTTTCTTAAAATAAAAAAAAAAAATAAAAAAAAATTACCTCTCCCACAAAGCTTCCCACAAGTCTCGGGTCTCTGATTACACTATCAATGTCAATAACTCTTGGCTCGGAAGGATTAGAGGTCTTTTTGGCCCTTTTCCAATGATGGTCTGCAGTACTACTCTCACTATCTTGAAAGTCTTTTCTCTTGTTTATCTCTAAAATTTCGATTGCACGAGCACTATGATCTTTGGGACGAGAGTCTTCACCGAGAAACCCATTTTCATCCTCACAAACTTTACCTTCTCGCAAATTTTCACAAGGCTTCGAGATAGTTAAAATGGTAAAGTTTTCTTCCAAATAATTTCCATGAACTATTGTCCACCACTTCTTATACTCATCGGAGCAGAATCTCTTCGCATTTGGGGGCATGGATGGAAATTGCACTCTAGACATTGAGTTGGAAAGAGTAATCAACCGCCAAAAAAGAAGCCCTTCATCCAAAGAAGCTTTGCGGACGTCTCGAACAAGAACCCCTGGGGGTATTTGATAAAATCCAAACTGACGACTAAAGCGGTGAGGACTATAAGGTTCAACCAAGAAGCGACTTCCTTGGCGCAAAGACAGATAGCCGGAACGGATGGCGATAAAATAATTCTGCTCAAGTTCCTCCGTGTTTCCATTATCAAGATATAAAAATTCTTTACTCCTTGTGATCATGGTGCAAGTCCAAGAAGCAAAATCTCCTTTGTGAATTCTTTTGCGAGCTTCAATTGAATCATAATGTTTTGCGCTCCCTTCGCCGGAAAAAGTCGCCATTTTTGGACCACGTGCTCCTTGCCAAACTTGGGTGTGAGTCTTAAAGTAATGCGCGAGCCAACCGTAGATGAAGTGTGTAGGAAAAGTCGCACATGCACGAGATGGACTTGAAGAAGCAGCAGTTTTGTTGAGGCCTCGATAAATGCTCGTCAATGTTGGAATAGCAAGACCCACCTTCCGCCCACTAGCCATGATGCTTGCCATCTTGAAAGTACTTGGACGAATAATTTTGGCACCACTTTGAGGAAGGACAAATACACATAACCAACAAGATACATATGCCGCCAAGTATGTCTCATCTTTTGAGTTGTCTCTGATTCCAAGCTTCGAAAATATAGCCTTCTCTGCAGGGGACCATTCTTCGTGTGTCTTGATATCGCCAAGTGGATTATATGTGGATTCAGGAGGCGTTGCCTTTTTATCTCTACGAGGGGGAGGTGAATGATACCGAAAAGCCTTCTTGAACCAAAATCTAACCCACTGATCAATAGTCACTTGAGAGCATGGATCATCTTTTGAATTTCCTCGAAGAATGTGAAAAGCATGAAGTAAGTGATTGCATGATCGAGGAAAGAATCTACTACCCGCTTCATCAATGCCGGTGAGCTCCTTGGCACTAGGGACGACTTCATCATATAAATTTCCGGTGATAGACAGGCCCGATAAAGAGTGCAAATCCCACAAAGAAATAGATAATTCGCCATGTGAAGTCAATAATGTATTGTTGAGTGGACACCACGCCTCGCAAAATGCCTTCATAATGTTGGAATCTCGATCATATGTGAATAATGAAGCATAAACCGGGTCATATATTTGTGCCGCTCGAAGCCTATGATCGCATCGACTAAGAATATCTTCAGTCCACTCCCAATAGCCTTTGACGTAATGAAATTCGCCAATAAATTGGAGTGTGTCATCCCACCTTGCCTGGCCTTCAATAATACGTCTTCCCAATGATGGCAATGGAACATGCTCTTGCAGTTGCTGATGGTGAGTAGATCGCAAAGCCCAAACTTTAGAATTCTTGGTGAAAGGAGTCTCGATGGACCACTCGGGAGCATAAAGCAAGTTTGTCAATCGCGGCCATGGTTTTGCATAACGACCGGCCACAGGCTCATCAACAATCAAAATAGTGCCTTTCTCTTCGGGTTGACCTTCGTCATCAAGAATCATCAAACGTTGAGTGCCGGAAGAAGAAGATATGTCCTTGAAAAAGACCATTGTGCTACATAAAAAAATAATAATAATAATAATTAATAAAAAATAGTGTTAATATGTAAATAATGGTATACAAAAAAAAATACGTAAGTGTAATATATATAACAATAAAATAATAATAAAAAATAAAATAATATTTGTACATATAAAACTAAATACATACATACAAGATTAGATTAAAAAAAAAAACTGAAAATTATGTGTAATGTTTCAAAATAATAATAATAGAAAAAAAAAATACGCAGACATCACAGTAAGAATAATAATTAATAAATAAAAAAAAAAACGTACATATGATTATATATATGTAACTAAATGATAGTAAAATAAAGATGTGAAGATAAAAAAAAAATAATAAATATATACGTATCATGTGCGTACGTAACATTTGCATATAATATTAAATAATAATAATACTAATAACATTTAAAGATTAAAAAACAAAATTATGCGTAACATATACACATATTAAAAACGAACTCAAAATTCAAGAAAAAAAATAGAATTATTATAAGATGCATGTAAATACCCAGATGTAAGACATGTGTACATACGTACATGTATATATATAAAATATTAATATAATAATTTCAAAAGTACATATGTGTATATATATATATATATAAAAGAAAATCACAAAACAAGAAAAGAAAACATAACAAAAACAAAAAAAAAAAAAATTATTAAAATTCGCTTAAAAAAAAAAAAAACAATACAAAACTTAATAAAATATAAGAAAAAAAAAACAAAACAAAAAAAACAAGTGGGACTTTTGTGATGTTCGCATACCAGACGAAAGGAAGAAGAAGTGGCCGCAATCAACCCAAAATCTTGGAGGCTCGGAGACTCTGCAAGCATGGAGTTAAAAAAATATTAGATACAAAAAAAAAAAACGGCATCAAAGAAAAGAAGTAGCCGACGAAAAAAAAAAAAAAACCAAACAAAAAAATAAACGGAAGGGCACGTACTCAATACTTGTATTCGAGGATGAGCGAGTGAATTCATGCCCTAATGTCTCTCTTTTATAATTGAAAAAAAGTGTGCATGGAAGGAAGGAATAAAAAGTTTCCATCTTTCAGAATGGAAAAACAATTCTAATTACAAAGAAATATGATATGATGCATGGGTCAGTATATATGTTTCCCTTTCTTCCTCATATTATACATATATATATATATATATATGCACACGTATAAATATATATATAATAAAATAAAGAGGCCAACTTATGGAAATAATTTATCGTGACTTATTCACTCAAAAAAAAAAATTGTGAATAAATCTCGAGGGGGCATTTGTAGACAATTAAATTTGTCTAGCTTAAATTTGTGGAAAATACCAAAAGAAGTATATATATTAAATATCAATAAAAAAAATAATTGACTATTTATTTATTGGAAATTAAATTCCTACAAAAAAATAAATAGTTAATTAATTTATATTTTAATATATTTTGTGATCAAATCAAGATTTTTAAATCAAGATTGCATCTTACAAAAATTGAATGAAATACTAATATTTTTAGTATTTCAAATCAAATCTTGAATCAAATGGAAGAAAATACTAATATTTTTAGTATTTAAAATCAAATATTGTGATTAATGGAAAATAATCACCAAATGAATCATGAGGAGCCAATCAAATTGCGACACCTCATCAAATGGAAATGGAAACATTCTGCATCCTTCACCTATAAATAGGAGGCAGATGATCAAGAAGAAAAAGACAACACAGAAGACTGAAGAAAAGGAGTAGAAGAATTCAATATTTTTCTCTCAAGTCATCTTCAAGAAGTTCAAGGAAATCAACGAAGATCAAGGCGAAATTCAAGTCATCTTCATCAAATTCATTAAATTCAAGGAGATCAAGGCGTGATTCAAGGAATTAATTGCGTTATTCTTCAAACACATTTAAATTCATTCAAATCCAAGAAGATTTCGTTCTTCACCAAATTCAAGATCAACAAAATTCAAGGCGTGATTCAAGGAGTTCATCGCGTTCTTCCCAAATTTTGAAGGTTAATTCGATAACAAGGTGTGAACCCATCGAATTAACGTTATCAAGATATCAAATCATCTTCCAAGAAGATCAAACACTCAAGAAATTCACATTTCACAAGAAATTGCCATTGAAGAGAAAAATCAAGGGATTATCTAGAGATTGTATTCACTAATCTTTATTTAAATCACTTTGTATCGATTTTCTATTTCTTAATTTTAAGAAATAAAGAATTTGAGTCACACACGCGATGAGTGGTAAAATTTCAAAACTAATATGATAATTTAAATATTAAAAATTTTATATTAAAATAAAACAATTAATAATTTTAAGTTCTAAAAAACTAGATAAAATATGATTAAAAATGGATAAATCATGGGATGTTGTTGTAGAAGAGAATTTCACCTGTAATGACACTGTCTTAATAGTGCATCTAAGGGTAAAAATTTATTGATATATGTGAGGTCTATTGAAAAAATAGTGGACCCCACATGTATTGATAAATCTCTACCTTTAGATATTGTTTGAGACAGTTTCTATAAATGTATGATCTAATTTACCGGGTTTCAGATGAGCTTTAAAGAATGAGGATTTGAGGGCATTTTTGCTAAATTAATTAAGGTTTCACCAAATTTATTTGAACATTAGTTGGTAAAAAAAAGGCAAATTTTAAATTAATTTAGCCTTCTTTGCACGCGATGCGTGCATATACATAAATATTTTTATTTTAATTAATTTTCATGTTATTTTTAGAACTAACATTATGAATTAGATATTCAAAAGTTTAATAGTGCTAACTATCTAATATAAAAATTTAAAAATACAAACAAAGATAGCGAGTGTCATTTTGGTAAATAAGATAAAATCTAGCGGTAAAAAAGATAATACCATATAAAATGACAAAATTTTGCCTAATAATTTTGGTTTTGTTTAGGTATGGAAACGGGGCGGGTTTGGCTAAACCCGAGCCCAGCCTGCCTCGCGAGCCCGGCGGGTCCAATCCGGGTTAGACCCGTTGGACCCACCAGAAATTATATAATTTTAAATTTATTGAATAAAAAAATTCAAAAAGTTTAAAATTATCAAAAAATCATTAAATTTAATTTCAAATTTATATTGATAATATTTAGGACGAAAAAAAAAATTCTCACAAATTAAAATTTATCAACTTGTATTTAATTACTAATTATTAACTAAAAAATTTATAATGATATATTTTCATACTAAACATATCATAATAAAATAAATTCATTTCAATCTAAAAATATTATAAACTAAAATTATGGATAAAATATTAATTATTTTGTATAAAAAACATAATTATATATATATATATATATATAGAGTTTTGCTATCCTGCCCACCCATCTTGCCCACCTAATGTGCTCACCATGAGGTGGCACTCAACTATTGGACGCACAATTCATCACATCCAATAGTTGAGTGCCACCTAATGGTGGGCACATTAAGTGGGCAGGATAGCAAAATTGTATATATATATATATATATTGTTATATATATACATTTTTAATTTATATAAACATATATCCTTTGGCGGGGTGAGTATGGTCAAACTCGAGACCCGTCCCTGACACGTTTGTAAACTCTCTTAACCGGGTCTAGACCTCACTCACTGTCATCCCTAGTTTTGTTGAAAATTAAGTTATGATATAATTGTAATTTAATCTCAAGTATCACCAATTAATTGAAAGTTAGTTAATTAAAAGATCTCTACTATAATAATATAGTACCTCCTCGGACCCTCTTAGCCGGGTCTAGACTTGCGCCTGCCGGGGCCGGGTCTAGACCCGACTCATTGTCATCCCTAGTTTTGTTGGAATTAAATTATGGTATAATCGTAATTTCATCTCAAGCTAGCATCACCAATTAATTAAAAGTTAGTTAATTAAAGGATATCTACTATAATAATATAGTACCTCCCAGGACCCTCTTGTGGACCCTCTTAGCCGGGTCTAGACTTGCGCCAATCGGGGTCGGGTCTAGACCCGACTCATTATCATCCCTAGTTTTGTTGGAATTAAATTATGGTATTATCGTAATTTCATCTCAAGCTAGCCTCACCAATTAATTGAAAGTTAGTTAATTAAAGAATCTCTACTATAATAATATAGTACCTCTCCGAACCCTCTTGTGGACCCTCTTAGCCCGGTCTAGGCTTGTGCCTGCCAGGCCCGGGTCTAGACCCGACTCATTGTCATCCCTAGTTTTTTTTGAAATTAAATTATGGTATAATCGTAATTTTATCTCAAGCTAGCCTCATTAATTAATTGAAAGTTAGTTAATTAAATGATCTCTACTGTAATAATATATATATATAGAGTTCTTTTATGGTGCCCAACTCATATGCCCAACTCCATGCCCACCATGTACAATATGTAAGTTGACCAACACAATTGATGAGTTGACTTATCACATATTGTACATGGTGGGCATGGAGTTGGGCATATAGAGTTGGGCACCAATAAAAGAACTCTATATATATATATATATATATATATATATATATATTATATATATATATATATATATATATAGTAAGATTTACGTTTACTAACGAGTGTGATAGTTAGCTGCATGTGTATGCATATATAAGTTCAAATGTCATATTCCGATTGCAATATATCAATAAATAATTATTGTATCCCAATAATTGAATACTTTGTGTTAAATGATTATTGAACCGATAATATTGACTTAATAGCAAACATAAGATTGAACTTTTTCGATTTACCAAATGTTATTAATAGTGATAATAATGCAACTCACATTTTTTAAACTAAAATAATTCAAGCTTTACGTTCATATGTTTTACACTTATTTATTTATATTTAAATAAATTATCATTTCGATTTTTTTAAAAAAAAGTGAAAAAGACTTTATTTTACCACAAAATTTGAATATACTGATTTACCACTAGTTTCGCACAACTCTTTCTCCTCTTAAGGAAAACAAAATGACGAGATGTTATCAGCAAAGATTTGTTTCCTAAAAATTTAAAATGTCATTATTTATTAAAATTTAAAATTGGTAGGTATCAAATTCAATCAACGATATATTAGATAAATAATAACTTGAAATATATCTCTAATGTTTTGAGAGAAAATCGCATTAAAGGGACTTCCAACAAACACTTTGCGCGCATTAAGGAGTTCTCAGAACAGGTAACAAGTAACAACTCATCATTTTGGGTTTCAGCAAGAAAATTAAGGATTTATTTTTTTCAAAAAAACATCATTGTTGGTTTTTTGAGCGTATATTCTGGGTTTTTTTCCTTCGTTCAATCACAAGATTTTTTATCATTGTATGTGTGATTTTGTGTTTTGCTTTGTACGTTTTGCACTTTTTTACTTCCTTATTCTATTTTCTTTGATATTTCAGGTTGATTGTTAAAGTAATGAGTGCAAGCATTGATCTTGATAGCAATGCCCGTAAGAAACCGAGACTGAATGGTCGAGACATCATTAGTAATTTACCTCCAACTATTATCCGTCATATTCTATCTCTTCTACCTGCAAAGGATGTTCTTCGAACTTCGGTGTTGTCCAAGGCCTGGGAATACAAATGGACTTGCATTTATAATATACATATAGACGAGAAAACATGGTTTTCACGGAAAAAGGGGAGGACGAAGACGAAGACGAAGACGAAGAGTGTAGTTAACTTTGTAGACAGGATTCTCCTCTTTTCCCGAGCAACCATTAAAAGCTTCCATCTATCGTGTTCGTACAAGTACAGCCCAACTCAAATCATAACATGGATTTCCGCCGTGGTAATGAGAAATGTTGAGGATTTGCAAATAGATTATGACCATAAAGGAGTTATTTTACCCCGTTGCCTTTTTAATTGCACGTCCTTGAGTAGACTGAAACTTGGATTACCTTGTACTTTCAGAGTTCCGGTAGAGAACTGGTCTTCCAACGTCCTTAAAATTTTGCATCTTGACAAAGTCGAAATTCTAAACGATTCATGTGTTTCCGACACGCTGGTGCTTGATTTTCCGGTCTTGGAAACTATTGAACTATGCAATTGCAAATGGTTGAAAGTAAAATTTGTGGAAATCAAGGCTCCAGCATTAACTAAGTTCAATGTGGTACACCACTCGCTTCCTAAAGGAGTGAAATGCCAGATCAGGATATTTGGAGCCAAACTTTTGAAGTTTGATCTTTATGGTCATTTTGTAGAAAGTATTGATCTCAGCATGTCATCAGTTTTTTCTGCAGTTGTTGATTGCCGCAGCACCGCGGATGATTTTGTAGTAATTAGAAAGGATGGGTTATTTGCTCGTTCCTTACTCAAAGAATGCTTTGGTATAAGTCGCTTGCGATTATCAGGTGATGTCGTGGAGGTCAGTTTCTCTAACAATACTCTCATTATATTACATTGTTAGTCATCACATACTTGTGTTCTCCCCCAAGAGTAAATGAAAAACCAATTGATGTAATTCCTACTTCTAGCTTGTTTTGAATCTCAATGACATCTCGACCCCAAACAAATATAATGGAACTTATTTGAAGCATTATTCCTCTTTATTCTTTTATTTTATGTGGTCCCTAACCCTGGTTTCTTGATTAAATGGAACTTGAAAATCAGCCATGATAACATTTGGTTTTATATACTGTGTCAGGGCTTTGCGAGATCTAAAAGAGGGACTGCACTTCCTAAATTTAATATGCTGAAACGACTAGAGCTTGTTAGAAAATGCAAGATTGGAGCACTTCTAGAGATGCTTCATGTGATGCCATATCTTGAATCAACCACCTTTTATATGGTAAGTTCTTTTGATGATTTCCACCCATTGGCAATCACTGGTTGATGTTCTCCTTATGTAAATTTCATGTCTAACTTGTTAAAACTCTAACTTAATTGCCCCTCTCGATTCTTACTTGTCATGACTGGTTATTATATATATTCAAGGTAGGTAGTTTTGTTTTTACAGTTGCAGTGGCATGACTATGATTATGAGGAGGTGAAATCAGTGCCAACCTGTATTACGAATCACCTAAATGAAGTTCAGTTTCATCAATTCAGCGGAAAGCCACCGCATATTCATTTGGCAGATTTTTTGCTGACTAATGCTGTAAGGTTGAAGAAAATGTTGGGGCTCTTTAGAAAGAAACACGGCGAAAGGAAGATTGAAAAGAACTTCTGGGAAAAACTAAAGAGAGTGTATGGAGGTGGGAATTTTGAGCTGGGTTCTTCGGTACAAAATATGACGGACTTTGAACTTTTGTTCGGATGAAAAACCTTGTGAAATCGTTTCACTGTGTCCGTTCTTATTTGGTTGTTGGTTTGTTGGATTCATTTCATTTTCTTCTGCACTTCCAAGTATGAAATATTTTGTTAATTCGTTTTGATATACTGTTATAATAACTACTTGCTCATGATAATTCATTTCCAGTTATAAATATATTATTATTATTATTATATAGTGCACGAAGATGTTAATGAATAAGCCAAAAGTTCCTGAATCGATAAATATGAATGTTTTTTAATCAAGAAGATTTTATGAATTTTTATTGACTTATCAAATTTGATATCACTATCATTCTCTCAAATTGGTAGAGAATCCCCATATTATCTAGAATAAATAAATAATGTGGGCCCATGAAGCGCAACATAATGTTTGTGAAAATACGTATTGAGAAAAACTCCAGAATATATATTCAAGACAAGCTTGATCAAAAAATGATATGCATATCAATTTTATGATTATAAATACATTGGTGTAGTTGATTTATTTTGCCTCCAATCAACTATTAAACCATGTAAATAAATGCGTCATAGTTGGTGATATCTGAAATATATGTTGTAAATATTATGCCAAATGATTATGTACTGAAAGTTAATGTTGTGCGGTAAATGCACTACATAAATCTCTTGAAGAGATTATAAATATGTTGGAAATAAATTTGATCTTATCATCAATTATTTTGAACAATGAGATTTTATGACGCGAAATTCTCATTCGTTATTCTTGTGAAACAATGTTTTCAACATTGAGGGGAGGAAGTAGAAGCTACAAGAATATTTGAGATCGATCCTAATGAAATATAAAGTGAACATGATGTTCAAAGTTTAAATCTCAAATACATTATTTGATCTTGTGTATAAGATCGTTTAGCTTCATTTATGTTCTAGTTGAACATTATATATAAATCGTCTTTAGTGACAAAACCGCTTTAAAGAAAATAAGTGAATATCTCAATGTGAAAAGAACAATGGAGGTTGGTCGTTATGAAATAAATCGACGTCCTGCATGACCATATTTTATATTACTTGCAAGTAAATGAAAAATGACGCTAGAAGCGTGAACGACCAATTATTTCAATGAATCCAATTTGGATTATGTTATTGATGAAGAATAACAAGTATATTAAAAGATGAGATTGCACAAATTATTTGGGATCGAAATGATATAATCATTAGTGTGTTTTGCTATTATGAAAAATGATGATTATTTTGAACAACAATTTGTAGAGATTGTCAATAACAAATGATTGACAAGTGACATGTCGCATATGAGCAAATATTAGCAAAGTTTCGCAAAATATTTTATTTAGATTATGAGAAAATATTTGCACTTGTCATGAATACACTGATTTGACGGTGATATATTTAGAAACATCCTCGAAGGATTTGATGCTCAAAATATTATTTTTGCCAAAATTGAAGAAGAAAAGATATTTGGTCTTGAAGTACTATGTCTATGGCAAAATCAACATCTAAATCAATTTTTGGCAAATAAGTGTATAAAATTGAAATATTAAGAGTTAATAATTGAAAGTGATGCTTGAAAGAGGGAGAGCAATTAAAGTTGTACTCTTTTTCCCTTGTCTATGATTTTTTCCGCGTGGTTTTTCATAACAAGGTTTTTAATGAGGCAATTAACAAGTATCAAGAGATGTCGTACTCTTTTTCCTTCATTAGGATTTTGTCCCACTGAGTTTTTTCTGATAAGGTTTTAACGAGGTGCATCCATCGTCGGGAAAATATCCAAAGAAAATATATGTTGTTGTACTCTTTTTCCTTCGTTCAAATTTTTTCCACGGGGTTTTATTGTCAAGGTTTTAACAAGGCAACATTTGAGTCCCGATGAAATTCTCAGACATACATCTTGCCAAATGGAGATTTTGAAGAATCGATTGCTTGTGCAAATAATCATCTAAGGGGAAGTGTTATAAATTCATTATGAATAACGCTAGAGGTACAACATATATCGTGTACAACGATATTTACAACAAATATATCATGAAATTTTGCTATTATATCGCGATATTTTACATTCAATTTATCATGAGATTTTGATAAATGAAATTTTTGTATTGAATTTTTTGTGTTGTACAAATTAATGTACAAATTTGGTTGTACATATAGCATTGCTCATTTATTATTATTATAGATGATTTCTTTATGTGATCAAGATAAATATGCATGTAAAGATAGTATTTGTCCAGATTTGTATCTTGTAATCTTTTCCTATAAATAGAGGTGATTGAGTTCAATGAAATTTACACCTGAGTATTAACTAATATGAATTCTCTCTTCTCTCATATTAATTCTCTCTACTCATCTCTCTATTTCTATTTTGATTTATAACATTTACATTCATTATAGCCCTCCATAGCGTTATTTTAATTTGTGTGCATATGCTTCGATTTTTTGTATATGTATGAACATTTATATCATCAGATTTTTGTGCAAGTATATATAATATCAAAATTAAATTTTGAAAATAATTAATTCTTTAACAATTTTTCAGAAAGGACTTTGGGCCTGGGGAGCATATTATTTATATAAAAAATAATATTTAATATTTAATGTTATTTCCAAGACAAATTTAATGACTAATAATAATAATAATAATAATAATAATAATAATAATAATAATAATAATAATAATAATAATGATGGTTACTACAACACCACTTCTTGAGGATTTCCAAGATGTGAGATCTTTAGAAAAAAAATTGATATGGGATCGATTTCTGAAACTAAACGACAATGGAAGCCACCTCGGCGAAGTTATCTGAAAATGAATTTGGATGCTCGTGTTAATTTATAGCGTGGGAGGAGTTGTGCGAGATCTTCAAGGCAGATTGTTATTGGCATTCGAGAAGCAGATCAACCAACCTATTTTAGTTTCCCATGGAGAGCTACTAGCCATTCGCGAGGGTGCCCTTCTCTCTTCACAAAAAGAGCTTTCAAGATGTTCGCATTGTAATGGATTTCTTACAGGCAGTGCAAGCAGTCTCTGCCTCTCAGAATAATTTCAGTTACATTGTTATTTGTGTTTTAAATCTAAAAACATACATGCAACAACATGATATCAGATTTTATACATGTACGTGTATATATCGGTCAATGTAGTGGCCCATAAGGTTGCTAATTTTTCTTCTTCGCTCCTTCATCATGATTTGTTTGGATGAATGAATTTTTTTTTTCTTGTTGGTTCAACTTGTAACACAAGATTTCAATTAATAAAATTATAAGTTCTCATAAAAAACAATAATAATATGTTTGATAAATTATCATATACTTTGGTAGGGAGGTTTAAAATTTTTAGTTTTCAGTTTTTAGAATTTTGTTTTTAAAAGTACCTTGAAATATGGAATGCACAAGAATATAAGACATTTCTTTTAAGCTTGTGATAACCTTGTGAAAAAAAATATTATATGAGATTAATAAAGATATATGTTATTTTGTATTATTTTACAATATATATAATATATGCTCTAGGAATTAACTTTATAATTTTTTAAAGTAAAAATATTATTAAATTTTTAATTTATATATATACGTTTTGTTTTTTTATGAAAAATATTTTTAAAATATATTTATAATACATTTGATAAATAATATTCCGTACAAAATAACCTTGGGATTAGTATCCATTATTTATTAATTATCTATTGTGATTTATTTTAAAAATTAAAATTTTTAAGTTAATAAATCGTAAAACATGAGATAAATTATGAAAAATTAACAATTAAATTACATAAATTAATTTCTAAAATATTAGAAATGATATAATATTAAACAAAAACTCCTATTATTTAATGAATTTCTTTTAATTTAATAGCGTGTTTTCTTCTATTTATGGACATTGAGTCATTGACAAATTCATTCATAAAAATTTTGAGTCAGGATGATTAAGCAACTTACTAAAAAAAAGTAATCAATAAAAGAGTACAATTATCAAGTAATTAAAATAAAGTGTATTTAACATAAACTATAGTGTAAATATCAATCCTCATTCTCTTATGATATTATACAGTTGTTTATTACATATGTATGCATGTAGGATATTTGTGATCACTGATGTGTTTGTCACGATTGAGTTAGCGACTGATAGAGTGATTCTCGATTAACCCATATATATGCCAAACAACTTAGACTAGTTCTAAGTGCGGAAGATGTTCGAGCATATATATATATATATATATATATAGTGGCGTACCCAGAAATTTTTAACCAGGGGGTGAATTCAATAAATTTTAAAAATTAATACAACACAAAAATATAATAAAAATAATATATTAATGTTTTTACAATAACACTCTCCTAGATTTCATACTTTGAAAATGCTGAATAATAGCTTCATTATCAATTGTATCAAACACATCTTGCTCAATATATGGTACTAAAAAATCATTTAACATATCATCTCCCAACCGATTACGAAGTTATGTTTTGACGATTTTCATTGCTGAAAACACTCTCTCTACAATTGGAATTGCAACAGGCAATAATAATGCTAACTTTAAAAGTAAATATACCAAAGGATATAATTGATGTTTCTTCGATTCAACCATTCTTTTAGCAAGCTCGCTAATCCCCGTAGTCTCAGAGAACTGTTTGTTACTTCGCATGCCAAAGATAAAGCTCTCAAGTTGGTATTCAAGATGCATTAACTCAATTGGAGAGAAATCAGATGGATAAAAATGAGCAAATTGAAGCAATTTTCCTTTATCATAAGCAGAGAATGAATTTGATGGATCAAGACAAGCCATACATAACAACAACTCTGTATTCATCTCGTTAAAGCGATTGTTCAACTCATGAAGTTGCAGATCTATCACTTCGTAGAATGTTTCAACACGAAAATAGTGAATATTTGTTCTTCCTTCAGTATTTCGTCGTGATCTCCCATGAAAGACAAACAACTTTTCCATATATGTGCGGGGTGACTACCTTGTATTTAACACAAAATAAAGAAACTTCTTTCAATAAAGAATCCCAACCATCATCTCTCATAGTTTGCAGCTGTGATTGCTTGATCTTACATGAATAATTGCATTTACGATGTCTTGGTCTTTTATTTGCAAAGCTTGTGACAAATCATTTGTGACTGCCAATATATTCTTCATTAAGTGCATCTGAAATATGAATTCATATTTTCCCATCAATACCAATAGATTATTTGCTTGTGCCCTTTGCTTGTGATCTTTTCACTCCTCTTCAACAATTAAAAGTACATCAATAACTGAAGGGTATAAGCATATCAAACTCAACAATGTATTTTAGTGTAAACCCCAACGTGTACTCCCAGCTTTTTTCAACATCTTCTCTTGATTCATACCTCGTCCAGTCAAGATATCATCATTGCAAATTCCTTCAATAACATTTTCAAATTGTTTCTCACGAAGTATGTCCCTTCGCTTGCATGATGCTCCAACAATATTTCTCAATTGTGCAACAACATCAAAAAAAGTAGAAATTCTCATGTGATTTTCCGCAACAACTACAAGTGTAAGTTGTAGTTGATGAGCAAAACAATGAACAAAATAAGCAGACTTGTTCTCCATCATAATTAAACTTTTTAATCCATTAAATTCTCCTCTCATATTGCTAGCTCCTCTTATCATTGCCCAAATTAGATATAGATAACCCATGTTGGCACAACAAAGAATCAATTGAAGTCTTAAGTGATAAAGCGGTAGTATCTCTTACATGTACAATGCCTAGAAAGTGTTCAACATTGTATCTCCTTTCATCTAAAAATCGTAAAGCTACTGCCATTTGCTTTTAATAGATACATCACGAGCCTCATCAACCAATATTGTAAATAATTCATCACCAAGATCTCCAAGAATAGAATTAGTGGTTAAATAGTCAATGGATCAAATAATTTCATGTTGAATCGTAGGCGATGTTAGTTTGAGATTTTCAGGAGCATTGTCCAGTGCGACTCTATTGATATCCTCATTATGGTTAGCAAGAAATCTTAAGAGTTCAAGAAAATTACCATGATTGAGTGAGTCTCTAGATTCATCATGACCACGAAATGGTAATCCTTGACGCACAAGAAATCGTATGCAATAAATTGAAGCGGTCAAACGAACACGATAATCGGCAGCTACCTGACTAGACTGCTTTACCAAACAAGTTTCAATGTGTTGTTTTTGATTCATTAAGTCATAAGCTGCCATGATACACCTATTGTGAACGCTGCCCTGATTTCCAACATGTTCGTGGAATTTTTCCATCTTTCTCTAATTTGTAAATCCCTCAATAACAAAAGTATCACCACCACATTGATCACCACGATCAGCTTTGAATAAATAGCAATAAAGATAGAAGGCCGCATCTTTTGCAATGCTATACTCTAACCAATTAGGATGATAACTGAACCATATAGATCAAAATCTTCGTTTCTCCTTCCCACAAGTACGCCAAGAAAATTTATGATTCATAGGCTGAAATGGACCATTTTGTAAATAATAACGTCGAACAATCACTCTTTCATTCACATTATACTCTAGGATGTTCCTTCTTAGCCCAGGATCTCTAGGATACTCATTCGATTCAGCAGCAGCAGGAGGAGGTGGTTGTAGAGGGGGAGATGCCCGATTTGAAGTAGGTTCATCTCGCATCTTCTTAAAATACCTCAACATTGTTATTTTACCTGATTTATCATTAACAAATTTAACATGCCATTTTAAAATCATAATAATCGATTCCCCAAAATATCAACAATCTACAATATTAAGTCAAAACCGTCCACTACAAGTCTACAACTAAAAGCATAAATAGAATATTTCCATTGTCCACTGATGAGTGATGACTAATCCACCGCCCACTATCTCCACAAAACAAGAAGAGAAACAATTTTATATTTATTTAATTATATTTTGAATTCTTGATAGATGGTGCGAACAAAATGAACAATTATGATAATGCAATCAAACGGCAATCACCAACAAGAAATAGTTCAAGAATGGAGATTAATAAACAGATAAACTTAAATATGAAATTTACTTACTGAAATCGGGAGTTCAAGGAAAGACTCGAGAAATGAGATCGGTCGATTGGGGGTTCTCTATTCACTATTTCACGCCTTTCTTATTTGTCCACACGTTTAGTCTGTACACGCTGTCTAAAAATTGAAATTTAGATTTTAGGGTGAAGATTGCAAGAAGACAGCTGAGAAGTATACCAGCTAAGGGCTAAGCCCAACGCCCCACGGCCCACTCCATGTTTAGTTAAAACTTAAAACTTAGCCCATACATTATAAATAGACCACATATATAGAACTAGTTATTTTTTTTAAAAAAAAAATCACGAGGGCGGTCACATAATTTAAACATGTATTTAAAAGAGATATTACATATATAGTACTATTTTTTTAAAATTTGAGAGGGGGAGGGGGGAGGGGGGGGGGGGGGGCGGTCGCACCCCCTCGGGACCATCTAGCTACGCCAATGTATATATGAAGAGTATATGTAAACTGATAAGATAATATATTAGTTCTAAGTCTTGTAACTTTCATGTTTTTTTAATCTTGTTGTGATTAATTTACTATCATAGTCCATAGATTTGTACTTTTTAACCCTAGAACTCCTTTCTCATCAACGTGAGGATACGTAACCGGAAAATGGTAACGTGATGATTGGTTTTTGTTGATGTGTCTAATGACATGCTAGCACTTTGATGAAAAATAAACAAAATCACAAAAAAAAAAAAAAAATCAAGTTAGTGGACTAGCACTCTGAATTCATGGTAAATCCTGAAAAATATTGGATAAAAAAATATAATTTCTGAAACTTGATGTTCAGAAAACACCGGAAAATTTCACTTCTTTGTTGCCTCAGTTTAAAGAAAATGGTCGTTGTTTTCGTTAAGTATATATATACTTGCATCGTTTGCACGGGATGCGCGCATGTACATAAATTTTTTATGTTAATTTATTTTCATGTTATAACTTACATGATGAGTTGGATACTCAAAAGTTTAAGAGTGATAGCTATCTAATCTAAAAATTTAAAAATACAAAAAAATATAGCAATTGACATTTTGATAAGTAAGATATCATTTAATGGTTAAAAAAAGAGAAGATCATATAAAATGACTAATTTGTCTAAAAATTTTGATTTTGTTAGGAACTTAGTTAGGATAACATCGTAATTTCATCTCAAACATTCATTTTAAATTTCACCAATTAATTGAAAGTTAGTTAATTAAAGGGTCTCAACTGTAATAACCTAGTAAGATATATACATATACATATATTATTTAAATATATTCTATATTATCGTCTGTATATTTTGTAATTATATTTTTCATTTTATCTCTTAGGCTTTCTAGTTGTATATAAACATTCTTGTATTCATTCGTGGGAATATATCAAAGAAATATTATTTCATCAATTTCTACATGGTATCAGAAGTCTCTGGCCTACACCACTAAAATTTTCCTAACCCTACTACACGCAGCCGCCGCCGTAGATCGTCGTCTCTTCCCATGGCTTCCACCACTACTCCTGCTGCTGCTCCTGTAACTTTGATCTCCTTCAATGCTGCTGCTCATGTGCCCTTGAAGCTCACCTCCTCCAACTTTCTCTCATGGCGACTGCAGTTTACGACCATCCTTACTGGTCATGATCTTCTTGGATTTGTTGATGGCTCTCATCCCTGTCCGCCCAAATTCGTCACCAGCGCCACCACTACCACGCTGAATCCTGAGTACAATGCCTAGACCCATCAGGATTAACTGATTTTAAATATTATCATTGGATCCATGTCTCCCTCACTGATTCCGTTTATTGCCACTGCCACCACATCTGCAGATGCTTGGAACATCATCACCCTCACTTATGGCAAGCCCTCTCGTGGGCACATCACTCAGTTAAAGATGTAGCTTCGCAATCCCATGAAGCTGTTGGAAAACTGGCGAGTTCCCAGACCAATTACGATTGATACCCGGTGCAGCGGAAGTTTAAAAATTTTCATGGAACGTTTCCATGGTATGGGTATCAACCGTTCATCGATTGAATTACGTGTGTGTAAAATTTAAATAACAATTAAATAAATTTTACCTCAAATCTCGCAACGAGATTAATGGACACCAACAGAACAATTCTGCTCTTGTTGTCTCTCCCTGGAACCGATGAACGCCTTCAATCAGGTCCACGAACAGAGGTTTAATCCCTCTGATAGATTGCACTAGAAAATCTATCAGAAGTTTTCTGCGAAGAGATTGAACGAATCTGATTCGTTATTCCTTACTGCGATTCAAAATCACAGACCGGAATTTTCTCGGGCAGAGCAAAGGGAGGGGACGGCCGATCGGTTTTGAGAGGGTATAGGGTTTTCGAAATTTTCTCTCAAAATTTATGACCTGTTGTGTGTAATTTCTGTACTGAAATAACTTATTTATAATGCAGGCCACTAACACCTTAGGGCCCATTAGTCATAAGCTGGGGCCCGACAAGCAAAGCCCGCTCGTTCAGAAATTAATATAAAATTCATCGTGACTCCGATTGATGAAACGATTTCACAAATGTGCACAGAAACCATTTCTGCACGTTTTAAAGTCAAAATAAATTTTCCTGAATCCGAATTCAGTGGTTTCCAAAAATGTCCATCCCTATGTCATTTTAGGAAATCCTACTCCCTTACTCTTATTTAAGAAGTCCAACTCCTTAGTTCATTAAATTTAACTCTTTAAATTTAACTATCTCAACGGGGATTAAAACTCCATTACACTGTGTGACCCTCAATGGTTCAGGGATACAGCTAGCCGTGGGCTCACAACTCCTTGTGACTCGGAACAACACTTTCCGACTTGCCCAACGAATCATGGTAAAGCGCCTAGCAACATCGCCCATGATTCCCTAGGTATCACTGATAGTGCCTACAAGAACCAGTAGATTTTGGTTAACGTACAGTACGGTCCCTTCATCCATATATCCCGATCGAATCAACAACCATTGGTATATCGAGAGTCGCTCAAGATTCGATAACTATGCAATGCATCTTGAAGATCAAATTAGTGACATCGCATGTGCTACTAAGAAACCATTTCTTAAATCACATCAAGTACTCTGGCCAGAGATTTGTCACACTAATATCTCCTCAGATCGCATAGGATATCCACACTCGCAAGTATGTGGTGAATCCTTGACAACAATGCATTGACTCCTATATGTGTCGTAACTGTACCCAATCTCGACACCTGATGACCCCCTCAGAGTCGGTAAACGAGTCAAAGCACAGTACTAGCATATAGAGTCTCCATGATGTTTCAAGTCGTAAGGACTAATGGTGTACAACCAAAACCGCGGACTTTATCCACTCGATAAGTGATAACCACTTGGAAAGTCCGGATAGGGTAGTTCGACTATTCATCCTATGAATATCCATTTGCATGCTTCGAACATCTCCATGTTCCCTACCAATGAAACGTGGTACTCCGCATCGCAAATGCTAGTCTCAAACTCGAGCGATCCTTATCCTTATTATCGGACGGCTCAATCGACTAGGAACGGTTTTAGAATATACAGTGACTATAAGATGTATTTCATGATAGACATCTCCATGTTCTACCACATCTTACATACACTATAGTATATTCAAGGTCTTTATCAAAACAACAATAGTATATCACAATATAACAATATGAAGTAATATAAAGTCATTGCCATAAAAGTGTAAATAATATTAAACAAAAGATTGTTTATACAAAGAGTCAACAAAGCCCATAGCCACACAGTTGGCTCACTGGGCACCCACTCTTACAATCTCCCACTTGCCCTATAGCCAACTAGTCATACTACGTAGACCCATTGCTTCGCGATGTTTGTCAAACAATGGTCCTGGCAAAGGCTTAGTAAGTGGATCAGCGATATTGTCTGCAGAGGCCACTCGTTCGACACTGATGTCTCCTCTTTCCACAATCTCCCGGATTATGTGGTATTTCCTCAGTACGTGTTTGGATCTTTGATGAGACCTTGGTTCCTTTGCTTGAGCAACGGCACCCGTGTTGTCGCAGTACACCGGGACTGGACCAACAAATTCAGGAATGACGCCCAACTCTTGGACGAAATTCCTCATCCAAACGGCCTCTTTAGCAGCAGCTGATGCTGCAATGTATTCAGCCTCAGTGGTGGAATCCGCTGTGGTGTCCTGCTTGGAACTTTTCCAAGAGACAGCACCACCATTGAGCATGAACACAAATCCAGAGGTTGACTTCGAGTCATCTACATCACTTTGGAAGCTAGAGTCGGTATAGCCTTCCAGTTTGAGTTCTCGTCCTCCATAAACCATGAACATATTCTTAGTCCTTCGCAAGTACTTAAGAATGTCCTTCACGGCTTTCCAATGCATCTGACCAGGATTAGACTGATATCTGCTCGTGACACTCAGAGCAAATGCTACATCCGGTCTGGTAGATATCATCCCATACATGATACTACCTATAGCTGACGCATATGGTACATGTGTCATATTCTCTATCTCTGCATCAGTCTTGGGACACATAGACTTGGATAGAGAAACTCCATGACACATGGGTAGATGTCCTCTCTTGAACCCATCCATTGAAAACCGTTTCAATATGGTATCGATGTAGGTTGATTGAGTGAGTCCTATCATTCTCTTAGATCTATCCCTATAGATCTGTATCCCAAGAATGTAGGATGCCTCACCCAAATCCTTCATCGAAAATCTACCTGATAACCATATCTTTGTTGACTGCAACATCCCTACATCATTCCCAATGAGTAGGATGTCATCAACATAAAGTACTAAGAATGTCACCGCATCCTTAACTACTTTCTTGTACACGCAAGGTTCCTCCGGGTTCTTGATGAAACCAAAATCTTTAATTGTTTCATCAAATTTCTGGTTCCAACTTCTTGATGCTTGTTTTAGACCATAAATTGATCTCTGAAGCTTGCATACCTTATGCTCGCTTCCCATGGATGTGTACCCCTCAGGCTGCTTCATATAGATTTCTTCCTTAATGTCTCCATTAAGAAAAGCAGTCTTCACATCCATTTGCCATATCTCATAGTCATACCATGCAGCTATGGCAATAAGGATTCTTATGGACTTGAACATTGCAACTGGTGAAAAGGTTTCGTCATAGTCAACTCCTTGCCTTTGAGTATAACCTTTAGCCACCAATCGCGCCTTGTAGGTCAATACCTTACCATCAGGCCCAAGCTTTCTTTTGTAGATCCATTTACACCCTATTGGAACAATTCCATCGGGAGGATCCACTAAAGACCAGACTTGGTTAGTATGCATCGAATCCAATTCTGACTGCATAGCTTCAAGCCATAAATTCGAATCCGCATCAGAAATTGCTTCCTTGAAGCTTCTTGGATCACATCCAATGTCGGGTTCATCTTGACCCTCTTCAAGAAGAAGACCATATCGAACTGGAGGTCTAGAAGTCCTCTCGGATCTTCTAGGTGCAGGCGTGTCCAGCAATGGTTCCTGAGGTGTGGGATCGTTATTTTGTATTTCGGGTTCTTCTCGAACTTCTTCGAGTTCCATCATCTCGCCTTTCTTATCCAATAAGAACTCCTTCTCCAAGAAGGTGGCATTCCGTGAAACAAACACCTTTGTTTCAGCAGGATAATAGAAATAATATCCGATTGAATTCTTCGGATACCCCACAAAATAACACAAGCTGGATCGACTATCCAATTTATCTCCCACTGTCCGCTTCACGTAAGCAGGACATCCCCAAATCCTCAAGTATGAATACTTAGGAGCTTTGCCATTCCATAACTCGTATGGTGTTTTGTCCACTGCTTTAGTGTGGACGTTGTTCAACAACAATACCGCCGTTTCAAGCGCATAGCCCCAAAACGAAGGTGGAAGCTCAGTGAAGCTCATCATAGATCGAACCATGTCCAACAAAGTTCGATTACGACGCTCCGATACACCATTAAGCTGTGGTGTCATAGGAGGAGTCCACTGAGAGAGAATCCCATTCTCTTTTAGATAGTCCAAAAACTCGGTACTCAAGTATTCTCCACCTCGATCCGATCGAAGTGCTTTAATACTTTTACCTAGCTTGTTTTCTACTTCAGCCTTGAATTCTTTGAACTTTTCAAATGCTTCAGACTTATATTTCATTAAATATAAATACCCATACCTAGAATAATCATCAGTAAAGGTAATGAAGTAGGTGTGGCCATGTTGAGTCCCTACTCTAAATGGACCACAAACATCTGTATGGATCAAATCCAACAGATTTTGACTACGTTCGGGCTTCCCCTTAAAAGGGGATTTAGTCATTTTCCCTTTTAGGCAGGATTCACAAGTAGGTAGAGAGTTAATATCAGACATATCAAACATGCCCTCTCCCACTAGCTTGTTCATCCTCCTTGAGGAAATATGACCTAGTCTAGCGTGCCAAAGGTTTGCCGGGTTTTGACTATCGTTTTTCCTTTTGTTTGTTGTCGCCGGTTTGTCAATACAATTTACTGGAACGTCTTTTAGTTTTAAATTATATAGATCGTTTTCAAGTTGTCCATTTCCAATTAAACATTCATTCTTGTAAATACTGCAAATCCCATTCACAAAATTACAAGAATAACCATCTCTATCAAGCATAGAAATAGAAATAATGTTTTTAATTAAATCTGGCACAAATAAAACATCTCTCAACAATAATTTAAAACCATTCTGCAAAATCAAACAAACATCTCCAATGGCCGTAGCTTCAACTCTGGAACCATTCCCGAGCCTCAGCTGGGTCTCACCCATTCTAAGCCTGCGACTTCTTGTCATCACCTGCAAATCATTGCAAATGTGAGATCCACATCCGGTATCCAATACCCAAGAAGTTGTATTAAGTGACATGTTTATTTCGATATAGAACATACCCTTTGCAGTTCCCAACTGCTCAAGATACTCCTTGCAGTTGCGCTTCCAATGACCCGGCTTCTTGCAGTAATGGCAAACATCCTTGGATTTTCCATCGTTTGAAGCCTTTGTCTTTTGCTTCTTCTCGGGTTCCACTTTCTTGGGTGGGGCAGAACGTTTCTTGCCCTTCATACTTGGCCCCTTCTTAGCAGAAGATGAGGAGCCCACCAAGAAAGCTGGCTTATCCTTCTTAAGTGTGGATTCATATGTAACGAGCATATTGACCATCTCTTCAAGGGTGGCCTCTATCTTGTTCATATTAAAATTTATCACGAATCCATCAAATGAAGAAGGAAGAGATAGAAGCAGCAAGTCCACATTGAGTTCATGCTCCAACACCAAATCAAGGGTCGCTAACTTCTGTATGAGCCAAATCACTCGTACCCCATGATCACGGACCGAAGTCCCTTCACGCATGCGGCACGTCATCAACTCCTTAACAGTAGAGAACCTTTCAGCCCTCGACTGAGCCCCAAAAAGTTCCTTGAGTTGTGTGTGAATGTCAGCAGCATTCACCGTGTCCTCAAATCGCCTCTGGAGTTCATCAGACATCGAGGCTTGCATATAGCATTTGGTCTTGATGTCATGGTCGCACCATGCATCAAGTTTGGCCAATTCCTCCGGACTTATGTCAGCTGGTGCTTCCTTCGGAGGTGCTTTCTCTAACACGTAGAGCATTTTCTCCGAAGTTAAGACAATCTTCAACTTCCGGAACCATTCCGTATAGTTGGCGCCAGTCAGCTTGTTTTGTTCGAGGATCGAGAATAAAGGATTTCGCGAATTCATTGTATGAAATACTGAAAAGGAAAAACAGACATATATCAATGATTGTTTAACAATTTACTAAGACATAAAATAGGCGAATTTAATTTTATGAATCTCACTCCCACTATTTTAACGATTTCACCACCCTCTAGTGAAAACGGGAAACTTTTTCCTTAGTGAGAACATGGAGTCCAATTGACAAACTTATGGTCCCGAATAATATCAGCCAACCATAATTCTCAAAAGGTAGAGCCCAATTGCTTCCAAAGCAACCCCCATGTATTTACCTCATGTCCAATAAGGGCCCAATAATATGACGCCGTTTAAAGTGACATGTCAAGATGACCCATCAATATTAAGTTGTGATGGACGGTCGCCATGTGGATCCCCCAATAATATGAGCCGATCCCATGGGAGTTCCACCCAACTTACAACATTTGTCGATCCAATGTACAGCTTTCCGACGGACGGGCCCCCCCAATAATATGAGCCGGACCGTATCCGCGGGTAGCATCACATACATTGACCGTTGATGGAAGGTAGGAACATTTAAACAATATTTAAATTTCCTTTATTTATCTTGATATAAATTTTAAATCATATTTAAAATGAGGGATTTTTATTTATAAAAATATTTGTCTCATCATATTTAATTTATTGCATGCATTGCCGGATTCACGCAATTTATGTCTAAACATGCATACAATCATAATATCACATATTATATAGGATGATCGATTCCATTTCTAATTGACCCGTGGTTGCCAATCACGGGTCTTAGTCCAATCCTAGGTAATATGCAGTATGCAAATGCAATCCTATTACATATGCTTCCAATTTACATTTCTTCAGTCTTCATTGTCTGCTGGGCCCACCATCTTCAAATCTTGATCTCCCACTATATCTAATGTATTTACAATAAATAACAATGACAAGTAGGGGATACATTTTTAGGGGGTGGGAACGGGCTATAAACCAAGCCCACTTTTATTACATATGACATTCATATCGGGCCATAAACCAGGCCCATTAATAAAACCAACAACAATAAAGACAAAATGTAAATTCCTAACATACACCTACAAAATTGGTCATGGCAATCGATCATCCTTATCCAATAACATTTAATTCAAAATTAATTTATTGGATAACATGCTGTGGCAATTCAAATTTAAACAAGATAAAATCATATTTTATATATAAAATCACATTTCACATATAAAATCATATTTTATCTCCATATCAAATAAAATCATATTTTATCTATAAAATCCAATTTTACAAATAAAATCATATTTTATCTAATATATCATAAGATCATATCTTATCATCAATTGTACCAAAATAATTGATTTCAAAATTCAATTTACGGATAAAATATTAAAATTTTCCAAAAATTCAAATTTATCCAAAATCAATTTTAAAATTTACGGACTCGAACAATTCGATCCGAAATCTCGTGAACCAATCAAAAACAATTTTTGACCGGACCAAAATATAAAATTTTAAATATTAAAATTAAAAATATAATTTTTCCCGCGGGCCGCCCGGGACACTCCCGGGCCGGCCCGCACCCGGGGCGCGGGCGGGGCAGCCCGGCTGCCCCCTTAGGGCAGCAACGTTTGCTGCCCTGGCGGCGCCTGGCGCCGCCGCTGGGCGGCGCCGTGCGTCGCCCTGGGCAGCGCCGAGCGCTGCCCTGCGCAGCGCCCAGCGCTGCGCTGGGCAGCGCCGTGCGCCGCCCTGGGCGGCGACGGTCGCCGCCCTGGGCGGCGCCGTGCGCCCCCTTTGGGCGGCGCCGTGCGCCGCCCGGGGCAGCAACAATTGCTGCCCCACCGGGCAGCGATCCAATCGCTGCCCGGGTTTTGCCCCGAAAAAATTTTTTTTATTTAAAAATATTTATTTTGTTTCATAAACCGAGACTCAAAAATTTTGTACAATTGATTAATTCAATCGATTGATCTGAGCAACCTGGCTCTGATACCACTGTTGGAAAACTGGCGAGTTCCCAGACCAATTACGATTGATACCCGGTGCAGCGGAAGTTTAAAAATTTTCATGGAACGTTTCCATGGTATGGGTATCAACCGTTCATCGATTGAATTACGTGTGTGTAAAATTTAAATAACAATTAAATAAATTTTACCTCAAATCTCGCAACGAGATTAATGGACACCAACAGAACAATTCTGCTCTTGTTGTCTCTCCCTGGAACCGATGAACGCCTTCAATCAGGTCTACGAACAGAGGTTTAATCCCTCTGATAGATTGCACTAGAAAATCTATCAGAAGTTTTCTGCGAAGAGATTGAACGAATCTGATTCGTTATTCCTTACTGCGATTCAAAATCACAGACCGGAATTTTCTCGGGCAGAGCAAAGGGAGGGGACGGCCGATCGGTTTTGAGAGGGTATAGGGTTTTCGAAATTTTCTCTCAAAATTTATGACCTGTTGTGTGTAATTTCTGTACTGAAATAACTTATTTATAATGCAGGCCACTAACACCTTAGGGCCCATTAGTCATAAGCTGGGGCCCGACAAGCAAAGCCCGCTCGTTCAGAAATTAATATAAAATTCATCGTGACTCCGATTGATGAAACGATTTCACAAATGTGCACAGAAACCATTTCTGCACGTTTTAAAGTCAAAATAAATTTTCCTGAACCGAATTCAGTGGTTTCCAAAAATGTCCATCCCTATGTCATTTTAGGAAATCCTACTCCCTTACTCTTATTTAAGAAGTCCAACTCCTTAGTTCATTAAATTTAACTCTTTAAATTTAACTATCTCAACGGGGATTAAAACTCCATTACACTGTGTGACCCTCAATGGTTCAGGGATACAGCTAGCCGTGGGCTCACAACTCCTTGTGACTCGGAACAACACTTTCCGACTTGCCCAACGAATCATGGTAAAGCGCCTAGCAACATCGCCCCATGATTCCCTAGGTATCACTGATAGTGCCTACAAGAACCAGTAGATTTTGGTTAACGTACAGTACGGTCCCTTCATCCATATATCCCGATCGAATCAACAACCATTGGTATATCGAGAGTCGCTCAAGATTCGATAACTATGCAATGCATCTTGAAGATCAAATTAGTGACATCGCATGTGCTACTAAGAAACCATTTCTTAAATCACATCAAGTACTCTGGCCAGAGATTTGTCACACTAATATCTCCTCAGATCGCATAGGATATCCACACTCGCAAGTATGTGGTGAATCCTTGACAACAATGCATTGACTCCTATATGTGTCGTAACTGTACCCAATCTCGACACCTGATGACCCCCTCAGAGTCGGTAAACGAGTCAAAGCACAGTACTAGCATATAGAGTCTCCATGATGTTTCAAGTCGTAAGGACTAATGGTGTACAACCAAAACCGCGGACTTTATCCACTCGATAAGTGATAACCACTTGGAAAGTCCGGATAGGGTAGTTCGACTATTCATCCTATGAATATCCATTTGCATGCTTCGAACATCTCCATGTTCCCTACCAATGAAACGTGGTACTCCGCATCGCAAATGCTAGTCTCAAACTCGAGCGATCCTTATCCTTATTATCGGACGGCTCAATCGACTAGGAACGGTTTTAGAATATACAGTGACTATAAGATGTATTTCATGATAGACATCTCCATGTTCTACCACATCTTACATACACTATAGTATATTCAAGGTCTTTATCAAAACAACAATAGTATATCACAATATAACAATATGAAGTAATATAAAGTCATTGCCATAAAAGTGTAAATAATATTAAACAAAAGATTGTTTATACAAAGAGTCAACAAAGCCCATAGCCACACAGTTGGCTCACTGGGCACCCACTCTTACAGAAGGGCTCTCATTCCATAACCAAATTCATGCATTTCATCAAATCCAAAGCTGATGAACTGGCTCTCATGAACTCACCAGTTGACATCGAGGATTTTACGATCAAAGTTCTTCATGGTCTGGATAATGACTATAAAGAACTTGCTCATGCTATTCAGGCTCGCGATTCTGAAATATCGTTTGAGGATCTGCATGATAAACTCCTCAATCATGAAGCTCATCTTAATGCTCGCTGGGACACTCAGATCACCCTTTCGGCCACCGCCAACACGTTTTCCAGATCAAGTGGCGGCTACCGCCGCTCGCCGCTTGTCCCAACTTCATATTCCATCACGCCTCCCCAACCAGTCCACCCACCTGGTGGCTGGTCCTCACAACCGCCGCCGCCATCATACCCATCGGCGAATGGGCAGTGATGAGTGCATTTTGTATGAATTGTTTCGTGATATTTTTATATCTATTTTGTGTGTGTTCTTATTATTTTATTGGTGTTTTCGTGCATTTTAGCTTCACATTATTCCCCTTGGTGTATTTACAGAAAATGACAAAAACTCGGCATTGTTGATGAAGTAAGGAAGATGCGTTTATGATATTTGAAAGCTGCATGTCTGAGCTTCAAAGGAACCAAATAGTGTGTATGCACCAAAGAAGATGAGCAGCTGTGCATCACGTGATGATGCGCGATTGCGCATGGAGGACATGGGAACAACACATGATGAGCTGCGCTATTGGAGACTGAACTAGCGTGATAGCGCATGGGAATAGCAGATGCCTTGCGCTGTTGAAGATTGCATGAAGAGCTATCGCGCAAGGTTGGAAAAGAAGGAAGCGCAATTGCGTTTCATGGTTGAGCAATCGCGCAAGGAAGCTATGCAGCTGAATTAGCGAGGCAGTCAATCACTCGCTCGAGCACAAGTTATGCTCGCTCGAGCGAGAAATACGTTATCAAAAATCCTCGGGGCAGAGAGTTACTCGCTCGAGCGCACTTTGTGCTCGCTCAAGCGAGCCGCGCGTAGAGAATTTTTAAAATTGGAAACTCTCGCTCGGGAAGGATATTATCTTTTGGGGATCTTGGACTCTTAAATACCGACTTAATCATCAGATTAAAGGGGGAGAACGCAGACAACAGAGGAGGAGGCTACTACAACTTGGGAGAGAAGATTTCTCGTTTCTTTCTTCTTCTTCCTTTTATTTTTGAATTATAATTTCAATTATTGAGTAGTTTGTTTTTAACCAAGACGGCGTGATTGAGCCGAACAAATTCATGTAGAAAACTTGGATGTTTATTTGGGATTTTTCAGACTTGATTTTATTTTATTGATTGTTAGATTCATATTTGTCCTGTGGATAGTCTGATCAATTGTTTGCTTGCATGTTAATGGGTTCCAAGTCAACAGAATAGGGATTGATTTCGATCACTTTGATAATCAACAAATGGTAAAACCGACTAAAAATAGAATTTGATTTCAAGGTGCGGTTTAGGTGAAAACTGAATTTTAACAAATATTTAATGCATTCAAATTTGATTAGAATTATGAAAGATTAATCCGTCAATATTTGTATAGGTTTGATTGTTCTAGAAATTAACCTTTGAACAAGTTAGGAGAATTCTCGTAATCTAAGATTAAACCTGAGTCCTGAATCGGCTACATGTTACATATTTATTTGGTATCTACGTGTGTCTTGGTTATTTCAATATGATTATATTTATCTTTTAGTTATTTTAGATCTTATTATTTTTAGTAATTAAATTTTTATTTAATTCGTTGCTTAATTCTTTATTATTTTTGTCTAGATTAAGTAAAATATTAATTCCTGAGAATTGACAGCATTTCCTGTGGGATCGATACTTGGACTCTCTGTCCACTTTACTATTACTTGACCTAGTGAACTTGCTAGTAAATACCGAGTTAAGCGGTTAAGTTTTTGGCGCCGTTGCCGGGGACTGTTTAGTTAGTATTATGATAGATTATTTGTTTGAGACTAGACATTTTTTTTCTTTCATTTGTTTAATTTTTAATTTTAATTTTTTTTACTTGTGAGGTGCTTGGAGATGGATCATAGACGGGTATTCACAAGTTTTGGCCAGCAATACTTAGAGCCATTCTATGCTGCTTGGGGGAGATTCAATGATTTGGCAGACATATTTCGGTACCATGATTTTTTAAACTACACTCTAGTTCAGATTTTTTATGGTGGTTTGGATGAGACAACAAGACATTGGGTGGATTATGGAGCTTGAGCAACTGGCAGCCACTTGTTCAACAGAAATTACGACAGTGTTATGCACTTGTTAAATGATATGGCAGATTTCGACTACCATTGACATTGTGATCTTTCACTGCAGGGTTGGAATCACCAATATCCTCCAGAATTCAACTCCACAAATTTTGTGAACCAACCATTTGAGCTTCAAGAAAAGTGTATAGGGAATTCTGAAGATTATGTGGCTCAGTTGGAGAGCATTGTGAGAAAGCAGGCAGAGACAAATAAGTTCTTGGAAAGCCGCATCAACTCTTGGAGTGTTTTGGATGAACATATTGCGCTTCTTATAAAACCATTTTCTGAGATGTGTCAAAATAATGAAATAATTGTGCCAGATTATGAGGAAATATTTTTTGAGAAATCTTCATATGAAGAGGAGCCAAAAGTTACAATGGAGGAGGAAGAAATGTACAAGCGAATGATTTGACCTCGTCAATAGTTTTTACATGCACGCCATTAAAAAATCCTTTCTTTCCATTGACTCCAACTACCAAATATCATATCCTCCATGATCTTCAGCCTAGATTCGGAGTCTCCTTCCAAAATAATTAGTTCTTGAAGAGTATTGTTGGACCGACAAGCTTACAAAGTCAATATCACACCAAGCTTGAGGGCGTAGAAAATCAAGACCTATACGTAGAGTCGTATGATTCTTACTATGGGCGGCAGCCGCTCTTTGATGGTTGCTTCTGCATAGTCAGGGTGTAGACTATAAACTTAGCGCTGACTAGGAGGCAACCCAGTATTCTTTCCCTTGCTCTTTAGTTTAATTTTTGGTTTTTGTTTATTTTTATTTGATTTTTGTTCTTTCCCATGCCAGTTTGCCGTGAATGCCGATTCACCCAGTTTGCTATTGTCACCTTAAAAGATGTCGCTTCTAGAGTGTGAAGAGGAAGAGAACGATGGAGATTCCAGCAAATTAACCAGAGGATTTTTAGTTTTCAGTTTCATTCTATTTTTGTTGTTTGTCTTTCATTTGTTCTTTGTTTGTGCATACTGTTTGTGTTTCTAGAGCATTGAGGGCAATGCTTTGGATAAGTATGGGAGTGTTGTTTAATTATGTTTTGTTTCGTTCATAATTGGGTTTGCATTCATATGATCTAGTTCATTACATATAGTTTGTAATCATGCATATCATATTGTTTTGTGTTTGTGTTGTGTGAATAAGTAGAATGATGAATGCTAGCCGATGATGATGGAGTTGTGAAAAAAAAATGTTTTTGTGAAAATGTTGCTTTTGATTGAACATAGAAGCTGTTGGTTGAATCATGAATATTTTTAAGCACGCATGTTAGACTGGTGTAATGTAGCGAAGTAATTGATGAAGTTCGTGTCTGTTTGACCATTGCACGACAATAGGTGTTTGTTGATCATGATAGTGTCTTTGGATTCCTGGTGATTGTCTGACATTGCATGTATGATCTTGGGCGCACCTAGAAATTTTTGAAATTTTTTTTTGAAAAAAATAAGTTAACTCCATTCGGGTTACGAGCAAGGGATTGAAATCCTAATCCTCTATTCGTCGCTATGTATGCGGATTCCATGGGGTTAAAAACTTGAAATTTTTAAAAAATAACAATCCATCCGGGCTTGGAAAATGATTGAAATTCTAATCATTCTTTCATAGCTAAGTTTGCGGGTTAAATGAGAATGTAGCTTCATCCGTGCTATAGACGAGGGGATTGAAATTCTAATCCTATCATAGTTATAGCTAAGTCTTCGGGTAATTATTGGGGTTTAAAAAAACCAGGTGCAAAATCCGGCGGTGCACAATTAATTTCAAGAAAGTGCATGTTTTTGTTTGGGATTGTTGGGATGAAAGAGTACTGGATTGTGACACTTACACCGAATGGTCATAGGTCGCTAAGCATTCTTAGGACACACTCTTTTGAAGTTGCACGAAACTGAAATGACATGTCACACACTCACGTTTACGTTAAACTGACAATGTATTGTGGACAATCAGAAGTTTGTGGTTTTTAGTTGTTGAAGTTGAAACTTATCGGAGGCTATGTTGTTCAGGATTCATTCTTACTTATGTCGTTGTTTGCATATTGTTTTTTTTTTTTGCATTTCTTGCTCGAGGGCGAGCAAGATTTAAGTATGAGGGTGTTGATGAGTGCATTTTTATGCATTGTTTCGTGATATATTTATATCTATTTTGTGTGTGTTCTTATTATTTTATTGGTGTTTTCGTGCATTTTAGCTTCACATTATTCCCCTTGGTGCATTTACAGAAAATGACGAAAACTCGGCATTGTTGATGAAGTAAGGAAGATGTGTTTCTGATATTTGAAAGTTGCATGTCTGAGCTTCAAAGGAACCAAAAAGCGTGTATGCACCAAAGAAGATGAGCAGTTGTGCATCACGTGAAGGCAGAAGAAGGTGCATCTGTGTGCAAGTATGTGCGATTGCGCATGCTGAGGAGAAGAGATGATGTGCGATTGCGCATGGAGGACATGGGAATAGCGCATGATGAGCTGCGTTATTGGAGACTGAACTAGTGCGATAGCGCATAGGAATAGCAGGTGACTTGAGCTGTTGAATATTTCATAAAGAGCTATCACGCAAGGTTGGAAAAGAAGGAAGCGCGATTGCGTTTCATAGTTGAACAATCGCGCAAGGAAGCTGTGCAGCTGAATTAACGAGGCAGTCAATCACTCGCTCGAGCGCAAGTTATGTTCGCTCGAGCGAGAAAAGCCATTTGCAACAAGGCGAGCCTTGTAGCGATCAACAGAGCCATCCGTATTTCGTTTGATCCGAAACACCCATTTACTACCAACCACATTTGAGAGTCGTCAGAGGGAATAAGATCCCATGTGTGATTACGAAGAAGAGCATCAAACTCCTCAGACATGGCGGCACGCAGGCGCGGGTCCTTGAGAGCGGAAGTATAGTTGGTGGGTTTAGAGGAAGCGGAGTCAGGAATGACAGCGAGGGAAAAGCGTGGGTTTGGTTTGAATATTTTATTTTTGGAGCGGGTAACCATAGGATGTGTGGTAGATGTGTGGATAGGGGGCTCGGCCGTTTGGGTAGGTAGAGGTGGTGGTTCGGGCGTGATATGGGTAGGGGTCGGGATTGGTGTAGCAGGAGTACAGATGGGGGGCGCAGGGCATGGCTGAGGGGGATAGGATAGTGAAGGATAAAAAACCAGGGAATCCTCCATTGGCACATCAGACGGCACACTCAGAGACGAGCCAGCATCAGAACCACCACTGGATAATGGAAATTCAGACTCGACAAAGACAACATGACGTGAGACAAAGATTTTTCCAGATGAGAGCTCATAAGATAGATAAGCACTTTGGGTGAGAGATTAACCAAAGAAGACACAAAGGGATGAGCGCGTGGTAAGTTTGTGGGGAGAATATGGGCAAAACCATGGGTAGCAAAGACAACCAAATATACGAAGTTTAGAGAGATTGGATGGGACACCGAGCAGGCGCTCGAAAGAGGACTTGTAAGACAGGTTGCGTTTGGGCATTTGATTGATTAGGTAAACCGCGATGGCAAAGGCAAAAGGCCAAAACTTAGTGAGGACAGACGCGTGATGGATAAGCGCTAGACCAGTCTCAACAACATGACGATGACGACGTTCAGAGAAGCCATTGTGTTCGAGAGTATGGGGAGGAGTAGTCAGGTGAGAAATTCCATGCAGACTGAGAAATTCTTTGAGAGCGAGGAATTCACCATCATTATTAGTGTACAGGGTGAGGATATGATGACCAAAACGTTTTTCAACAAGTGATTTGAAACATAAAAAACAGAGAGAACATCCGACTTACGTTTTAAAAGGTAAAGCCAGATATATTTGCTATAGTGGTCAACAAAAATAACATAATATGTATAGCCATCACAGGAGATAACAGGAGATGTCCAGAAATCATAAAATATAAGTTCAAGAGGAAACTGAGATAATAAAGAAGAATCATGAAAAGGTAATTTATGAATTTAATTGCACTCGCAAGAGTTACAATTAAAATGACTTAGCGGAGTGAGTATAAAGGATGACAACGACTTAGACACCACTAATTGATGCAGGACTCGATCAGACGGATGACCTAGACGATGATTCCAGACAGGCAGAGAAATGACAGAGAAAGTAAAAGCCAATGGTGATGACGATGGAGGCTCAGACCAGGAGTAGACATCATCCTTAAGCGGTCCCTGATGGAGAATTGCCCAGGTGCGACGGTCCTTCACCTAAAAAGCAGAGAAGGAGAACACAACCAAGACGTCATTAGATTTACACAGTTGTGAAACAGATAAAAGATTCTTCGTAATGGAGGGCACACACAAGGCATGAGTAAATTGAAGAGAAGCAGGGTTAAAGGATGGTGAGAGACAACCTGTGTGGGTGATGCAAAGACCAGTGCCATCACAAACAATGACATCATCAGAACCCACGTAAGGGTCATGAAGGGAAAAATTGGAAAGATCAGAAGCCACGTGATGAGTGGCGCCGGAGTCGAGAATCCAGTCAGACTGAGAAGGCGAGGCAAGCAATTAAGCGGATGGTGAAGTAGAGGGTCCAGAATAAGAATGCCCAGAAGATGCTGCAGGAGCTAGCGGATAAGTGAAATTCGGGCAGCATTTGGCGGAATGTCCCTGACGACCACAGAGATGACAGCGCCCAAGATAAGGGCGGGTAACACGCTGCGTAACCGCTTAATTCGGTATTTACTAGCAAGTGCACTAGGTCAAGTAATAGTAAAGTGGACAGAGAGTCCAAGTATCGATCTCACAGGGACTGCTGTCAATTATCAGGAATTAATTATTTTACTTAATCTAGACAAAAATAATAAAGAAAGAAGCAACAAATTAAATAAAAATTTAATTACTAAAAATAATAAGAACTAAAATAACAGAAAGATAAATATAATCAAATTAAGACAACCAAGACACACATAGATACCGAACAAATCATGTAACATGTAGCCGATTTAGGACTCAGATTTAATCTTAGATTATGGGAATTCTCCTAAATTGTTCAAAGGTCTATTTTTAAAACAATCAAACCTACAAAAATATTGACGAATTAATCTTTTGTAATTCTAATCAAATTTGAATGCATTAAATATTTGTGAAAATTCAGTTTTCACCTAAACCGCACACTGAAATCGAATTCTATTTCTAGTTGGTTTTCTCATGTGTTGATTATCAAAGTGATCGAAATCAATCCCTCCTCTGTCGACTTGGAACCAATTAACATGCAAGCAAACAGTTGATCAGACTATCCACATGACAAATATGAATCTAACAATCAATAAAATCAAATCAAATCTGAAAAATCTCAAATAAACATCTAAGTTTTCTACATGAATTTGTTCGGCCCAATCACGCCGTCTTGGTTGAAAACACACTAATCAATAATTGAAATTATAATTCAAAATAAAAAGAAGAAGAAGAAAGAAACGATAAATCTTCTCTCCCAAGTCTTAGTAGCCTCCTCCTCTGTTGTCTACGTTCTCCCCCTTTAATCTGATGATTAAGTCGGTATTTAAGTGTCCAAGATCCCCAAAAGATAATATCCTTCCCGAGCGAGAGTTTCCAATTTTAAAAATTCTCTACGCGCGGCTCGCTTGAGCGAGCACAAATTACGCTCGAGCGAGCAACTCCCTGACCCGAGGATTTTTTATCATGTATTAATCAACGTCCCGGTCTTGATTACTCGGACACTTTTAGTTCTATAGCGAAACCCACTACTTTTCGCATTCTCTTGTCTCTGGCTGTCTTCAATGAGTGGTCTCTTCGTCAAATGGATGTTAATAATTCTTTCCTGCAAGGTGATCTAGCCGATTGTGTTTATATGGCATAACCACCTGGTTTTGTTGATAGTTCGCTCCCCTCCTATGTATGTAAATTGAACAAGGCAATCTATGGTCTCAAACAGGCATCGGGCGCTTGGTACACGACGCTTCGTCAGTTTGTCCTCGGTGTTGGCTTTACTTGCTCTATTGCTGACACATCTTAATTTTTTTTCGCTCTGGCGGCATTACTATGTATCTTCTTGTATATGTTGATGATCTCATTCTCACGGGAAATAATTCTAGTGCTATCCAGGCCTTCGTTGATTGCATAAGCAGTCATTTTTCTGTAAAGGGGGCCTTTGTCTATCGTAGAAAAAATATCTTTTTGATGTTCTCACTAGGACGAACATGGCAGACTTCAAACTAGTTTCAACTCCGCTTGCCACGTCGGTGTCTCTGCACCTGCTGGACAGCTCTCCACCTACTGTTGCTACACTGTATCGTCAAACGGTGGGCAGTCTGTAGTATCTCTCTTTTACTTGTCCTGACATTGCCTTTGTTGTCAACAAGTTATCCCAGTTCATGAACTCGCCTTCTTCTTTTCACTGGGTTGCCGTCAAGCGTCTCTTGCGCTATTTAAATTATACACGCTCCTATGGTCTTCTTCTTTGGAAAAGTTCTCTCAGATTTTTCATGCTTACTGTGATGCGGATTGGGCCGGTGATCTTGATGATTGCACTTCCATTGGCGCATATATTGTGTTCTTGGGCGCGACCCCTATCTCATGGAGCTCCAAAAAGCAAGGGACTGTTGCTAGCTCATCTGCTGAAGCTGAATATCGTGCCATTGCATCTACTGCTGCCGAAATCCAATGGGTTCGATGGCTTCTTCAAGAACTCGGGGTTGCTATTGGGTCTTTCCCTGTCTCCATCTACTGTGATAACATTGGGGCTACGTATCTCTGTGCTAATCCAGTTTTTCACTCTCGCATGAAACATATTGAATTGGATTACCACTTTGTTCGCGAGCTGGTTCAGAGTAAACAAATTCGATGTTCTCGTGCCCCTTCCTCTGATCAGCTGGCTGATGCTCTGACGAAGCCGCTACCCAGTGCTCGAATGCGTCTACTCTGTTCCAAGAATGGTGTCTCTATGAGATCACCATCTTGAGGGGGTCTATTGTAATATATTATATATTATCGTCTGTATATTTTGTAATTATATTTTTCTCTTATCTCTTAGGCTTTCTAGATGTATATAAACATTTTTGTATTCATTATTGGAAATATATCAAAGAAATATTATTCCATCAGTTTATATATATATATATATTTATATATATATATGTGTGTGTATATATATATATATATGAGTAATTTTCAGCTGCCCAACCATTCCTGACCAACTCGTCCCCGACCACTAAAACCCACTACCGGGTTTTAGTTGTCGGGGATGAGTTGGACATATATATATATATATATATATATATATATATATGTAATAAGATATTTTATTAACTAAATTTGTAATTCAAAGATATCTATCGATTCATATCTCATATAGTGTCATAAAACCTTTTTTTTTTTTTTCTTTTATCAATTTCAGAAAGTTTTAAAATTACTCAAATATGTTTTACTCTTATCTATTAGATATACTAGTGAATTTATAAAACTTATCCTCTCCATTTTCTGAAAAATTGAAATTATTAAATCACAAAAATTAATTTTTCAACATTCTCTTGTGTTATAGACATCTGATTTGATTGGATTCATAAATTTTTTTTATTTCAAAAATATTATTTTTTTTAAAAAATATATTGGATCGATAAGTAAAACTTCTCACAAAACCTACTAAAATATGTTTTATCCTTATCTATTGAATTTATAAAAACTATAGGAACCATTTTCCAAAAAATTTAAAATTACCAAGATATTACTTTTTAAATTATTGTTGATTGTAATAATGATTAATAATCCAAAAATTTAAAATAATAAATCCGATTGAAAAATATGTGCGGATGAATCATCGTGTGCGTGAATAGGCTAATCTCAAGGGTACTCTTTCGGTTGTATTTTTGAGTGTGCTGAAAAAAATATCGTACAATACAAACTTATATTTAAAAAATAAAAGCAAACATATAATAATAAATTGCTTATTTGGATGGAATGATTTGAATTTGATAATGTATTGAACTCAATGTTGTCTATTTTATTGGATAAATAAATTTGAAATCTACCACAAATAACTATTTGGAATTTAATTCGATTGCCAAATAAATTTACCAAACAAAACATGCAATTGATTTAAATATAGGAATTTCAAATTTATCCATCTAAATGCAACCTAAATGTATTCATTTATGTAATCAAAGCTTATTTATCCAAAAGATTAGCTCTTTCTTCCACAATTCTGTATCATTCTATAACTTACTTGAATTTTACATCGATCACAAGTATATCTCATGCATTTATTCTAAAGTAATAATTATTACTAATAATATAACATAAATTTGAAAGTTATAACAGTAATATTTTTAGAATAGGTCAAATACATATAACGCGTATATGTCCAAATATTTAATATTAGGTGATAATAATAATATTTCAAGATCCCTTAATTTGTTGTGTTTACTGTTTAGTACTATACCACATAGCATTATGTTTTTGGCAATAAACCACTTCAACAATATCACCACATATTTTGCTTTAGGCCGATATACTCCTCACACAAGTTTTAATATCACCACATATTTTGCTTTAGGCCGATATACTCCTCACACAACTTTTTATTTTTATTTTTATTTTTTTTTGGTTTTAAAATCATATGGCGTTTGCACCTTTCTAATTTGTTTTTTTTTTAAAAAATAAATTATATATCAAAATTTTTATAAAAAGTGAAACCACTTGTACCGTTGTACGAAACAAGATTTAGAATATAGTGATTTACCGCTACTTGTACTCGTATACCCTTTTTTTAGGAACAATAAAATCATTTGTTCTCACCAAAGATTTTCAAATCAAATGTTGATTATGATATTTCTACAAAAAATAAATGTTACAAGTACACGCACTCTTTTTTAAATTAAACTTTTAAAAATGGTAGATATAATCATGGTCAATCAAAGATTCTATAATATTGATTAAAAATGGTAGATATAATCATGGTCAATCAAAGATTCTATAATATTGATTAATCGACCAAATTTGCTTTTAGAAAAAAGAACTTGCATGCATTAAAACTTTTGTTTAGGATTTTTATAATTTGAATGGGGAAAAACAAATTATTGGCCGCTCATTCAAATTCTCAAGCCCACTCCAACAATGAACTCAATCACCATCCAAAGTAACTTCCAGAAAACGCATCGATCGTGCAAGTTAATTGTATCGTGGCTTTAATTTTTACTAGGTAAATTAGCCGTAGTTATTTATATATTATAAATACCCCGACTATTTTGTTTTTCTGGATTGAATCCAATTAATTTATACATGTCTAGGGTTTCGTTTCATAAATTTTGTTAGGTTTTTGATTGTCATCACGTTCATGTGTTGGGAATTTCATGACATATTGTCATCACGTTCATGTGTTGGGAATTTCATGACATGATTTCGCACTTTTCCGCCTTATATATTTTCATAGCTAGAAACCGAGTTCTACAGATTCTTTTAATTTACAATTTGAATTTTCAGGTCTGAAATCATGAGTAAGAAACCGATAGAGACAGTGTCTGTAGTACCTGTGGTTACGGTCGACAATATTGGAGAAGACATCATCAGTAATTTACCCGATAACATTATCAGTCATATTCTATCCCTCCTACCGGCTAAGGATGCTCTTCGAACTTGTGTGTTGTCCAAGGAATGGGAGTACAAATGGACTTGTATTTATAATGTAGACATCGACGAGACAAGGAGGTTTTCGCGAAAAAGGGCGAGACAGAAGAGTGCTGTCAACTTCATAGACAGGATTCTCCTCCTTGCTCCGATTCCGACCATAAAAACCTTTCGTCTAACATGTTTGTACAAGTACAGCCCTAGTCGACTGCTAACATGGTTAACTGCTGTGTTAATGAGAAATGCTGAGCATGTGGAGATAAACTATGACCGTGAAGGTGTTGTTTTACCCCGTTGCCTTTTTCATTGCACGTCTTTGATGATACTCAAACTTCAACTACCTTGCACTCTCAGACTCCCCCCGGACAACTGGTTTTCCAACATTAAGATACTGCATCTTGCCCGAGTTCAATTTATAAATGAGCGTGTTTCCAACACGCCCACGTTTGATTTTCCGGTCATGGAGAGGCTTCAACTAGACAATTGCAAATGGTTCAAAGTGAATATGGTGGAAATCAAGGCTCCAGCATTGACTAAGTTCAATGTGTCACACCACTCGGGTCTTCCTAAAGGTGAGAGGTGCCGGATCAAAATGTCTGGAGCCAAGCATCTGAGGTTTGATGTCTATGGTCATTTTGTAGAAAATTTTGATCTAAGTGCGTCATCAGTGTTTTCCCTGGTTGTTAATTGTCCCCTTCATGCAAATGATTTTCAAGTTGTCCAAAAGGATGGATTATCTGCTCGTCTCTTATTGAACAGATGCTTCGGCTTAAAACATTTGAAGTTAGCAGGTAATGTAGTCGAGGTTAGTTTCCATATCCATATCACTCTCTCATTATATATATATATACATTACCTTGCTGTTACTCATCGCATGTGTGTCTAGCAATTAGTATCCTTTCAATGTAAAGAGTGAGGGTGATTTGGAGAAATTGAGGCGGTTTTGTTTTACGCGGTTATTTTGATTCAATAGAGAAATTAATACCTTATTTTTGATAATGACAACAGTTTTTGCTGTGTTAGGGCATTGTGGTGACGAAACAGGGGCCTCCACTTCCTGAATTTGACATGTTGAAGCGATTAGAACTTTTTAACAAATGCAAGATTGGATCACTTCTAGAGATACTTCATGCAATGCCACTTCTTGAGACCATCATTTTTGAAATGGTAAAGCTAGCTTTTCGCTGCTATATATCCACCAACTTTGTTCATGCTTTCCCTCCCAATTAGATAAATGTCTAGCAATGGCAATCATTGGTTGTAGTTCACCTAGTTTAAATTTTGTTTCTAATTTTTTAAAATTCGAAGAAATTATCATTTGTCAAAAGTTATTACATTGTAGCTAGTTATGTTTTTACAGTTGCAATGGGATGATGACATTTATGATGAGGTTGAATCTCTGCCATCATGTATCACACATCACCTTAGTAGCGTTCAGTTTCGTCTATTCAACGGGAAGAAAGAACATGTTCATATGGCAGATTTTTGGTTGACGAATGCGGTAGGGCTGAAGAAAATGTTGGGGCTCTCCAGGAAGAGGTCTGAAGAAAGCCAAAGTGAAGAGAACTTTTGGACCAAACTGAAGAGTGTATTTAAGGATGGAAATCTTATGGTGGGTTCGTCTATAAAAAATATGGCAGATTTTGAACGTTTCTTTGGATGAAAACTCCAAGAGTCATTTTTCAATTTAAGTTTCGATGGATCCATTTTTATTTTAACACTTCGAAGTATGAATCATCATTTTATTTTGTTTGTTTTGATATTTTCTATTATAGTTTCTGAATGTCTACGTTAATTCATTTCCATTCATTTTCCAGCAATACGCTGCTTTGCACACATGTGCACTTGATAGTACGTACGAGTTTTCTAACGATTTGATTTAGTCATATCAAATATCACCATAATCTAACAAACAATAATCTGGTTTTAAAATATCATTTTATAAAACAATCATCATGAGATTTCTAATTCCAAATCCCATCAAATCTAATGAATCCTATTAACCAAACCATTTGAAACAAATATTTTTACACCGGTCATTATTTTTTTATATATTAAAAATATCATTGCAAATAAATATATGTGTAAATAAGTTTGATCAAGTATCAAGGTTTTCATATTTTCTAATTTTTTTCATTTTTATTTTAAGTTTGTTTTGGTTCTTTTAGGAGTTAATTTAGGGAAGAAACCCGGTTGAACTCGACACACCACGACGAATTTATTTTACTATATACTAATAATTTTGCACACACGTTGCAAAATAGTCAATATAATATAATTAAAGTTATAAAATTTAATTCTTGTATTTTTATTTTATTTTTAACAATCTTACCTAAATTGGAAAATAAGTAATACAAAAAACATATATATTAGAAAGAAATAAAATAAAATAAACGATGGATTATTTTGATTAATTTGTTAGATCACTTAGTTTTGGTGATAACAAACAATAATTTATTATTTTAGATCAAACTGCCTTAACATATATTACAAATACTCGACTGTTTGTATTAAAGATTCAAGAGAAACCCTCAACCGGTCTCAAGTAGCTAAATCTCACAACCTCTCAAGTCACTAAGAAGATCTACTCCACTACCCAAGTACAGAAAACTCACACAATCGTTCATCCTTTCAAAGATTATTTGTAAACGGTTATGTGAAAATTTTTTTTGAGTCAAGCTACACAACTTATAAACTATCTTACATACTTTATCAGAAAAGTTGGCAGACAAGCCATGCACAACTAGAAATGAATCAGAAAATCAGAATGTTTCCCAAAGTACACACTCCTGAAATTATGAACAAGAGCTTCATGCGATCGTTTCTGTAGAGACCCAACCCAAATCCACTATCTAATCAGAGTTATAATTAAGCGCATGCAATAATACTTAAGCGTAAGGAGCGGATAATTTAAAAGTACAACAAATCCAATCGGCAGAATACAACCGACGATAACAAACATGTATAAATACCATTATACAACCAAATCGAAGGTTCAGGGTAAACAAATCTCTACCCTCTAAAACCTCACACTCTCGGATCCTCAATCCTGCTGAGAGCCGCCTGGACCGTCCAGCCTCAAACCTGCCCCGCCACAAGGTACACCACAATACCCAAACACAGGGGCGTGAGCGACTACGCTCAATACATAAGCAATGATATATGTACAAATATGCGCACACAGATGATGTAGCGACCCGACCCGGATCCACTACCTAATCAGAGTTAAGAGCATAATTAAGCATGCATTAAATAAAATCGCTGCGGAAGACTTAATTACAAGCAGACCGGTAGAATACAACCGGCTAATCATCATCGATTTATACAACCCAATCGAATTTACATAGATAAAAACCTACAGCTAAATACTGCTGTCTTCAAGGTCGCTGGCTCCTTCAGGCTCCTGGTGCTCAATCCTGCACCTACACCTGCTCCGTCGAATAGGGTATCCAGATACACAGAAAATACTGAACGTGAGCTCTAAACTCAATATGAAAGCACAGATAAACATATAAATATGATGCACGCAAATAACAGGGTATCCATATCTGGGATAACTGTATAGGAACTACTCAGACTGGCGCCTGGGATATAAGCTCGTCACATCGGGATAGCTAACCACTGTGTGCGACCACTCATTCCCAAATCACGAACGCGGACCACGGAGTCCTTCAGGTATCAGTACCTAGGGGTACTCGATATCAAACGTCCTAACAGGGCTGAGCAACCCTAACTGGCTCATCTCGAAAGATATTCAGATGTACAGGCACAAGATGATATGCACATGCCGCATAACAATGATAACATGCAAACACATAAATGCAACATATAAGCATGCATATCCGTTGGCAATCTCAGTCAGTACTTACGTACCTTTCTAAAGCAGTCCTAGTAGTCCCACTCTAGGTTCCAAGCCTATCATCAAGTCTACAATGCAAATACCCATGCATCATTCAATAAGCTCTAAAAGCCTTAACTAAGCTATTGCATACTCCTAAATAATTTAAGGAGACCATAGCTATACCTGCGTCCATCGTCAGCCCACTGATGGCGACTATCCCGCAACTAGGGCACTCCTCTGCTGCAAATCCACAGCGTCGAACACGGCTCTACAATACGAGCACTGCTCCGTTACTATTTCAGACACTATCTGACTATACTAAAACAAATATCCTACTCCAACTCTAGAATAAGAGTACCCAAAGCCTTAAAATAGGAGAGAATTCGGAATTGGCAAGAAATGAATGCCTTGGACCTTATATTTATAGGCATCGATCGGAACCTCCGATCCTCGATCGGAACTTCCGATCCTTGATCGGAACGTCCGATCCTGCCATCGGAGCTTCCGAACATCCTTATCTGGCACATGTCAAAATCTCACTGGTTGACTTCGGATAGGGGTGATCGGAGCTTCCGATCAACCACACGTCATGGATGACGTAATTCGATCGGAGCTTCCGATCGTTCATCGGAGCATCCGATCCTAACTTCGGAGCTTTCGATCTGTCTAACCCTCTGGACCATTTCTGATCATTTTGGGTCTATTTCCGGGCTCCGTTAATCCATTTAAAAGTTTCCTTAATCACGTTTTACTAAATATAACATGATCACACGATAATTACTCATTATCGTTAATTCTGGATATGGGCCACTACATTCCCACCACCTTAAAAGGATTTCGTCCTCGAAATCTAAGGTAAACCTCGGGACTATAGTATAAACCATTCATCCAATTCATTAGTAGTTCCGGTTCAAAACATCTGGTCAAATAACCTTCGACAATACCAAACCTCGCTAAACCTGCAGGGTCTGTTCATTCACTGAACCAATCAGAACATAAACTTGATTTATAATTCGCACTGATTTCAAACTCGCACGCTTTTAACAATCACTCTGGAAATCGCTGCCTTCTTATCAGCAATCCTGCGAGAATTGAGTAACACTGTGAAAGAGTGGGTGCCCAGTGAGCCAACTTGTGGCTAAGGGCTTTGATGACTCTTTGTATAAACAATCTTTTGTTTAATATAATTTACACTTTTATTAATGGCAATGACTTTATCTTTCTTCATATTGTTATATTGTGATATACTATTGTTGTTTTGATAAAGACCTTGAATATACTATAGTGTATGTAAGATGTGGTAGAACATGGAGATGTCTATCATGAAACACATCTTATAGTCACTGTATATTCTAAACTGTTCCTAGTCGATTGAGCCGTCCGATAATAAGGATAAGGATCGCTCGAGTTTGAGACTAGCATTTGCGATGCGGAGTACCACGTTTCATTGGTAAGGAACATAGAGATGTTCAAAGCATGCAAATGGATATTCTATGATGAATGATCGAACTACCCTATCCGGACTTTCCAAGTGGTTATCACTTATCGAGTGGATATAGTCCGCGGTTTTGGTTGTACACCATTAGTCCTTACTACTTGAGACATCATTGAGACTCTATATGCTAGTACTGTGCTTTGACTCGTTTACCGACTCTATTGGGGTCATCAGGTGTCGGGATTGGGTACAGTTACAACACATGTAGGAGTCGATGCTTTGTTGTCAAGGATTCACCACATACTTGCGAGTGTGGATATCCTATGCGATCTGAGGAGATATTAGTGTGACGAATCTCTGGCCAGAGTACATGATGTGATTTAAGAAATGGTTTCTTAGTAGCGCATGCGATGTCACTATTTGATCTTCAAGATGCATTGCATAGTTATCGAATCTCGAGCGACTCTCGAGATACCAATGGTTGTTGATTCGATCGGGATATTTGGATGAAGGGACCGTACTGTACGCTAACCAAAATCTACTGGTTCTTGTAGGAACTATCAGTGATACCTAGGGAATCATGGGGCGATGTTGCTAGGCGCTCATACCATGATTCGATGGGCAAGTCGGAAATTGTTGTTCCGAGTCACAAGGAGTTGTGAGCCCACGGCTAGCTGTATCCCTGAACCATTGAGGGTCACACAGTGTAATGGATTTTTAATCCCCGTTGAGATAGTTAAATTTAAAGAGTTAAATTTAATGAACGAAGAAGTTGGACTTCTTATTTAAGAGTAGAGGAGTAAGATTTCCTAAAATGACATAGAGATGGCCATTTTTGGAAATCACTGAATTCGGATTCAGAAAAATTTATCTTGACTTTAAAAGGTGCAGAAATGGTTTCTGTGCACATTGGTGAAATCGGTTTATCAATCGGAGTCACGATGAATTTTATATTAATTTCTAAACATGCGGGCTTTGCTTATCGGGCCTGAACTTATGACTAATGGGCCCTAAGCTGTTAGTGGCCTACATTATAAATAAGTTATTGCAGTACAGAAATTACACAACAAGGTCACAATTTCGAAAACCTAAGTAATTTTCTAACAAGTGTGGCCCCCCCCCTGTCTACTCGAGAAAAATCCAGCCTGTGATTTTGAATTACAGTCTGGTTTAACGGATCAAATTCGTTAATCTCTTCGTAGAAAACTTCTGATAGATTTTCTAGTGCAATCTATCAGAGGGATTAAATCTCTATTCGTGGACCTGATTGAAGAACAGTTCGTCCATCGGTTCCAGGGAGATACAACAAGAGCAGAGAAATCTGTTGGTGTCCAAAATCTCGATTCGAGATTAAAGGTAAAAATTTATAATTGTTATTTAAATTTTTACACACACAATTTAATCGTAAATATTTGATACCCAATATGGAATCGTTCCATATAATAAATATTTTAAACTTCCGCTGCACCGGGTATCAATCTTGTTTGATCTGAAAGCTGCGTTCTCCAACAGTGGTATCAGAGCTAGGTTGCTCAGATCAAGCGATTAAATTAATCGATTGTACAAAAATTTTTTAGGCCTCGGTTTTTGAAACAAAATAAATATTTTAAAATAAAAATATTTTTTTTTTCGGGCAAAAACCCGGGCAGCGATTGGATCGCTGCCCCGGGCAGCGCACGACGCTGCCCGGCGCAGCGCAGGGCAGCCGGGCTGCCCGGCCCGGGAACGTCCCGGGCGGCCCGCGGGAAAAATTATTTTTTAATTTTTAAATTAAATTTTAATATGTTAAAATTCTATTTTTGGTCCGATCGAAAATTGTTTTGATTGGTCCACGAGGCGTCGGATCGAATTGTTCGAGTCCGAAAATTTTAAAATTGATTTTTGGATAAATTTGAATTTTTGGAAAATTTTAATATTTTATCCTTTAATTGAATTTTGAAATTAATTAATTTTTGGTACAATTGATGATAAGATATGATGTTATGGATATATTGAGTAAAATATGATTTTATGTATAAAATTGGATTTTATAGATAAAATATGATTTTATTTGATAAAAAGATAAAATATGATTTTATATGTAAAATAAGATTTTATGTATGAGATATGATTTTATCTTTTTAAATTTAAATTGCCATTGCATGTTATCCAATAAATTAATTTTGAATTAAATGTTATTGGATAAGGATGATCGATTGCCATGACCAATTTTGTAGGTGTATGTTAGGAATTTACATTTGTTTTATTGTTGTTGGTTTTATTAATGGACCTGGTTTATGGCCCAATATGAATGTCATATGTAATAAAAGTGGGCTTGGTTTATGGCCCGTTCCCACCCCTTAAAAATGTATCCCCTACTTGTCATTGTTATTTATTGTAAATACATTAGATTTAGTGGGAGATCAAGATTTGAAGATGGAGGTGGGCCCAGCAGACAATAAAGACAGAAAAAATGTAAATTGGAAGCAAATGTAATAGGATTGCATTGCATACTGCATATTACCTAGGATTGGACTAAGACTCGTGATTGGCAACCACGGGTCGATTAGAAATGGAATCGATTATCCTATATAATATGTGATATTATAGTTGTATGCATGTTTTAGACATAATTGTGTGAATCCGACAAGCATACAAAATTTTAAAAATGATGAGACAAATTTTTATAATTTAAAATCCCTCATTTTAAATATGATTTAAAATTGATATCAAGATAAATAAAGGAAATTTAAATTTGTTTAAATGTTCCTACCTTCCATCAACGATCAATGTATGAGATGCTACCCGCGGATACGGTCCGGCTCATATTATTGGGGGGGCCCGTTCGTCGAAAAGCTGTACATTGGATCGACACATGTTGTAAGTTGGGTGGAACTCCCATGGGATCGGCTCATATTATTGGGGGATCCACATGGCGACCGTCCATCACAACTTAATATTGATGGGTCATCTTGACATGTCACAATAAACGGCGTCATATTATTGGGCCCTTATTGGACATGAGGTAAAAACGTGGAGGTTGCTTTGGAAGCAATTGGGCTCTACCTTTTGAAAATTATGGTTGGCTGATATTATTCGAGACCATAGTTTGTCAATTGGACTCCATGTTCTCACTAAGGAAAACAGTTTCCCGTTTTCACTAGAGGGTAGTGAAATCGTTAAAATATGGGAGTGAGATTCATAAAATAAATTTTGCCTATTTTATGTCTTAGTAAATTAATTAAACAATCATCGATAATTGTCTGTTTCATCTCAGTATATCATTATGATGAATCTTCGTAATCCACATGTTTCAATTCTCCAACAAAACAAACTTACTGGCGCAAACAATACAGAATGATTCCATAAGTTAAGATTGTCCTGAGTTCGGAAAAGATTTTCTAAGTGTTAGAAAAGGCTTCTCCGAAAATAGCCCCGGCTGATGTAACTGCCGAAAGGTTGGCCGAACTAGAGAAATGGTTGGACCATGATCTCAAGGCCAAATGTTACATACAAAATTGGACAAGTCTAAACAAGTTTGCCATCACTGCAAGAAACCCGGTCATTGGAAACGTAATTGCAAGGAATACCTCGAACAGTTGCGAACTGCAATGGGTATGTTTTACATTGAAATAAATGTTTTACTTCTTGGGTATTGGATACCAGATGTAGATCTCACATTTGCAATAAGTTGCAAATGATGACAAGAAGTAATAAGCTTAAGAAGGGTGAGACCCAGCTAAGACTCGAAAATGGTTCTAGAGTTGAAGCCCAAGCTATAGGAGACATTTATTTAGTTTTGCAGAACGATTTTAAGTTATTTTGAGAGATGTTTTATTTGTACCAGATTTGATTAAAACATTTTTCTATTTTTGATAGAGATGGTTTTTCTTGAAATTTTGTGAATGGGATTTGCAATATTTACAAGAATGAATGTTTAATTGGAAATGGACAACTTGAAAACGATCTATACAACTTAAAACTAAAAGACGTTCCAATAAATTATGTTGATAAACCGGCAACAACAAACAAAAGGAAAATCGATAGCCAAAACCCGGCAAACCTTTGGCACGCTAGGCTAGGTCATATTTCCTCAAGGAGGATGAACAAGCTAGTGGGAGAGGGCATATTTGATATGTCTGATATTAACTCTCTACCTACTTGTGAATCCTACCTAAAAGGAAAAATGACTAAATCTCCTTTTAAGGGGAAACCTGAGCGTAGTCAAAATCTGTTGGATTTGATCCATACAGATGTTTGTGGTCCATTTAGAGTTGGGACTCAATATGGCCACACCTACTTCATTACCTTTACTGATGATTATTCAAGGTATGGGTATTTATATTTAATGAAATATAAGTCTGAAGCATTTGAAAAGTTCAAAGAATTCAAGGCTGAAGTAGAAAACAAGCTAGGTAAAAGTATTAAAGCACTTCGATCGGATCGAGGTAGAGAATACTTGAGTACCGAGTTTTTGGACTATCTGAAAGAGAATGAGATTCTCTCTCAGTGGACTCCTCCTATGACACCACAGCTGAATGGTGTATCGGAGCGTCGTAATCGAACTTTGTTGGACATGGTTCGATCCATGATGAGCTTCACTGAGCTTCCACCTTCGTTTTGGGGCTATGCGCTTGAAACGGCGGTATTGTTGTTGAACAACGTCCACACTAAAGCAGTGGACAAAACATCATACGAGTTATGGAATGGCAAAGCTCCTAAGTATTCATACTTGAGGATTTGGGGATGTCCTGCTTACGTGAAGCGGACAGTGGGAGATAAGTTGGATAGTAGATCCAGCTTATGTTATTTTGTAGGGTATCCGAAGAATTCAATCGGATATTATTTCTATTATCCTGCTGAAACAAAGGTGTTTGTTTCAAGGAATGCCACCTTCTTGGAGAAGGAGTTCTTATTGGATAAGAAAGGCGAGATGATGGAACTCGAAGAAATTCGAGAAGAACCCGAAATACAAAATAACGATCCTACACCTCAGGAACCATTGCTGGACACGGCTGTACCTAGAAGATCCGAGAGGACTTCTAGACCTCCTATTCGATATGGTCTTCTTCTTGAAGGGGATCAAGATGAACCCGATGTTGGATGTGATCCAAGAAACTTCAAGGAAGCAATTTCTGATGCGGATTCAAATTTATGGCTTGAAGCTATGCAGTCGGAAATAGATTCGATGCATACAAACCAAGTTTGGTCTTTAGTAGATCCTCCCGATGGAATTGTTCCAATAGGGTGTAAATGGATCTACAAGAGAAAGCTTGGGCCTGATGGTAAGGTATTGACCTACAAGGCGCGATTGGTGGCAAAAGGTTATACTCAAAGACAAGGAGTTGACTATGATGAAACCTTTTCACCAGTTGCAATGTTCAAGTCCATAAGAATCCTTATTGCCATAGCTGCATGGTATGACTATGAGATATGGCAAATGGATGTGAAGACTGCTTTTCTTAATGGAGACATTAAGGAAGAAATCTATATGAAGCAGACTGAGGGGTTCACATCCATGGGAAGCGAGCATAAGGTATGCAAGCTTCAGAGATCAATTTATGGTCTAAAACAAGCATCAAGAAGTTGGAACCAAAAATTTGATGAAACAATAAAAGATTTTGGTTTCATCAAGAATCCGGAGGAACCATGCGTGTACAAGAAAGTAGTTAAGGATGCTGTGACATTCTTAGTACTTTATGTTGATGACATCCTACTCATTGGGAATGATGTAGGGATGTTGCAGTCAACAAAGATATGGTTATCAGGTAGATTCTCGATGAAGGATTTGGGTGAGGCATCCTATATTCTTGGGATACAGATTTATAGAGATAGATCTAAGAGAATGATAGGACTCACTCAATCAACCTACATCGACACCATATTGAAACGGTTTTCAATGGATGGGTCCAAGAGAGGACATCTACCCATGTGTCATGGAGTTTCTCTATCCAAGTCTATGTGTTCCAAGACTGATGAAGAGATAGAGAAAATGACACATGTACCATATGCGTCAGCCATAGGTAGTATCATGTATGGGATGATATCTACCAGACCGGATGTAGCATTTGCTCTGAGTGTCACGAGCAGATATCAAGCTAATCCCGGTCAAATGCATTGGAAAGCCGTGAAGGACATTCTTAAGTACTTACGAAGGACTAAGAATATGTTCATGGTATATGGAGGAAGAGAACTAAAATTGAAAGGCTATACCGACTCTAGCTTCCAAAGTGACGTGGATGACTCGAAGTCAACCTCTGGATTTGTGTTCATGCTCAATGGCGGTGCTGTCTCTTGGAAGAGTTCCAAGCAGGACACCACAGCGGATTCCACCACTGAAGCTGAATACATTGCAGCATCAGCTGCTGCTAAAGAGGCCGTTTGGATGAGGAATTTCGTCCAAGAGTTGGGCGTCATTCCTGAAGTTGTTGGTCCAGTCCCGGTGTACTGTGACAACACGGGTGCCGTTGCTCAGGCAAAGAAACCAAGGTCTCATCAAAGATCCAAACACGTACTGAGGAAATACCACATCATCCGGGAGATTGTGGAAAGAGGAGACATTACTGTCGAAAGAGTGGCCTCTGCAGACAATATCGCTGATCCACTTACTAAGCCCTTGCCAGGTCCATTATTTGACAAACATCGCGAAGCAATGGGTCTACGTAGTATGACTAGTTGGCTATAGGGCAAGTGGGAGATTGAAAGAGTGGGTGCCCAGTGAGCCAACTTGTGGCTAAGGGCTTTGATGACTCTTTGTATAAACAATCTTTTGTTTAATATAATTTACACTTTTATTAATGGCAATGACTTTATCTTTCTTCATATTGTTATATTGTGATATACTATTGTTGTTTTGATAAAGACCTTGAATATACCATAGTGTATGTAAGATGTGGTAGAACATGTAGATGTCTATCATGAAATACATCTTATAGTCACTGTATATTCTAAACTGTTCCTAGTCGATTGAGCCGTCCGATAATAAGGATAAGGATCGCTCGAGTTTGAGACTAGCATTTGCGATGCGGAGTACCACGTTTCATTGGTAAGGAACATAGAGATGTTCAAAGCATGCAAATGGATATTCATATGATGAATGATCGAACTACCCTATCCGGACTTTCCAAGTGGTTATCACTTATCGAGTGGATATAGTCCGCGGTTTTGGTTGTACACCATTAGTCCTTACTACTTGAGACATCATTGAGACTCTATATGCTAGTATTGTGCTTTGACTCGTTTACCGACTCTATTGGGGTCATCAGGTGTCGGGATTGGGTACAGTTACAACACATGTAGGAGTCGATGCTTTGTTGTCAAGGATTCACCACATACTTGCGAGTGTGGATATCCTATGCGATCTGAGGAGATATTAGTGTGACGAATCTCTGGCCAGAGTACATGATGTGATTTAAGAAATGGTTTCTTAGTAGCGCATGCGATGTCACTATTTGATCTTCAAGATGCATTGCATAGTTATTGAATCTCGAGCGACTCTCGATATACCAATGGTTGTTGATTCGATCGGGATATTTGGATGAAGGGACCGTACTGTACGCTAACCAAAATCTACTGGTTCTTGTAGGCACTATCAGTGATACCTAGGGAATCATGGGGCGATGTTGCTAGGCGCTCATACCATGATTCAATGGGCAAGTCGGAAATTGTTGTTCCGAGTCACAAGGAGTTGTGAGCCCACGGCTAGCTGTATCCCTGAACCATTGAGGGTCACACAGTGTAATGGATTTTTAATCCCCGTTGAGATAGTTAAATTTAAAGAGTTAAATTTAATGAACGAAGAAGTTGGAATTCTTATTTAAGAGTAGAGGAGTAAGATTTCCTAAAATGACATAGAGATGGCCATTTTTGGAAATCACTGAATTCGGATTCAGAAAAATTTATCTTGACTTTAAAAGGTGCAGAAATGGTTTCTGTGCACATTGGTGAAATCGGTTTATCAATCGGAGTCACGATGAATTTTATATTAATTTCTAAACATGCGGGCTTTGCTTGTCGGGCCTGAACTTATGACTAATGGGCCCTAAGCTGTTAGTGGCCTACATTATAAATAAGTTATTGCAGTACAGAAATTACACAACAAGGTCACAATTTCGAAAACCTAAGTAATTTTCTAACAAGTGTGGCCGCCCCCCCTGTCTACTCGAGAAAAATCCAGCCTGTGATTTTGAATTACAGTCTGGTTTAACGGATCAAATTCGTTAATCTCTTCGTAGAAAACTTCTGATAGATTTTCTAGTGCAATCTATCAGAGGGATTAAATCTCTATTCGTGGACCTGATTGAAGAACAGTTCGTCCATCGGTTCCAGGGAGATACAACAAGAGCAGAGAAATCTGTTGGTGTCCAAAATCTCGATTCGAGATTAAAGGTAAAAATTTATAATTGTTATTTAAATTTTTACACACACAATTTAATCGTAAAGATTTGATACCGAATATGGAATCGTTCCATATAATAAATATTTTAAACTTCCGCTGCACCGGGTATCAATCTTGTTTGATCTGAAAGCCGCGTTCTCCAACACACTGCTGACTATCGTCAGTTATCCATCGATAACCGCAACAACACGGCACCTTCGGTCCAAATTGCCGACTGTATCAGCCACACTGCCTAAAAATCTTAGTGATGACACTTCTGCTAAGATCGTAACTAGCCATCAGCTATTCTCTAGACATGCACGAACTCCATCGCTGCCCACGATAAAACCAGATACAACACATTGTATTTCACTGGTCTAACGGTAACATCGCATCCCTTGACGTTATCGCAAAGTTCTAAAACAAATTGATCTAGATTTGACTTTCGGTCATACCCTAGATATCTTTCTTCCAAGAACTCATGTGAGTTACTCTTTATCACGAAGGATAAAATATTTTTTCCCAAAACAGTACCTTATGCGAATAGAAATGGCAACTACCGGCCACCAGTTCGCAAAGCAATCGCATCACTGCCACCACTCTAACCATCTGAAATCCTTAGACTGATTGCGATAAACCTTGATCTGAATCCCGCTATCGTAGATAGCATCTACTCAATCGTATTAGTCATCCTTCCATGGATAACAACAAAATCCTGACAATTCCTGGCGTCATAGTACGTACTTTCAGTACTCACTCTGCCCGATGAATGTTTCCCAAAGAACACCAACTAAGTAACCAGATGACAAAATCTTTATACACAATTTCTTGTCTAAATGCATCCTTCGAGGTCGTCGCCTCGAAATTCACTACCATCCTGCTGAAACCCTCAGATGGACCAACACCACCCTCAGCATTAGTAGCCTATGTCGAATGCTTACTTCTATCTCGGAACTAGAGATAGTATCGACGAAAACGATTTCCGGTTATCCTGTTCCAGATAACCAAATCCTTGGCTCCCTAGCAGGGATAACCAAACTGATTCACCTTGATCCCGCACAGAATCTATCAATACTAGTGACAATTACGTTATCTAATCCTTTCAATGACACAGCATATCAAAACGCACTGGGATATCAGTGACAACAATCCTGCCAGACTCAGAAACACAAGTCTCAGCTGTTGTCTCATCCCATGAAATAACTAATGCTAACCTGCTAATGTTCATTGAAATCCATAAGCACTTGCTGAATCGCCTCTCAAGAACAACTCTTGAGACATATATTGGAAGCACCCCAAGCAAAACACTCTGACCAACAGTCCCCAAAAATTCGTCCACTGACAATCTTGGAACAATCACTGAATCCTATTTCCTCAAACTGGATCAATAATTGCTAATACCAAGCAATGCTCAGATCAAAATCCGTCACTGGTAGCCAAAGCAGCGTTACCAACAACTACGATCACAAGAGCCAACTAATGACCACTTTCGTGATTCGCAGAATCCAAAAGTCTCGATTCCCGCATTCCTGGAGATCCCTTAGCGACTAAAGAATTTCCTAAATGCACGTGAATCGTTATATCAAAGCATACCATACTTAAAGTACCATTCCCAGTACTTCTTGATTCACTATATCCCATCTGTATCGATTGGAATAATCTGAACAATCAAATCGATATACTGTAGCTCTCGCCATGCCTGACGATATCAACCCTAATCAGACAATCACTGATCAATGAAACTCTCATGGCTCGATCAATATCGATGATCTCACTGCCACACGTCCGCATATCCCAAATACTTGGAATCAAAAGAATCACAGCTAATTCAATCACTCATCTTTGACAGAGTCAGACAACAGTTACAAGTAGTCACTAGCGCTAAACATGCACCAGTCTAGACATACTATCACTGTCTATCTTCATCCAAGATGATCATAAGGACTTGTTCAATCCAAGCCGCAATACAAGTCCGAAAAGATTTCAACTATCGTTGAACATGCTCCTGATAACTATATCTCTTGCTAAGACTGCAACAAATCGATACTGAGGTTACTTGCCGCAGTGTCCCACCTGAAATCACCACCAAGTGTACACTGGCATAAATCAGGCTATCCTCACGCCTCAAATATTCATGTACAATCCTTAGAATCGGATATAATCTATCACTGAAGGAAACCATCAATGCTGAAAACTACTCATCCCCGAGTCAAATGTTTCAGGAATTTCACAAACCCATCTCCTGGATAGCCCCTATCACAAGAGCATCCAAACCCCGACTAGATCCACTAGTCTAGCAGTTCCCAATAGCTTAAAACTATCTGCTCAGAGTACGCGCTCGTCAAGGAAAATCCCTCCAAGACTGGTCCTTATGACAAAACTGCAAACCAATATCTCTGACGACAGTCAGACGATATCTAAACCGCCGATACCTGACCAGGCATCCAATCCAATGTCATACCCCGTCGTGACTGTTACCAAAACTCTAGACTAAGTAGCCTTCCCTCCGCCAAATCCTGAAGCACGAAGGCTTCCAGGCATTCTCCGAAGTACGAAAGACTCCCAGAGTAACTCCATCATGTCTAGTCATGGTCATAGTCCACAACTCTCTGCATATACTCGACTTGGTATCCCGATGAAATCCCATCATCACGAAGTCTCAACCTATGAAGGTCAATCAGAATACTGTCCTAAGGAAACAACTTAGAACAAAAACTCAAAATCTCAGACAAGATCAAAATTCCCATGCCCCCAGATGAATTACCTCATCAATGGCACTAACCCAGTCAAACGACTAATTAGGTCAGCCCTAGGAAGACACCTAGACTAACCCCATGTCAATTCGTTACCGCTGGCTTACCCAAAATCCATGAGTTAACATAGTTGATCACCAATCAACTAATTCCAAGCCAAACTTAGTAAAATTACTTGTAATCAAACACGAATCTTTGAATAAGTAAAACATGTATCATTACTTCAAGTTATGTACAATTTCCTTTATTACAATCCAATGTAATACATACAGTATTCAAAATACAACAAAATGTACATCCAATAACTTGAACTGATACAACCAAATTCTGATGATTCATTACAACTGAAATACTGTTTACAAATACATCATTACAGTATTTAAAATCGTCGAACTAGTCTTCACTCCTTGAGCATGAAGCTTCCAATCGACACACGCATCGATACAAGCATACTTCCGTCCAAGTATCTCTACATGTCCTCCAGCGAAGAACTCCGAAGAAATGGCACGTGATAGCTAACCAGCTATGCTCTGCATCAGTGCATGTCAGTCGACTTCTTCTGCTCACGATCTACCATCAGCGTTATTCTTGTATCCAAATCATGCTTTTGAACATGAAGTTTTCCGTATGCCTACCAAAAGCATCGATACAAGCATACCGGAAAAACCATGTTCTGCACGAGTTTACAGACCTTACGTTCGAAACCTGTCATGCCTTAGGCACTCAAGGTATCTCCTGTGAAGGTCTATCTGACAATCTCTCCAGCTACGAGTGGAGAATCTTCAAGGACTGGAACCACATGGATTACTAAACACCATTCGTTCCAAAAAGCCCTCAGAGGTTCCAATCTTCCCTGGTTGAAATCCATATATTCTTCGATCAACATCCCAATGCATCGAATGATGAACCGTCCACAGCAGTCAGTCTATCTATCGATATGCTACTACTGGTGTTCTCATCACTGCTACATTCCTTATAGTAAAGACTTATGCCGCAAACCTCGGCAATGAAGAACCAAATCTTCTTTCGCTAGGCCTCAATCAATCCTACAAGGATAATCAAGAAGTCTTATTATCAATTTCCAAAGTCCCTTACATGCAGCTCTGATACCAATAAATGTAGCGACCCGACCCGGATCCACTACCTAATCAGAGTTAAGAGCATAATTAAGCACGCATTAAATAAAATCGCTGCGAAAGACTTAAATACAAGCAGACCGGCAGAATACAACCGGCTAATCATCATCGATTTATACAACCCAGTCGAATTTACATAGATAAAAACCTACAGCTAAATATTGCTGTCTTCAAGGTCACTGGCTCCTCCAGGCTCCTGGTGCTCAATCCTGCACCTACACCTGCCCCGTCGAATAAGGTATCCAGATACACAGAAAATACTGAACGTGAGCTCTAAGCTCAATACGAAAGCACGGATAAACATACAAATATGATGCATGCAAATGACAGGGTATCCATATCTGGGATAACTGTATACGAACTACTCAGACTGGAACCTGGGATATAAGCTCGTCACATCGGGGTAGCTAACCACTGTGTGCAACAACTCATTCCTGAATCATGGACGCGGACCACGGAGTCCTTCAGGTATCAGTACCTATGGGTACTCGATATCAAACGTCCTAACAGGGCTGAGCAACCCTAACTGGCTCATCTCGAAAGATATACAAATGTACAGGCACAAGATGATATGCACATGCCGCATAACAATAATAACATGCAAACACATATATGCAACATGTAAGCATGCATATCCGCTGGAAATCTCAGTCAGTACTTACGTACCTTTCTAAGGCAGTCCTAGTAGTCCCACTCTAGGTTCCAAGCCTATCATCAAGTCTACAATGCAAATACCCATGCATCATTCAATAAGCTCTAAAAGCCTTAACTAAGCTATTGCATACTCCTAAATAATTTAAGGAGACCATAGCTATGCCTGCGTTCGTCGTCAGCCCATTGATGGCGACTATCCCGCAACTAGGGCACTCACCTGCTGCAAATCCACAGCCTTGAACATGGCTCTACAACAAGAGCACTGCTCCGTTACTATGTCAGACACTGTCTGACTATACTAAAACAATTATCCTACTCCAACTCTAGAATAAGAGTACCCAAAGCCTTAAAATAGGACCACGAGGGCGAAGGAGAGAATTCGGAATTGGCAAGAAATGAATGCCTTGGACCTTATATTTATAGGCATCGATCGGAACCTCCGATCCTCGATCGGAACTTTCGATCCTTGATCGGAACGTCCAATCCTGCCATCGGAGCTTCCGAACATCCTTATCTGGCACATGTCAAAATCTCACTGGTTGACTTCGGATAGGGGTGATCGGAGCTTCCGATCCTGTTCGGAGCTTCCGATCAACCACACGTCATGGATGACATAATTCGATCGGAGCTTCCGATCGTTCATCGGAGCTTCCGATCACCTTCTGAGCATCCGATCCTAACTTCGGAGCTTCCAATCTGTCTGACCCTCCGGACCATTTCTGATCATTTTGGGTCTATTTCCGGGCTCCGTTAATCCATTTAGAAGTCTTCTTAATCATGTTTAACTAAATATAACATGATCACACGATAATTACTCATTATCGTTAATTTTGGGTATGGGCCACTACAGATGATTTAAAATCCCAGGTAAAACACTTGCTCATGGCGCCAGGAATATACAGTACTAGCTAGAGAGCTACTCCGTGGGGTACTCGTATATTCTATATCAGGACTGAGTCAACCCCATCCTGACCCGAATCCAAAATAGGATACAAGTCCCATATAGAAACTGTCATACCTGACTCGAGTCCTGCTCGTATCTAAGTTTGGAGGGGTAATTGGTAATCAGTTGTAAGGCCCGGGATTATTTGATTTAATCCGAGATTATTTAATTTTAATCCGAGTATATTTAATTTGGGAATATTTAGAGTTTCGATTTAAATTTTAATATTCTTAAATTATTTAGGATTGAAATTGAATTAAAAAGAGGGCTGAGGACTGAATTGCAATTTATGAAGTTTTAAGGGTTAAATTGAAATTTTACATGAATATATCCGATTTTAAGTGAAGTGTCAGCATGTATACGTGTATTCCACGTGAATATTCAGAAGTTTGAAAATAAGTGCCGAGATCTTCTTCATTTTCTTTGGTTTTTGATTTTCAAATCCTCGTAACTTTTAATCTGATTGTCCGATTTCGATTCCGAAAATAGTTCTGGAATCCTTGCAACGATAACTATGATTTGGTGTAAGTTTCTATTTATTTCGATATGTTTTGAAGATTGAAATATTTCAGAGATCAGATTTTTATGCTCTATGCATGTTCTTGAACGTTTATACTTTGTATATTCAAAACCGAATCGAAAAACGGCTATTGTTTGTGTTTGTTATAATTTACATCAGGTGTTTCGACTTGTATAGTTTATGATTATGCTGGTCTTCTATGGTTTATGACTGAGATGAATTTATTAGAAGTTGCATATGAAGTTATAATGGTTTCGATATTATGTCGGTTACCGATTTTCAATCGCTACGCCATCGATTCATGTTTTGAGACCATTTTGATAGCCTATGGATGAGCTGAATTGTTCTTTGAGATGTTGTAGCTGTTGTATTCTTCAATTTCATACTAGTTTTGAAGGCTAACGACTCAAGAACTTTGAATTCAAACCAAAGAAGAAGAAGTCAAGGTTTGAAGTGATTTTGATTGAAGATCTAATGATGATTTTGAATCGATTTTGGAATGATAGAATTGAATGAAGTTTGATATGAATGTTTTGATATTTTTTTTTAGATTTGAAGCGTTCAAAACCGAGAAAATACGAAGGTATAAGATGACATCGCAAGTCAGGGATTTGTAACTCGAGAATGAAGCTTTTTGAGTTGTCCCGCTAAAACCACATACTTGGTTATTGTTTATCGTTTTATAATTGATGTTGTCGATCCATCACAGGTAGTGGATCTTTATTTGATATGAGATGATATGTTATATGAATTGATTCTTGACAAGGTTTGATGAACCTTATTTTCGAGTCAGACGACTACGATAGATGGATATCCATGTCAAGATCGGATACGAATCTTGATGGCAATGACGTTATATGAATCAATTTTGTATATATTTATGCATTGATTACTCTATTCTCGAGATGATATGTTAGAGTTGATATGATTTACGTTAACGCATATATATGTTGATTATACTGAGATTGTATTCTCACCGGAGTTTATCCGGCTATTGTCTTGTTTTGTATTTGTGCATGGCAATAGATGGGATAGGAGCTAGTCAGAGACAACATTGATAGCTTGAGAGAGAGTATAGAAGTGTGGACTCGGGTTTTATAGCTGAATGATGAACTTAGAAGCCTTGAAAGCATGTTTAGGAATAATTTAGCATGTTATGTTTTGAAGAATGTTTGAATAAGTTATGTAACTTCATGCTTTTGGCTAGTTTTGTACTCTTGTAGATATTGTAACACCTAGTATATTATGCTTGAGACTTGCTATATGTGTTGATTCATGATTTTACATGGAGATATCATGCTTTGGAATGGATTTGATGGTGTTGGTATCAGTTTTGACAGCAAATAGATTCTGCAGAATTTTTGAGCAGGGATGGTCGCTCGATCGGTTGATTGATTTATTTACTGATTTTATGCTCACATGGTATGTTCTTTACTGCTTTCAGATTTTTATTATCGCATGAGTATGTGCTTAAATGGTAAGAGTATGCCGTAGAGTTTTCCGACTTACATGCTATCTGAACATTTGAATTGAGTAGCAACATGTATTGAATGAGTATGAATCAGAACTCGATCTCTTCAAGATGCGTGAAAATGCTAATCAGAGGAGGGACTGAGACAGAATTGTGTATATGATATATTGATGAATTGTGCACTAATCTATTTGATTATCAGATATGCCTCCCCGTCAAGTACCGAATCCCAGACATACATTAGTAGTGAATCAGCCAGAGCAGACTAATGCTGCACAGACAGTGCCACAGGTACCAGTGACAGCACCTGAATTAGGATAGGGTAGTACTTCTGCTGATACAATGATTGCTACTGCAACTCCTATGGAAACACTGTTGAAACGATTTCAGTCCTTTACACCGCCAACGTTACAAGGAACTGAGAGCTCTATTGATTGTGAGAATTGGTTAGAGGATATCAAGCAGTTATTTGAATCCCTTGAGTATACAGATGACCGACGAGTCAGACTTGTGATTCATCAACTACATGGCCTTGCAAAGAGTTGGTGGATAGCGACAAAGAGAGCGTTTGAAAACCAAGGTACATTTATCACATGGTCTATATTTAAAACAGCTTTCTATCAATGGTTCTTTCCTATTTCTTATCTAAAGGACAAGGGAGAGTTTTCAAGTTTGCAACAAGGGCAGATGAACATTGAAGAATATGTTGCAAAGTTTACAAGCCTACTGAAGTTCGCTCCGCATATTACTGCAAGTGATGAAGCTCAAGTTGATCAGTTTATATACGGGCTGAATCCAGATGTTTTCACTCTATTGAATGCGGGAAGACCAAACAAATTTTCCGATGCTCTTAATCGGGCAAAAGGATCTGAAGCAGGTATACTGAAGCAACAAGGAGTATAATTTGTGCCACAACCAGTGAAGCAACTGGAAGAGCAACCACAAATTCTACCACCACCTCGATTTTATGCAGGAGGTAGTAGCAGTGGTAAGAAGAATTTTTTTTTAAAGGAAAAGGGAAACAGTTTAAACGCCCAGGTGGTAGCTCTTCTAGTTCAAGTGGATCCAGACAGTCTAAAGCTGGACACAAATCTGATGTGTACTATACCAAATGTAGGGGTTGCCATACCAGTGAACAATGCAGAGGAGTTTTTGGAAGTTGCCACATTTGTAATCAAATTGGACATTTTGCACGAGTTTGCCCACAGCGTGGTTTTGAAAGTACGCAGGGTACTGGATCGTCTAGACCAGTAGCACAGGCTGGGAGACAAGGATCCTCTGTGCATTCGTTTCAACCACAACCCGCAGCACATAGTAGAGCAGGAGGAGGAGATCAGACAGTGAATCAACCTCCAAGACAACAAGCTCGAGTGTTTGCACTGACTAAAGAGAAAACACAAGCTGCACCTGATGATGTGATTGCCGGTAACTGCTCTATTTATGGTTATCCTGCTTGATACTGGTGCATCACACACATTTATATCTGAGCAATTTGTTGCATTACATGAATTTCCTATTGAACCCTTAGCTACTGTAGTGTCTATTTCATCACCTTTGGGAAGAGGTATTATATCAGTGAAGTCTGTAAGAAATTGTACATTGCAGTTTGAGGGTCATGAGATTTAACTGGATTGTGTTGTGCTTGGGTTGTCTGATTTTGATTCTATAATCGGTATCGATATGCTAACCAAGTACAGAGCTACAGTTGATTGCTTCTAGAAGATTGTGAGGTTCAGACCAGAGATGGCTGACGAGTGGAAGTTTTATGGTAAGGGTTCACGAGCCAGAATTCCTTTGATATCTGTTATTTCTATGACTGATTTATTGCAGAAATGGGCAGAACGATTTCTTATCTATGTTGTTGATGTATTGAAAGCTAGCCCAAAATTGGCTGATTTTCCAGTAGTTAGTGAGTTCGCTGATGTCTTTCCTAACGAAATTCCGGGATTGCCTCCGTTTTGAGAGGTAGACTTCAGTATATAATTGATGTCAGGTACACAACCGATTTCAAAAGCACCTTACCGTATGTTGAAAAACACGGCGATCAGATCAATTAGGATTGATACCCAGTGCAGCGGAAGTTTAAAATTTTTATATGGAACGATTCCATAATAGGTATCAACCTTACGATTAAATTGTGTGTGTAAAAATTAAATAACAATTATAAAATTTTTACCTTTAATCTCGAATCGAGATTTTGGACACCAACAGATTTCTCTGCTGTTGTTGTATATCCCTGGAACTGATGGATGAACTGTTCTTCAATCAGGTCCACGAATGGATATTTAATCCCTCTGATAGATTGCACTAGAAAATCTATCAGAAGTTTCTACGAAGAGATTAACGAATTTGATCCGTTAAACCAGACTGTAATTCAAAATCATAGGCTGGATTTTTCTCGAGTAGACAGGGAAGGGGGCGGCCACTCTTGTTAGAAAATACTTAGGTTTTCGAAAATTGTGACCTTGTTGTGTGTAATTTCTGTACTGCAATAACTTATTTATAATGTAGGCCACTAACAGCTTAGGGCCCATTAGTCATAAGTTCAAGCCCGACAAGCAAAGCCCGCATGTTCAGAAATTAATATAAAATTCATAGTGACTCCGATTGATAAACCGATTTCACCAATGTGCACAGAAACCATTTCTGCACCTTTTAAAGTCAAGATAAATTTTTCTGAATCCGAATTCAGTGATTTTCAAAAATGGCCATCCCTATGTCAATTTAGGAAATCTTACTCCTCTACTCTTAAATAAGAAGTCCAACTTCTTCGTTCATTAAATTTAACTCTTTAAATTTAACTATCTCAACGGGGATTAAAAATCCATTACACTGTGTGACCCTCAATGGTTCAGGGATACAGCTAGCCGTGGGCTCACAACTCCTTGTGACTCGGAACAATAATTTCCGACTTGCCCATCGAATCATGGTATGAGCGTCTAGCAACATCGCCCCATGATTCCCTAGGTATCACTGATAGTGCCTACAAGAACCAGTAGATTTTGGTTAGCGTACAGTACGATCCATTCATCCATATATCCCGATTGAATCAACAACCATTGGTATATCGGGAGTCGCTCGAGATTCAATAACTATGCAATACATCTTGAAGATCAAATAGTGACATCGCATGTGCTACTAAGAAACCATTTCTTAAATCACATCATGTACTCTGGCCAGAGATTCGTCACACTAATATCTCCTCAGATCGCATAGGATATCCACACTCGCAAGTATGTGGTGAATCCTTGACAACAAAGCATCGACTCCTATATGTGTTGTAACTGTACCCAATCCCGACACCTGATGACCCCAATAGAGTCGGTAAACGAGTCAAAGCACAGTACTAGCATATAGAGTCTCAATGATGTCTCAAGTAGTAAGGACTAATGGTGTACAATCAAAACCGCGGACTTTATCCACTCGATAAGTGATAACCACTTGGAAAGTCCGGATAGGATAGTTCGATCATTCATCATATGAATATCCATTATGCTTCGAACATCTCTATGTTCCTTACCAATGAAACGTGGTACTCTGCATCGCAAATGCTAGTCTCAAACTCGAGCGATCCTTATCCTTATTATCGGACGGCTCAATCGACTAGGAACAGTTTAGAATATACAGTGACTATAAGATATGTTTCATGATAGACATCTCCATGTTCTACCACATCTTACATACACTATAGTATATTCAAGGTCTTTATCAAAACAACAATAGTATATCACAATATAACAATATGAAGAAAGATAAAGTCATTGCCATTAATAAAAGTGTAAATAATATTAAACAAAAGATTGTTTGTACAAAGAGTCGTCAAAGCCCTTAGCCACAAGTTGGCTCACCGGGCACCCACTCTTTCAATCTCCCACTTGCCCTAAAGCCAACTAGTCATACTACGTAGATCCATTGCTTCGCGATGTTTGTCAAATAATGGTCCTGGCAAGGGCTTAGTAAGTGGATCAGCGATATTGTCTGCAGAGGCCACTCTTTCGACAGTGATGTCTCCTCTATCCACAATCTCCCGGATGATGTGGTATTTCCTCAGTACGTGTTTGGATCTTTGATGAGACCTTGGTTCCTTTGCCTGAGCAACGGCACCCGTGTTGTCACAGTACACCGGGACTGGACCAACAACTTCAGGAATGACGCCCAACTCTTGGACGAAATTCCTCATCCAAACAACCTCTTTAGCAGCAGCTGATGCTGCAATGTATTCTGCTTCAGTGGTGGAATCCGCTGTGGTGTCCTGCTTGGAACTCTTCCAAGAGACAGCACCGCCATTGAGCATGAACACAAATCCAGAGGTTGACTTCGAGTCATCCACGTCACTTTGGAAGCTAGAGTCGGTATAGCCTTCCAATTTTAGTTCTCTTCCTCCATATACCATGAACATATTCTTAGTCCTTCGTAAGTACTTAAGAATGTCCTTCACGGCTTTCCAATGTATTTGACCGGGATTAGCTTGATATCTGCTCGTGACACTCAGAGCAAATGCTACATCCGGTCTGGTAGATATCATCCCATACATGATACTACCTATGGCTGACGCATATGGTACATGTGTCATTTTCTCTATCTCTTCATCAGTCTTGGGACACATAGACTTGGATAGAGAAACTCCATGACACATGGGTAGATGTCCTCTCTTGGACCCATCCATTGAAAACCGTTTCAATATGGTGTCGATGTAGGTTGATTGAGTGAGTCCTATCATTCTCTTAGATCTATCTCTATAGATCTGTATCCCTAGAATATAGGATGCCTCACCCAAATCCTTCATCGAGAATCTACCTGATAACCATATCTTTGTTGACTGCAACATCCCTACATCATTCCCAATGAGTAGGATGTCATCAACATAAAGTACTAAGAATGTCACAGCATCCTTAACTACTTTCTTGTACACGCATGGTTCCTCCGGATTCTTGATGAAACCAAAATATTTTATTGTTTCATCAAATTTTTGGTTCCAACTTCTTGATGCTTGTTTTAGACCATAAATTGATCTCTGAAGCTTGCATACCTTATGCTCGCTTCCCATGGATGTGTACCCCTCAGGCTGCTTCATATAGATTTCTTCCTTAATGTCTCCATTAAGAAACGCAGTCTTCAAATCCATTTGCCATATCTCATAGTCATACCATGCAGCTATGGCAATAAGGATTCTTATGGACTTGAACATTGCAACTGGCGAAAAGGTTTCATCATAGTCAACTCCTTGTCTTTGAGTATAACCTTTTGCCACCAATCGCGCCTTGTAGGTCAATACCTTACCATCAGGCCCAAGCTTTCTCTTGTAGATCCATTTACACCCTATTGGAACAATTCCATCGGGAGGATCTACTAGAGACCAAACTTGTTTTGTATGCATCGAATCTATTTCCGACTGCATAGCTTCAAGCCATAAATTTGAATCCGCATCAGAAATTGCTTCCTTGAAGTTTCTTGGATCACATCCAACATCGGGTTCATCTTGATCCCCTTCAAGAAGAATACCATATCGAATAGGAGGTCTAGAAGTCCTCTCGGATCTTCTAGGTATAGGTGTGTCCAGCAATGGTTCCTGAGGTGTAGGATCGTTATTTTGTATTTCGGGTTCTTCTCGAATTTCTTCGAGTTCCATCATCTCGCCTTTCTTATCCAATAAGAACTCCTTCTCCAAGAAGGTGGCATTCCTTGAAACAAACACCTTTGTTTCAGCAGGATAATAGAAATAATATCCGATTGAATTCTTCGGATACCCTACAAAATAACATAAGCTCGATCGACTATCCAACTTATCTCCCACTGTCCGCTTCACGTAAGCAGGACATCCCCAAATCCTCAAGTACGAATACTTAGGAGCTTTGCCATTCCATAACTCGTATGGTGTTTTGTCCACTGCTTTAGTGTGGACGTTGTTCAACAACAATACCGCCGTTTCAAGCGCATAGCCCCAAAACGAAGGTGGAAGCTCAGTGAAGCTCATCATGGACCGAACCATGTCCAACAAAGTTCGATTACGACGCTCCGATACACCATTAAGCTGTGGTGTCATAGGAGGAGTCCACTGAGAGAGAATCCCATTCTCTTTTTGATAGTCCAAAAACTCGGTACTCAAGTATTCTCCACCTCGATCCGATCGAAGTGCTTTAATACTTTTACCTAGCTTGTTTTCTACTTCAGCCTTGAATTCTTTGAACTTTTCAAATGCTTCAGACTTATATTTCATTAAATATAAATACCCATACCTTGAATAATCATCAGTAAAGGTAATGAAGTAGGTGTGGCCATATTGAGTCCCAACTCTAAATGAACCACAAACATCTGTATGGATCAAATCCAACAGATTTTGACTACGTTCAGGTTTCCCCTTAAAAGGAGATTTAGTCATTTTTTCTTTTAGGCAAGATTCACAAGTAGGTAGAGAGTTAATATCAGACATATCAAACATGCCCTCTCCCACTAGCTTGTTCATCCTCCTTGAGGAAATATGACCTAGCCTAGCGTGCCAAAGGTTTGCCGGGTTTTGGCTATCGATTTTCCTTTTGTTTGTTGTTGCCGGTTTATCAACATAATTTATTGGAACGTCTTTTAGTTTTAAGTTGTATAGATCGTTTTCAAGTTGTCCATTTCCAATTAAACATTCATTCTTGTAAATATTGCAAATCTCATTCACAAAATTTCAAGAATAACCATCCCTATCAAGCATAGAAACAGAAATAATGTTTTTAATCAAATCCGGAACAAATAAAACATCTCTTAAAAGTAACTTAAAACCGTTCTGCAAAATTAAATAAACATCTCCCACGGCTTTTGCTTCAACTCTGGAACCATTTCCGAGCCTCAGCTGGGTCTCACCCATCCTAAGCCTGTGACTTCTTGTCATCACCTGCAAATCATTGCAAATGTGAGATCCACATCTGGTATCCAATACCCAAGAAGTAGTATTAAGTGAAATATTTATTTCAATATAGAACATACCCTTCGCAGTTCGCAACTGCTCTAGATATTCCTTGCAGTTACGCTTCCAATGACCGGGCTTCTTGCAGTAATGGCAAACATCCTTGGATTTTTCCATGTTTGAAGCCTTTGTCTTGTACTTCTTCTCGGGTTCGATTTTCTTGGGTGGGGCAGAACGTTTCTTACCCTTTGTACTTGGCCCCTTCTTAGCAGAAGAAGAGAAGCCCACCAAGAAAGCCGGTTTATCCTTCTTTAATGTGGATTCATATGTCACAAGCATATTGACCATCTCTTCAAGGGAGGCCTCTATCTTGTTCATATTGAAATTTACCACAAATCCGTCAAACGAAGAAGGAAGAGACAGAAGTAGTAAGTCCACGTTGAGTTCATGCTCCAACACCAAATCAAGGGTTACCAACTTCTGTATGAGCCAAATCACTCGTACCCCATGATCACGGACCGAAGTCCCTTCACGCATGCGACACGTCATTAGCTCCTTTACAGTAGCGAACCTTTCAGCCCTCGATTGAGCCCCAAAAAGTTCCTTGAGTTGAACGTGAATGTCAGCAGCATTCACGGTGTCCTCAAATCGCCTTTGGAGTTCATCAGACATCGAGGCTTGCATATAGCATTTGGTCTTGATATCATGGTCCCACCATGTATCAACCTTGGCTAACTCCTCCGGACTTACGTCAGCTGGTGCTTCCTTCGGAGGAGATTTTTCTAACACGTAGAGCATCTTCTCCGAAGTCAAGACAATCTTCAACTTACGGAACCATTCCGTATAGTTTGCGCCAGTCAACTTATTTTGTTCGAGGATCGAGAAAAGTGAATTACGCGAATTCATCGTATGAAATACTGAAAAGAAACAGACAAATATCAGTGATTGTTTAAGCAATTTACTAAGACATAAAATAGGCGAAATTTATTTTATGAATCTCACTCCCACTATTTTAACGATTTCACTACCCTCTAGTGAAAACGGGAAACTGTTTTCCTTAGTGAGAAACATGGAGTCCAATTGACAAACTTATAGTCCCGAATAATATCAGCCAACCATAATTTTCAAAAGGTAGAGCCCAATTGCTTCCAAAGCAACCTCCACGTTTTTACCTCATGTCCAATAAGGACCCAATAATATGACGCCGATTATTGTGACATGTCAAGATGACCCATCAATATTAAGTTGTGATGGACGGTCGCCATGTGGATCCCCCAATAATATGAGCCGATCCCATGGGAGTTCCACCCAACTTACAACATGTGTCGATCCAATGTACAACTTTCCGACGAACGGGCCCCCCCAATAATATGAGCCGGACCGTATCCGCGGGTAGCATCTCATACATTGATCGTTGATGGAAGGTAGGAACATTTAAACAAATTTAAATTTCCTTTATTTATCTTGATATCAATTTTAAATCATATTTAAAATGAGGGATTTTTAATTATAAAAATTTGTCTCATCATTTTTTAAAATTTTTGTATGCTTGCCGGATTCACACAATTATGTCTAAAACATGCATACAACTATAATATCACATATTATATAGGATGATCGATTCCATTTCTAATCGACCCGTGGTTGCCAATCACGAGTCTTAGTCCAATCCTAGGTAATATGCAGTATGCAATGCAATCCTATTACATTTGCTTCCAATTTACATTTCTTCTGTCTTTATTGTCTACTGGGCCCACCTCCATCTTCAAATCTTGATCTCCCACTAAATCTAATGTATTTACAATAAATAACAATGACAAGTAGGGGATACATTTTTAAGGGGTGGGAACGGGCCATAAACCAAGCCCACTTTTATTACATATGACATTCATATTGGGCCATAAACCAGGCCCATTAATAAAACCAACAACAATAAAAACAAATGTAAATTCCTAACATACACCTACAAAATTGGTCATGGCAATCGATCATCCTTATCCAATAACATTTAATTCAAAATTAATTTATTAGATAACATGCAATGGCAATTTAAATTTAAAAGGATAAAATCATATTTCATACATAAAATCTTATTTTACATACAAAATCATATTTTATCTTTTTATCAAATAAAATAATATTTTATCTATAAAATCCAATTTTATACATAAAATCATATTTTATCAATATATCCATAAGATCATATCTTATCATCAATTGTACCAAAAACAATTAATTTCAAAATTCAATTTAAGGATAAAATATTAAAATTTTCCAAAAATTCAAATTTATCCAAAAATCAATTTTAAAATTTCCGAACTCGAACAATTTGATCCGGCGCCTCGTGGACCAATCAAAAACGATTTTCGATCGGACCAAAAATAGAATTTTAGCCTATTAAAATTTAATTTAAAAATTAAAAATTAATTTTTCCACGGGCCGCCCGGGACATTCCCGGGCTGCCCGCGCCCCGTAGGGCTCGGGCCGGGCAGCGATCCAATCGCTGCCCGGGTTTTTGCCCGAAAAAATATTTTTATTTTTAAAATATTTATTTTGTTTCAAAAACCGAGGCCTAAAAATTTTTTGTACAATTGATTAATTTAATCGCTTGATCTGAGCAACCTGGCTCTGATACCACTGTTGAAAAACACGGCGATCAGATCAATTAGGATTGATACCCGGTGCAGCGGAAGTTTAAAATTTTTATATGGAACGATTCCATAATAGGTATCAACCTTACGATTAAATTGTGTGTGTAAAAATTAAATAACAATTATAAAATTTTTACCTTTAATCTCGAATCGAGATTTTGGACACCAACAGATTTCTCTGCTGTTGTTGTATATCCCTGGAACTGATGGACGAACTGTTCTTCAATCAGGTCTATGAATGGATATTTAATCCCTCTGATAGATTGCACTAGAAAATCTATCAGAAGTTTCTACGAAGAGATTAACGAATTTGATCCGTTAAACCAGACTGTAATTCAAAATCACAGGCTGGATTTTTCTCGAGTAGACAGGGAAGGGGGCGGCCACTCTTGTTAGAAAATACTTAGGTTTTCAAAAATTGTGACCTTGTTGTGTGTAATTTCTGTACTGCAATAACTTATTTATAATGTAGGCCACTAACAGCTTAGGGCCCATTAGTCATAAGTTCAAGCCCGACAAGCAAAGCCCGCATGTTCAGAAATTAATATAAAATTCATAGTGACTCCGATTGATAAACCGATTTCACCAATGTGCACAGAAACCATTTCTGCATCTTTTAAAGTCAAGATAAATTTTTCTGAATTCGAATTCAGTGATTTCCAAAAATGGCCATCCCTATGTCAATTTAGGAAATCTTACTCCTCTACTCTTAAATAAGAAGTCCAACTTCTTCGTTCATTAAATTTAACTCTTTAAATTTAACTATCTCAACGGGGATTAAAAATCCATTACACTGTGTGACCCACAATGGTTCAGGGATACAGCTAGCCGTGGGCTCACAACTCCTTGTGACTCGGAACAACAATTTCCGACTTGCCCATCGAATCATGGTATGAGCGCCTAGCAACATCGCCCCATGATTCCCTAGGTATCACTGATAGTGCCTACAAGAACCAGTAAATTTTGGTTAGCGTACAGTACGGTCCCTTCATCCATATATCCCGATCGAATCAACAACCATTGGTATATCGAGAGTCGCTCGAGATTCGATAACTATGCAATACATCTTGAAGATCAAATAGTGACATCGCATGTGCTACTAAGAAACCATTTCTTAAATAACATCATGTACTCTGGCCAGAGATTCGTCACACTAATATCTCCTCAGATCGCATAGGATATCCACACTCGCAAGTATGTGGTGAATCCTTGACAACAAAGCATCGATAAGGTTATGTATTGACTACCGGCAATTGAATAAAGCAACGGTAAAGAATCGAAATCCTTTACTTCGTATAGATGATTTATTTGATCAATTGCAGGGTTCGTCAGTATATTCGAAGATTGATTTACGATCTGGCTATCACCATGAAAGAGTGGGTGCCCGGTGAGCCAACTTGTGGCTAAGGGCTTTTATGACTCTATGTATAAACAATCTTTTGTTTAATATAATTTACACTTTTATAATGGCATTTACTTTATCTTTTATCATATTATTATGTTGTGACATACTATAAGATGTTTAGATGAAGACCTTGAATATACTATAGTGTATGTAAGATGTGGTGGCACATGGGGATGGCTATCATGAAACACATCTTATAGTCACTGTATATTCTAAACAGTTCCTAGTCGATTGAGCCGTCCGTTAATAAGGATAAGGATCGCTCAAGATTGAGACTAGCATTTGCGATGCCGAGTACCACGTTTCATTGGTATGGAACATAGAGATGTTCAAAGCATGCAAATGGATATTCATACGATGAATGATCGAACTACCCTATCCGGACATTCCAAGTGGTTATCACTTATCGAGTGGATAAAGTCCGCGGTTTTGGTTGTACACCATTAGTCCTTACTACTTGAAACATCATTGAGACTCTATATGCTAGTACTGTACTTTGACTCGTTTACCAATTCTATTGGGGTCATCAGGTGTCGGGATTGGGTACAGTTACGACACATATAGGAGTCGATGCTTTGTTGTCAAGGATTCACCACATACTTGCGAGTGTGGATATTCTATGCAATCTGAGGAGATATTAGTGTGACAAATCTCTGGCCAGAGTACATGATGTGTTTTAAGAAATGGTTTCTTAGTAGCACATGCGATGTCACTATTTGATCTTCAAGATGCATTGCATAGTTATCGAATCTCGAACGACTCTCGATTTACCAATAGTTGTTGATTCGATCGGGATATATGGATGAAGGGACCGTACTGTACGCTAACCAAAATCTATTGGTTCTTGCAGGCACTATCAGTGATACCTAGGGAATCATGGGGCGATGTTGCTAGGCGCTCTTACCATGATTCGATGGGCAAGTCGGAAATTGTTGTTCCGAGTCACAAGGAGTTGTGAGCCCACGGCTAGCTGTATCCCTGAACCATTGAGGGTCACACAAGTAATGGATTTCTAATTCCCGTTGAGATAGTTAAATTTAAAGAGTTAAATTTAATGAACAAAGAAGTAGGACTTCTTATATCAGAGTAGAAGAGTAAGATTTTCTAAAATGACATAGGGATGGGCATTTTTGGAAATCACTGAATTCGGATTCAGAAAATTTATCTTGACTTTAAAAGATGCAGAAATGGTTTCTGTGCACATTGGTGAAATTGGTTTATCAATCTGAGTCACGATGAATTTTATATTAATTTCTGAATATGCAGGCTTTGCTTGCCAGGCTTTAACTTATGACTAATGGGCCCTAAGCTGTTAGCAGCCCACATTATAAATAAGTTATTGCAGTGCAGAAATTAGACACAAGTCTCATAATTTTCAAACACTAGGGTTTTGAGACCTAGAGTGGCCGCCCCTCTCTCTGTGTTTTTCTCTCTGAAATCCAGTCTGTGAATTTCGAATTTGCAGTCTGGTTTAACGGATCAAATTCGTTAATTCTCTTCGTAGAAACTTCTGATAGATTTTCTAGTGCAATCTATCAGAGGGATTCGAATTCTGTTCGTGGACCTGATTGAAGAATTGTTCGTCCATCAGTTCCTGGGATATACAACAAGAGCAGAGTTATCTGTTGGTGTCCATAATCTCGTTTCGAGATTCAAGGTAAAAATTTAATTGTTATTTAATTTTTACACGCACAATTTAATCGTAAAGTTTTGATACCCATGATATGTAATCGTTCCATATAAAATTTTAAAACTTCCGCTGCACCGGGTATCAATTCTGATTGATCTGAACACGGTTTTCCAACAGTGGTATCAGAGACAGGTTGCTCAGATCAAGCGATTAAATTAATCGATTGTACAAAATTTTTAAGCCTTGGTTTTTTGAAACAAAAGGATTTTAAAAATTTAAAATTAAGGGGCAAACCCGGGGCAGCGAACGTCGTTGCCCAAGGGCAGCGATTGGATCGTTGCAAGGGGCAGCGACGGGTTGCCCGGCCCGAGCCCCTTTTGGGGCGCGGGCTGCCCGGGATCGTCCCGGGCGGCCCGGGAAAATTAATTTTTATTTTTAATTAAAATTTTAATATGTTAAAATTCTATTTTTGGTCCGATCGAAAATTGTTTTTGATTGGTCCACGAGGCGTCGGATCGAATTGTTCGAGTCCGAAAATTTTAAAATTGATTTTTGGATAAATTTGAATTTTTGGAAAATTTATAGATTTTATCCGTTAAATCAGATTTTATGAAATTAATTATTTTTGGTACAGTTGATGAGAAGATATGATCTTATGGAAATATTGAGTAAAATATGATTTTATGTATAAAATTGGATTTTATATGTAAAATATGATTTTATTTGATAAAAAGGTAAAATATTATTTTGTATGTAAAATAAGATTTTATATATGGAATATGATTTTATCCTTTTTAATTTAATTGCCATTGCATGTTATCCAATAAATTAATTTTGAATTAAATATTATTGGATAAGGATGATCGATTACCATGACCAATTTTGTAGGTGTATGTTAGGGAATTTACATTTGTTTTTATTGTTGTTGGATTTATTAATGGGTCTGGTTTATGGCCCAATATGAATTGTCATATGTAATAAAAGTGGGCCTGGTTTATGGCCCGTTCCCACCCCTTAAAATGTATCCCCTACTTGTCATAGTTATTTATTGTAAATACATTATACTTAGTGGGAGATGAAGATTTGAAGACGAAGGTGGGCCCAACAGACAATAAAGACTGAAGAAATGTAAATTGGAAGCTCAATGTAATAGGATTGCATTGCATACTTGCATATTACCTAGGATTGGACTTAGACTCATGATTGGCAACCACGGGTCGATTAGAAATAGAATCGATCATCCTAAATAATATATGATATTATTGATGTATGCATGTTTTATACTAAATTGTATGAATCCCGCAAGCATACATAAAATGAAAGATGAGACAAATTTTCAAAATTAAGATCCCTCATTTTAAATATGATTTAAAATTGATATCAAGATTAAAAGGGAATTTAAATATTGTTTAAATGTTCCTACCTTCCATCAACGATCAATGTATGAGAAGCTACCCGCGGATACGGTCCGGCTCATATTATTGGGGGGCCCGTTCGTCGAAAAGCTGTACATTGGTTCGACACATGTTGTAAGTTGGATGGAACTCCCATGGGATTGGCTCATATTATTGGGGATCCACATGGCGACCATCCATCACAACTTGATATTGATGGGTCATCTTGACATGTCATAATAAACGGCGTCATATTATTGGGCCCTTATTGGACATGAGGTAAAAACATGGAGGTTGCTTTGGAAGCAATTGGGCTCTACCTTTTGAAAATTATGGTTGGCTGATATTATTCGGGACCATAGTTTGTCAATTGGACTCCATGTTCCAACTAAGGAAAACAGTTTCCCGTTTTCACTAGAGGGTAGTGAAATCGTTAAAATAGTGGGAGTGAGATTCATAAAATAAATTTTGCCTATTTTATGTCTTAGTAAATTAATTAAACAATCACTGATTATTGTCTGTTTCTTTTCAGTATTTCATTAAGATGAATTCGCGCAATCCACTATTCTCTATTCTCGAACAAAATAAACTGACTGACGCAAACTATACGGAATGGTTCCGTAAGTTGAAGATTGTCTTGACCTCGGAGAAGATGCTCTACGTGTTAGAAAAATCTCCTCCGAAGGAAGCACCAGATGATATAAGTCCGGAAGAGTTGGCCAAACTTGATAAATGGTGGGACCATGATATCAAGGCCAAATGCTATATGCAAGCTTCGATGTCTGATGAACTCCATAGGCGATTTGAGGATACCGTGAATGCTGCTGACATTCACGTACAACTCAAGGAACTTTTTGGGGCTCAATCGAGAGCTGAAAGGTTCGCTACTGTAAAAGAGTTAATGACGTGTCGCATGCGTGAAGGGACTTCGGTCCGTGATCATGGGGTACGCGTGATTTGGCTCATTCAGAAGTTGGTAACGCTTGAATTGGTATTGGAGCATGAACTCAATGTGGACTTATTACTTCTCTCTCTTCCTTCATCGTTTGACGGTTTTGTGGTGAATTTCAATATGAACAAGATAGAGGCCTCCCTTGAAGAGATGGTCAATATGCTTGTAACTTATGAAGCCACTTTAAAGAAGGATAAACCGGTTCTCTTGGTGGGCTCCTCTTTTTCTGCTAAGAAGGGGCCAAGTACAAAGGGTAAGAAACGTTCTGCCCCATCCAAGAAAACCGGACCCGAGAAGAAGAACAAGACAAAGGATTCAAACATGGAAAAGTCTAAGGATGTTTGCCATCACTGCAAGAAACCCGATCATTGGAAACGTAACTGCAAGGAATATCTAGAGCAGTTGCGAACTGCGAAGGGTATGTTTGATATTGAAATAAATGTTTCACTTAATACTACTTCTTGGGTATTGGATACCGGATGTGGATCTCACATTTGCAATGATTTGCAGGTGATGACAAGAAGTCGCAAGCTTAGAATGGGTGAGACCCAGCTGAGGCTCGGAAATGGTTCTAGAGTTGAAGCCAAAGCTATGGGAGACGTTTATTTAATTTTGCAGAACGATTTTAAGTTACTTTTGAGAGATGTTTTATTTGTTCCAGACTTGATTAAAAACATTATTTTTGTTTCTATGCTTGATAGAGATAGTTTTTCTTGCAATTTTGTGAATGGGATTTGCAATATTTACAAGAATGAATGTTTGATTGGAAATGGACAACTTGAAAACGATCTATATAACTTAAAATTAAAAGACGTTCCAATAAATTATGTTGATAAACCGGTAACAACGAACAAAAGGAAAATCGATAGTCAAAACCCGGCAAACCTTTGGCATGCTAGGCTAGGTCATATTTCATCAAGGAGGATGAACAAGCTAGTGGGAGAGGGCATGTTTGATATGTCTGATATTAACTCTCTACCTACTTGTGAGTCCTGCCTGAAAGGAAAAATGACTAAATCTCCTTTCAAAGGAAAACCTGAGCGTAGTCAAAATCTATTGGATTTGATCCATACGGATGTTTGCGGACCATTTAGTATTGGTACAAAATTTGGTCACACCTACTTCATTACCTTTACTGATGATTATTCTAGGTATGGGTACTTATATTTGATGAAATATAAGTCTGAATCATTTGAAAAGTTCAAAGAATTCAAGGCTGAAGTAGAAAACAAACTAGGTAAGAGGATTAAAGCACTTCGATCAGATCGAGGTGGAGAATACTTGAGTACCGAGTTTTTGAGCTATCTAAAAGAGAATGGGATTCTCTCTCAGTGGACTCCTCCTATGACACCTCAGCTTAATGGTGTTTCGGAGCGTCGCAATCGAACTTTGTTGGACATGGTTCGATCCATGATGAGCTTCACTGAGCTCCCACCTTCGTTTTGGGGCTATGCTCTTGAAACGGCGGTATTGTTGTTGAACAACGTTCACACTAAAGCAGTGAACAAAACACCATACGAGTTATGGAATGGCAAAGCTCCTAAGTATTCGTACTTGAGGATTTGGGGATGTCCTGCTTACGTGAAGCAGACAGTGGGAGATAAGTTGGATAGTCGATCCACCTTATGTTATTTTATAGGGTATCCGAAGAATTCAATCGGATATTATTTCTATCATCCTACTGAAACAAAAGTGTTTGTTTCAAGGAATGCCACCTTCTTGGAGAAGGAGTTCTTATTGGATAAGAAAGGCAAGATGATGGAACTCGAAGAAATTCGAGAAGAACCCAAGATACAAAATAATGATCCTACACCTCAGGAACCATTGATGGAAACGCCTATACTTAGAAGATCCGAGAGGACTTCTAGACCTCCTATACGATATGGTCTTCTTCTTGAAGGGGATCAAGATGAACCCGACATTGGATGTGATCCAAGAAACTTCAAGGAAGCAATTTCTGATGCGGATTCAAATTTATGGCTTGAAGCTATGCAGTCGGAAATAGATTCGATGCATACAAATCAAGTTTGGTCTTTAGTAGATCCTCCCGATGGAATTGTTCCAATAGGGTGTAAATGGATCTACAAGAGAAAGCTTGGGCCTGATGGTAAGGTATTGACCTACAAGGCACGATTGGTGGCGAAAGGTTATACTCAAAGACAAGGAGTTGACTATGATGAAACCTTTTCACCAGTTGCAATGTTCAAGTCCATAAGAATTCTTATTGCCATAGCAGCATGGTATGACTATGAGATATGGCAAATGGATGTGAAGACTGCATTTCTTAATGGAAACATTAAGAAAGAAATCTATATGATGCAGCTCGAGGGATTCACATCCATGGGAAGCGAGCATAAGGTATGCAAGCTTCAGAGATCGATCTATGGTCTCAAACAAGCATCAAGAAGTTGGAACCAGAAATTTGATGAAACAATAAAGGATTTTGGTTTCATCAAGAACCCGGAGGAACCGTGCGTGTACAAGAAAGTAGTTAAAGATGCTGTGACATTCTTAGTACTTTATGTTGATGACATCTTACTCATTGGGAATGATGTAGGGATGTTGCAGTCAACAAAGATATGGTTATCAGGTAGATTCTCGATGAAGGATTTGGGTGAGGCGTCCTATATTCTAGGGATACAGATCTATAGAGATAGATCTAAGAGAATGATAGGACTTACTCAAGCTACCTACATCGACACTATATTGAAAAGGTTTTCAATGGATGAGTCCAAGAGAGAACATCTACCTATGTGTCATGGGGTCTCTCTATCCAAGTCTATGTGTCCCAAGACTGACGAAGAGATAGAGAAAATGACACACATACCATATGCGTCAGCCATAGGGAGTATCATGTATGGGATGATATCCACCAGATCGGATGTGGCATTTGCTCTGAGTGTCACGAGCAGATATCAAGCCAATCCCGGTCAAATGCATTGGAAAGTCGTGAAGGATATTCTTAAGTACTTGAGAAGAACTAAGAATGTATTAATGGTAACTGAAATTGGAAGGCTATACCGACTCTAGCTTCCAAAGTGACGTGGATGACTCGAAGTCAACCTCTGGATTTGTGTTCATGCTCAATGGCGGTGCTGTATCTTGGAAGAGTTCCAAGCAGGACACCACAACGGATTCCACCACTGAGGCAGAATACATTGCGGCATCAGCTGCTGCTAAAGAGGCAGTTTGGATGAGGAATTTCGTCCAAGAGTTGGGCGTCATTCCTGAAGCTGTTGGTCCAGTCCCGGTGTACTGTGACAACACGGGTGCCATTGCTCAGGCAAAGGAACCAAGGTCTCATCAAAGATCCAAACACGTACTGAGGAAATACCGCATCATCCGGGAGATCGTGGAAAGAGGAGACATCACTGTCGAGAGAGTGGTCTCTGCAGACAATATCGCTGATCCACTTACTAAGCCCTTGCCAGGACCATTATTTGACAAACATCGCGAAGCAATGGGACTACGTAGTATGACTAGTTGGCTTTAGGGCAAGTGGGAGATTGAAAGAGTGGGTGTCCGATAAGCCAACTTATGGCTATGGGCTTTTATGACTCTATGTATAAACAATCTTTTGTTTAATATAATTTACACTTTTATAATGGCATTTACTTTATCTTTTATCATATTATTATTTTGTGACATACTATAAGATGTTTAGATGAAGACCTTGAATATACTATAGTGTATGTAAGATGTGGTGGCACATGGGGATGACTATCATGAAACACATCTTATAGTCACTTTATATTCTAAACAGTTCCTAGTCGATTGAGCAGTCCGTTAATAAGGATAAGGATCGCTCAAGATTGAGACTAGCATTTGCGATTCCGAGTACCACGTTTCATTGGTATGGAACATAGAAATGTTCAAAGCATGCAAATGGATATTCATACGATGAATGATCGAACTACCCTATCCGGACTTTCCAAGTGGTTATCACTTATCGAGTGGATAAAGTCCGCGGTTTTGGTTGTACACCATTAGTCCTTACTACTTGAAACATCATTGAGACTCTATATGCTAGTACTGTACTTTGACTCGTTTACCGATTCTATTGGGGTCATCAGGTGTCGGGATTGGGTATAGTTACGACACATATAGGAGTCGATGCTTTGTTGTCAAGGATTCACCACATACTTGCGAGTGTGGATATCCTATGCAATCTGAGGAGATATTAGTGTGACGAATCTCTGGCCAGAGTACATGATGTGTTTTAAGAAATGGTTTCTTAGTAGCACATGCGATGTCACTATTTGATCTTCAAGATGCATTGCATAGTTATCGAATCTCGAATGACTCTCGATTTACCAATAGTTGTTGATTCGATTGGGATATATGGATGAAGGGACCGTACTGTACGCTAACCAAAATCTATTGGTTCTTGCAGGCACTATCAGTGATACCTAGGGAATCATGGAGCGATGTTGCTAGGCGCTCTTACCATGATTCAATGGGCAAGTCGGAAATTGTTGTTCCGAGTCACAAGGAGTTGTGAGCCCACGGCTAGCTGTATCCCTGAACCATTGAGGGTCACACAAGTAATGGATTTCTAATTCCCGTTGAGATAGTTAAATTTAAAGAGTTAAATTTAATGAACAAAGAAGTAGGACTTCTTATATCAGAGTAGAAGAGTAAGATTTCCTAAAATGACATAGGGATGGGAATTTTTGGAAATCACTGAATTCGGATTCAGAAAATTTATCTTGACTTTAAAAGATGCAGAAATGGTTTCTGTGCACATTGGTGAAATTGGTTTATCAATCTGAGTCACGATGAATTTTATATTAATTTCTGAATATGCAGGCTTTGCTTGCCAGGCTTTAACTTATGACTAATGGGCCCTAAGCTGTTAGCAGCCCACATTATAAATAAGTTATTGCAGTGCAGAAATTAGACACAAGTCTCATAATTTTCAAACACTAGGGTTTTGAGACCTAGAGTGGCCGCCCCTCTCTCTGTGTTTTTCTCTCTGAAATCCAGTCTGTGAATTTCGAATTTGCAGTCTGGTTTAACGGATCAAATTCGTTAATTCTCTTTGTAGAAACTTCTGATAGATTTTCTAGTGCAATCTATCAGAGGGATTCGAATTCTGTTCGTGGACCTGATTGAAGAATTGTTCGTCCATCAGTTCCTGGGATATACAACAAGAGCAGAGTTATCTGTTGGTGTCCATAATCTCGTTTCGAGATTCAAGGTAAAAATTTAATTGTTATTTAATTTTTACACGCACAATTTAATCGTAAAGTTTTGATACCCATGATATGGAATCGTTCCATATAAAATTTTAAAACTTCCGCTGCACCGGGTATCAATTCTGATTGATCTGAACACGGTTTTCCAACACACCAATTGAGGGTAAGAGATGAGGATATCCCTAAAACTGCATTTAGAAACAGGTATGGTCATTAAGAATTTATAGTCATGCCTTTTGGTCTAACGAATGCACCAACAGTATTTATGGTATGGATGAATAGAGTATTTCAAAAGTATCTAGATGACTTTGTGATTATATTTATCGATATTATTTTGATGTACTCTAAGAATCTGTGTGATCATGCTGATCATTTGAGAACTGTATTAAGAACTTTGCGAGAAGAGAAATTGTATGACAAGTTATCAAAATGTGAATTTTGGTTGCAGAAAGTTGTATTTCTTGGTCATATTATTTCAGGAGATGGTATTTCAGTTGAACCGAGCAAAGTTGAAGTTGTGATCAGTTGGCAGAGACCGACATCTATGCCAGAAATTCAAAGTTTTATGGGCTTGGCTGGTTATTATCGTCGATTTATCAAAGACTTTTCATCTATTGCGAAGCCTATTACTCAGCTTACCCAGAAGAATGCACCGTTTATTTGGTCTGAAGATTGTGAAGCTAGTTTCCTTGAGCTGAAGAAGAGATTGACTACAGCACCAGTCTTGACAATCCCTTCAGGTACTGGTGATTTTGTTGTTTATTGCGATGCTTCTCACCGAGGTTTGGGATGTGTTTTGATGCAGAGAGGACATGTTCTTGCGTATGCTTCACGAAAACTGAAACCGCATGAAATCAGATATCCAATTCATGATCTTGAATTGGCAGCCATTGTATTTGCGTTGAAAATCTGGCGACATTACTTATATGGTGAGAAATTCAAAATCTTTTCTAATCATAAGAGTTTGATGTATCTGTTTTCACAATCTGAGCTGAACATGAGACAAAGAAGATGGCTCGATTTATTGAAGGATTTCGATGGTGAAATCAAATATTATCCAGGGAAGTCGAATGCAGCAGCAGATGCCCTAAGTAGAAAGGTATGTGCTTTATCTTTGTCTACTATAGGTGTATCTAATTTGATTGAAGATTGCTGTATTTCGGGATATATATTTGAGATAGATAAGAGGCCGATGAGAGTATATGCCATCAGTGCTGAGCCTGAATTGTTATTCGAATTAAAGAAGCACAGAAATCAGACTTCAGTGTTCAAAAATCGATTGAAATGATTAGATCAGGGCATCAATCTGAGTATAAGGTTAGTACCGATGATGTATTGTATGTGAATAACCGACTTGCTGTTCCAGATGTTTTTGATTTGAAACAGAAGATATTGAAAGAAGCTCATAGCAGTAAATTCAGCATTCACCCTGGAGGCAGGAAAATGTACAATGATCTGAGGAAGAAGTATTGGTGGAAACAAATGAAGTCTGACGTGACTGAATTTGTATCTAAATGTCTTGCAACTAGTGAAGGATGAGAGAAAGAAGCCTGGAGGTCTATTGCAAAGTTTATCGATTCCTGAGTGGAAATGGGACCACATTTCCATGGATTTTGTGACGAAATTGTCACGGTCATCCCGAGGATGCGATGCTATTTGGGTGATCATTGACAGGTTGAAGAAATCTGCATGTTTTATTCCATACCGAATGACTTACCGTCATGATGAGATGACAGATTTATATGTTCGAGAAGTGGTACGATTTCACGGTGTGCCAAAGTCGATTGTATCTGACCGAGATCCGAGATTCACTTCACACTTTTGGCATAGCCTACAACAAGCTCTAGGTACGCGTTTACATTTGAGTACCGCTTATCATCCTTAAACCGATGGACAGTCTAAACGAACTATTCAGACTCTTGAGGATATGCTTAGAGCCGTTGTGTTAGATTAATTTTGGTAGTACATGGCAAGACTCAATACCACTAGTGGAGTTCTCATACAAAAACAGTTATCAAACGAGTATTGAGATGGCTCCATTTGAAGCACTGTATGGAAAGAGATGTTGATCACCACTGTATTGGGATGATGTGTCAGAGGTACCTGAATTGGGACCAGATATGATCAGACAGATGACTAAGAAGGTAAAGTTGATTCAGCAAAGAATGAGAACAGCGCAACATAGACAAGCCATATATGCAAATATCAGACGTCGACCGTTATCATTTGATCAGGAAGATAGAGTGTTCTTGAAAATTTCACCATTCAGGGGCACATTCCGATTTGGCAAGAGAGAAAAGTTATCTTCACGATTTATTGGGCCGTATGAAATACTCGAGAATATAAGCAATCTTGCTTATCGACTCGCTCTTCCTACATCTTTATCTGGTATACACGATGTATTTCATGTCTCGATGCTTCGAAATTATCAACCTGATGAATCTCATATCTTGCAACCTGATGAAGCTGAATTAGATGAAACTCTTAGTTATTTTGAAAAGCCAATCCATATACTTGATCGAAAAGAAAAGCAACTCCGAAACAAGACCATTCCATTGGTGAAGATTCAGTGGAATCGGCATGGAGTTGAAGAGTCTACATGGGAAGTTGAAGAAGACATGAGACAGAGATGTCCCTATCTATTCCACTGATGTGAGTTCTTATTCAGTTTTCTATTATTCTTTATCTTATGTGTATACAGACTGCATATTTAGATTGCTTATGAATTCGAGGACGAACTCATGTCTAAGTGGGGGAGAAATATAAGGCCCGAGATTATTTGATTTAATTCGAGATTCTTTAATTTTAATTCGAGTATATTTAATTTGGGAATATTTAGAGTTTCGCTTTAAATTCTAATCTTCTTAAATTATTTAGGATTGAAATTGAATTAAAAAGAGGGCTGAGGACTAAATTCCAATTTATGAAGTTTCAGGGGTTAAATTGCAATTTTACCTGAATATATCCGATTTTAAGTGAAGTGTCAGCATGTATTCCACATGAATATTCAGAAGTTTGAGCAGAAGTGCCGAGATTTTCTTCATTTTCTTTTGTTTTCGATTTTCAAATCTTCGTAACTTTTAATCCGATTGTCCGATTTCGATTCCGAAAATAGTTTTGGAATACTTGCGACGAGAACTTTGATTTGGTATAAGTTTCTATTTATTTCGGCATGTTTTGAAGATTGAAATATTGCAGAGATCAGATTTTTATGCTCTATGCATACCTTGAACGTTTATACTTTGTATATTCAAAACCGAATCAACAAACGGCTATCGTTTGTGTTTGTTATGATTTCCAGCAGGTATTTCAACTTGTATAGTTTATGATTATGCTGGTTTTCAATGTTTTATGACTGAGATGAATTGATTAGAAGTTTCATATGAAGTTAGAATGGTTTTGATATTATGTCGGTTACCGATTTTCAATCGCTACGCCGTCGATTCATGTTTTGAGACCGTTTTTGTAGTAACCCATATCCAGAATTAACAATTTACAAGTAATAAAACATGATTAAGGTAGTCCCAGATGGATTAACAGAGTTCGAAAATGGATTCAGAACGCTCAATAATGGTTAGAGGGTCGTCGGGTTCGGAGGCTCCATTGGTAAGTTCAGACGATCCGAAGGCAGGGTTCGGACGATCCGAAGAGCAGTTCGGACGCTCCAAACGTGCTGCCGACAGTCGTCATGGATGACGTCATTATGCTGACATAAGCAGTGACGTAATATTGGGTTCGGACGATCCGAAGTCCAGTTCGGACGATCCGAACTTCGTCTATAAATAGGGGGTGCAAAGCTCACATTTGAGTGCACCAATTCCTCTTTTCTCTGTAGATTCCTTAGACTTCCAGCTCAGATCTAGGGAATTCTTGGCGTCCCGTTGGGAATTCGTAAGTGGCATAGCAGTCCAGGCGTTGTAACGAAGCTGTGGCCTAGTTTTGAGGCATTCGACAGCAAAGGGCTAAGGATGGACGAAAGTATAGCTTTTGCTTCCTAAAAATATTTAGGAGTATGCTTTAGCTTAGTTAAGGCTTTTAGAGCGCTATAATGATGGTAGTATCATTTGGCAATGTAGCGCAGATTATAGGCGTGGACCTAGGGCTGATAGCACTTGCCTAGTATTTGAGGTATAAAAGTAATGTTCGAGATATCCTGACTGGTTATGCAAGTATTATGTGACTGCATGATTTATATATCATTAATTTATTCTGCATTCATTTGCATATTGAGCTATCTCGTTCGAGATGTCTGTTAGTAGGGTTTTACCCTATCCTGTTAGTGGTTGGACTTCCATCGATTTGGGTCCGGCATATCTACTGGTATTTTGGTATGGGAGCCACCTCCTGCAGCGACGGCACAGCGTGCTACATACCAGGGGTCGGTCTGTCTTTGTTCTCTGATCCTTGACCTCGAATTTATAGGGAGTTCACTTTGCATGCATGTATACTCATACTCTCGTGCTGAGCGTTATGCTCACGTCTCGTACTCTGTGTTTCTGGACACCCTATTCCATGGGGCAGGTTTGCGATTGGACGAGGCGGGTGGATCCAAGAGGGGCTAGGCAGTGGTTGATCAGCTGGAGCTTCGTTTAGGTTTTTATTCTGTTGTTTTGGGCTTATGCAGCTATTCGATTTGGTTGTATATTTTTGGATATTTACAGATCCCTTTTCTTGGGATTGTATTAATGTTATGGTTTCCGCAGTTGTATTCTGATTTCTGTTTAATTAAGTTAATTGCATGCCTAAGTTCTGTTTAGTAGGTGATCCGGGTAAGGGTCACTACATTTATGGTATCAGAGCATGCATAGCTTTCTTGGGAATTTAGATTCTGCATAAGGTAACCATGAGGTACTTTTGTAGATGGCGAACTACAATGACCAGAGTAGCCATGGTAGTGGAGGTGGACGCTAGGGAGATGACGATCGTGAGCGTCGTTGGGACCGTCATCATCGTCTTCGTGATGAGGAACGTTTTAGCGTTCAGCGATTCTTACAGATGGCTCCGAAGCCCTTGGTTGGAGGTGAGTCTCCGGAGGATGCGGAGAACTGGTTAGACCGCATAGAGACGACTTTTCAGACTTTCCACTGCACCGAGGAGCAGAAGATGGAGACCCTTGGCTATCTTCTGGATGGGCGAGCTCGTAGGTGGTGGAGGTTTACTTCTGCACCCTTTGTTATGGCGAGAGGAGTGGCCACTTGGGCCGAGATTCGCAAAGCTTTTCAAAAGCTATATTTTCCTCCTGCACTCCGTCAGTCGAAGGCGGGCGAGCTACTGAGTCTGCGACAGGGAGTCATGTCTATTGACGAGTATCAGCAGAATTTCTTTGATCTGCTATCCTATTGCCCCGAGATTGCTGACAGCTCTGGGATGAAGTATAATTTGTTCCTTCAGGGCCTTAACCCTGAGATCCACGATTGTGTGGCGGTCGGCGATGACATGTCCTACGAGGGTTTGGTGAGACGTTGTCACCAGGCAGAGGACAGCATTCGACGGAACAGGTCTTTCTCTCAGTCGAGGCCTGCTAGTTCTTTGGGTCCCCGTGCCCAATCATTCAAGAAGTCTGGATCTACTTCTTCCTCTGGTTCTGGAGGTGTTGTTCGCTTTGGGAAAAAGGACAAGTGAGGCCATTGCGGGAAGAACCATCCATCAGACAAGTGCCGTAGAGCTTCTGGAGCTTGTTTCCGATGTGGAGAGGTTGGTCATATCCGGAGGGATTGTCCACTATCTGGGGGAGGCGGTTCTGGTTCGGGATCAGGTTCTCAGGCCACCGTTTAGCAGAGGTCGCAGGGACAGTCTGCTGGGAGTTCTCATTTGAGGCCGCGGGCTTCTGGTCAGGTGTTTGCCTTGAGGCATGATCAGGCTGTGGAGGAGAATGAGAAGGTCATCGCATGTACATTTCTACTTTATGGTATACCTGCTATCGTACTTATTGACACTAGTGCATCTCATTCCTTCATTTCTGCACGTTTTGTTAAGAGGCATAAGTTACCATGCATTGCACTAGACGTAGTAGTTTCTGTTTCTACTCCGACGGGTCAATCTGCTTTGGCCAAGCGTCTAGTGATGGGTTGCCCTTTAGAGTTCGAAGGGAACATTTTGTTGGCGAATCTCATGGTCCTTGCGATGGACGATTTCGAATGTATTTTGGGGATAGACATGCTGACTACCTATCGAGCTTTAGTGGACTGCTATCAGAGATTAGTACGCTTTCATCCGGATGAGAGTGATAGCTAGTTTTTCTATGGTAAGGGAGCGCGACCCCCGATGCCTTTGGTATCAGCTTTGAGAGCCTGTCGAGCTCTAGAGTCTGGCGGGGAAGGCTACCTTATCTATGCAGTTGATTTGTCCGCTGAGAGTATTGGGATAAAGAGTATTCCTGTTGTGGATGAATTTCTAGATGTATTTCCAGATGAGATTCCGGGTTTTCCTCCTGCTAGGGAAGTCGAGTTTGGCATAGAGTTGATGCCAGGTACTTTGCCTATTTCTCGAGCACCGTATCGTCTGGCTCCGTCAGAGATGCGTGAGTTGAAGAATATGTTACAGGATCTGTTGGACAATGGATACATTCGTCCTAGTGTATCTCCTTGGGGAGCTCCTGTTCTCTTTGTGAAGAAGAAGGACGGGTCTATGCGGTTGTGCATTGACTATCGGCAGCTGAATCGAGTTACTATGAAGAACAAGTATCCTTTGCCTCGCATTGATGACTTGTTTGATCAGCTGCAGGGTACTTCGGTTTACTCCAAGATTGACTTGAGATCTGGGCATCATCAGTTGAGAGTCCGAGATCAGGACGCAGCCAAGACTGCATTCCGTACTCGCTATGGGCATTACGAGTTTCTAGTGATGCCATTTGGTTTGACTAATGCGCCGGCTATATTCATGGATCTGATCAACCGTGTCTTCAGGGAGTATTTAGACAAGTTTGTCGTGGTCTTCATTGACGACATCTTGGTTTATTCGCGTAATGCGGAAGAGCATGTTTCTCACTTGCGAGTGGTACTGCAGACTCTTCGAGACGAGCAGTTGTACGCCAAACTGAGAAAGTGTGAGTTCTGGATGGATCGAGTGGTCTTTCTTGGCCATATCATATCTAGGGAGGGGATTTCTGTTGATCCGAGCAAGATTGAGGCTGTGCTGAATTGGTCGCGTCCGATGACGGTTGCTGAGATCCGTAGTTTTCTGGGTCTAGCAGGATATTATCGATGCTTCATTCTGAATTTCTCTCAGCTAGCTCGACCGTTGACGCAGCTTATCCGCAAGGGTGTGGATTTCGAGTGGTCCTCCGAGTATGAGGAGAATTTCTGTGAGCTTCGACGGCGATTGACTTCTACGCCGGTGTTGGCATTACCATCAGGATCTGGAGGGTATGTGGTATACCCTGATGTTTCTCTTCAGGGATTAGGTTGTGTCCTGACTCAGAATGGGCATGTGATTGCATACGCTTCTAGACAGCTGAAGCTTCACGAGGACAAATATCCAGTTCATGATTTGCAATTGGCAGCCATTGTGTTCGCTTTGAATATCTGGCGTCATTATCTGTATGGCGAGAAATTTGAGATCTTCACCGACCACAAGAGTCTCAAGTATTTGTTCAATCAAGAGGATTTGAACATGAGGCAGAGATGTTGGATGGACTTGCTTAAGGACTATGATTGCGAGATTAAGTACCATCCAGGAGCTGCTAATCTCACCGCTGATGCTTTGAGTCGCAAGGTGCGACTATCCGTACTGCAGACTTGTTCGATGTCTAGTGCGATCAGTGACTATTGTACTTCAGGGTATACCTTCAAGCATAAGAAAGGTATGCAGAGTATCCAGATGTTTGCGATACTATCTAAGCCAGCTTTGTATTCGAGGATTCGGGATTCTCAGATGTCTGATTCGAAGACCCAGCGTTTAGCTCGCCTAGCTAACAAGGGTAGCTCGTCTGGATTTCACTATCAGTCAGATGGTTTTCTATGTTTGTCTGGTAGACTTGTGATTCTGCAGGATGAAGAGTTGCGAGAGGAGATCTTGTCTCAGGCACATCGCACCAAGTTGAGTATTCATACCGGAAGTAACAAGATGTACAAAGATCTACGTACTCGGTTTTGGTGGAAGGGGATGAAATGCAGTGTGTATCAGTATGTCTCGAGATGTTTGGTGTGTCAACAGGTCAAGGCAGAACACCGATGACCTGGATATTTTCTTCACAGTCTGCCTATTCCTGAGTGGAAATGGGAGTTTATCACGATGGATTTTGTGACCCATTTGCCGATGTCCTCGATGAATTGTGATGCTATCTGGGTTGTGGTGGACCGACTCACCAAGTCAGCGCATTTCATTGCATATAGTCGAGAGTACTCTGTGGATCGCATGGCACGTCTGTATGTTCAGGAGATCGTTCGACTTCATGGAGTGCCTGTGAGCATTGTCATCGATCGAGACCCTAGGTTCACTTCTAGGTTCTGGGGTAGTGTTCAGTGTGCGATGGTTACTACTCTCAGTTTGAGTACTGCCTATCATCCGGAGACAGATGGTCAGTCAGAGCGCACTATCCGTACTTTGGAGGATATGCTTCGAGCTTGCACTATGGATTTTGGTTCAGCCTGGCAGGATCATTTGCCATTGATCAAGTTCGCGTACAACAACAGCTATCATACTAGCATTGGGATGGCACCTTTTGAGGCGTTGTACGGGCGACGTTGTCGTACTCCACTCTTCTGGGAAGAAGTGGGGGAGAGGCAGGCTGAGGGACCGGAGTTTATCCAGCAGGTAGTAGATATTGTTGATCAGATCAAGAAACGGATTAAGACTGCATAGGATCGTCAGGCCAGCTATGCTAACACTAAGCGTAGGCCTTTGCAGTTTGATGTCGGGGAGAAAGTGTTTCTGAGAGTGTCACCTTTCCGCAGGATTCTCAAATTTGGCCTTAAGGGCAAGTTGTCTCCCAGATTTATTGGTCCGTTTGAGATCTTGGAGAACATTGGCGATTTGGCTTATCGTTTGGCTTTGCCACCGTATCTGTCCAGTATTCACAACGTGTTCCACGTATCTCTGTTGCGACGGTATGTGGCAGATCTGTCTCATATTCTGCAGCGGTCTAAAGTTCAAGTGGATAAGGATTTGACCTATGTTTAAAGACCTATTCGTATCCTGGATCATAAGGATAAGGTCTTGCGGAACAAAGTCATTCCTTTGGTTTTAGTACAGTGGCAATGCCGAGGCGCTGAGGAAGCTACTTGGGAGCTCGAAAGAAGGATGCGTAAAGAACATCCTGAGTTATTTTGATTTCATTTTGAGTTGTAATCAGTTGTGAACTCTGTAATCGTTTAGTTGAATGAAGAATGTTTTGGATTGTTGTTTTACATTCGGTACTTAAGATCGGATTTCGAGGACAAAATATCTTAAATGGGGGAGAATGTAGTAACCCGTATCCAGAATTTACAATTTACAAGTAATAAAACATGATTAAGGGAGTCCCAGATGGATTAACAGAGTTCGGAAATGGATTCAGAACGCTCAATAATGGTTAGAGGGTCGTCGGGTTTGGAGGCTCCGTTGGTAAGTTCGGACGGTCCGAAGGCAGGGTTCGGACGATCCGAAGAGCAGTTCGGATGCTCCGAACGTGCTGCCGACTGTCGTCATGGATGATGTCACTATGCTGACATAAGCAGTGACGTAATATTGGGTTTGGACGATCCGAAGTCCAGTTCGGATTATCCAAACTCCGTCTATAAATAGGGGTGCCAAGCTCACATTTGAGTGCACCAATTCCTCTTTTCTCTCTCGATTCCTTAGCCTTCCAGCTCAAGTATAGGGAATTCTAGGCGTCCCGTTGGGAATCCGGAAGTGGCATAGCAGTCCAGGCATTGTAGCGAAGCTGTGGCCTAGTTTTGAGGCAATCGACAGCAAAGGGCTAACGACGGACGAAGGTATAGCTTTTGCTTCCTAAAAATATTTAGGAGTATGCTTTAGCTTAGTTAAGGCTTTTAGAGCGCTATAATGATGGTAGTATCATTTGGCAGTGTAGCGCGGATTATAGGCGTGGACCTAGGGCTGATAGCACTTGCCTAGTATTTGAGGTACGAAAGTACTGTTCGAGATATCCTGACTGAGTATGCATGTATTATATGACTGCATGATTTATATATCATTAATTTATGCTGCATTCATTTGCATATTGAGTTATCTCGTTCGAGATGTCTGTTAGTAGGGTTTTACCCTATCCTGTTAGTGGTTGGACTTCCATCGATTTGGGTCCGGCATATCCACTGGTATTTTGGTATGGGAGCCACCTCCTGCAGCGACGGCACAGCGTGCTACATACCAGGGCCCGATCTGTCTTTGTTCTTTGATCCTTTACCTCGAGTTTGTAGGGAGTTCACTTTGCATGCATGTATACTCATACTCTCGTGCTGAGCATTTTATGCTCACGTCTCGTACTCTATGTTTCTGGACACCCTATTCCATGGGGCAGGTTTGCGATTGGACGAGGCGGGTGGATCCAAGAGAGGCTAGGCAGTGGTTGATCAGCTGGAGCTTCGTTTAGGTTTTTATTCTGTTGTTTTGGGCTTATACATCTATTCGATTTGGTTGTATATTTTTGGATATTTACAGATCCCTTTTCTTGGGATTGTATTAGTGTTATGGTTTCCGCAGTTGTATTCTGATTTTTGTTTAATTAAGTTAATTTCATGCCTTAGTTATGTTTAGTAGGTGATCCGGGTAAGGGTCACTACAGTTTTGATAGCCTATGATTAATCTGAGATGTTCTTTGAGATGTTGTTGATGTTGTAGCATTTGTATTCTTCAATTTCAGACTAGTTTTGAAGGCTAACGACTCAAGAACTTTGAATTCGAACCAAAGAAAAAGAAGTCAAGGTTTGAAGTGATTTTGATTGAAGATCTAATGATGATTTTGAATCGATTTTGGAATGATATAATTTAATGAAGTTTGATATGAATGTTGTGATGTTATGTTTCAGATTTGAAGCGTTCAAAACCGAGAAAATACGAAGGTATAAGATGACATCGCAAGTCAGGGATTTGTAACTCGAGAATGAAGCTTTTTGAGTTTTCCCGCTAAAACCACATACTTGGTTATTGTTTATCGTTTTATAATTGATGTTGTCGATCCATCACAAGTAGTGGATCTTTATTTGATATGAGATGATATGTTATATGAATTGATTCTTGCCAAGGTTTGATGAAGCTTATTTTCGAGTCAGACGACTACGATAGATGGATATCCATGTCAAGATCGGATACGAATCTTGATGGCAATGACGTTATATGAATCAATTTTGTATATATTTATGCGTTGATTACTCTATTCTCGAGATGATATGTTAGAGTTGATATGATTTACGTTAACGCATATATATGTTGATTATACTGAGATTGTATTCTCAACGGAGTTTATCCGGCTGTTGTCTTGTTTTGTATGTGTGCATGACAACATATGGGGCAAGAGCTAGTCAGAGACGACGTTGATAGCTTGAGAGAGAGTATAGAAGTGTGGATTCGGGTTTTGTAGCTGAATGATGAACTTAGAAGCCTTGAAAGCATGTTTAGGAATAATTTAGCATGTTATGTTTTGAAGAATGTTTGAATAAGTTATGTAACTTCATGCTTTTGGCTAGTTTGTACTCTTGTAGATCTTGTAACACCTAGTATATTATGCTTGAGACTTGATATATATGTTGATTCATGATTTTACATGGAGATATCATGCTTTGGAATGGATTTGATGGTGTTGGTATCATTTTTGACAGCAAATAGATTCTGCAGAATTTTTCAGCAGGGATGGCCGCTCGATCGGTTGAATTGCACCGATCGAGCGAGGCCTGGATTTTTCAAAAAAGAGAAGTTCAATTTTGTAAGACCCGGGATTAATTAAAATTAATCCGAATTTAATTTGATTTTAATCCGAATATATTTAATTTGGGAGTATTTAGAGTTTTGATTAAATTCTAATATTCTTAAATTATTTATGATTGAAATTGAATTAAAAAGAGAACCGAGGGCTGAATTGCAATTTACGAAGTTGTCAGGGACTAAATTGCAATTTATCTATAGCTATCTGATTTTTGATATTTTTAGAAGCATGGATACGTGTACTTCATTCAGAAATCAGAATTAGAATACAGAGTGCCCGACTTCTTCAAATTTCTTTGAAATTGTGATTTTCGATTTGCTATATCTTTCGCTACGGTTATCCGATTTCGATTCCGTAAATTGTTCTGGAATCCTTACGACGAGGGCTTCGATCTCGTGTAAGTTTTATGATGTTTTATATGGATTTCGAAATCAGTATTGGGCAGAGATCAGTTTTTGGATGTTATGATCTTCTTGTTCTTCGTTCCTATGCGATTCTATATCGAAATCGTATTGATGAGCTTATGTTGCTTATGTTGAAGCATGATTCCAGCATGTATATCTCTTCTTATGTCTGCTGGTATGGTGAATTGAATGATATGTTAGCTGGTTTGTTGAGTTTTATGCACGGTTGAATGATATTGAAGTTAGAAATGGTTTCGGGATTACGTCGGTTACCGATTTTGAATCGCTACGTCGTTTAATCGAGTTTTGGAACTGTTTTGATAGCCGATATTTGAGTTGAAGTTGTTGTTGAGATGTTTTAAATGTTATAGTATTTTCTTATTCAGTTTCAGTTGAGTTTGAAGGCCAACGACTCGAGAAGCCGACTTGAACTAACGAAGAAAGAGTTGAGGTTTGAAATGCGATTGATTGATGAATTCTTGATGGTTTTGACTCGTTTCTGAAACGATAGATTGAAATGAAGTCTGATATATGTATTTTGGTTGTATCTTTCAGATTTGAAGAGTTCAGAACCGAGATAAACGAAGGTATAATGACGACATCGCGAAGTAGGGACTTTGAAACTCAAGAATGACTAATCTTGAGTTGGCCCGCAAAAACCACATATTTTTTTATATTTTTGATTTGATTGTGATGTTGTCGATCCATCACAGGTAGTGGATCTTTATATTCGAGTTGATATGATGCTATATTGAATTGATTCTATGCCAAGGTTGCTGTTAACCTTATTTGCGAGTCGGTTACGAACTCGTTAGATGGATATCCATGTCAAGATCATTTATGAATCTTGATGGCCTCGAAGTTATGTGAATCAATTCGTATTTAAAGCGTTTACGTACTCTATTTGTTGAGTCGAGTTTAAATAGAGTCAAGATGATTTATTTAACGCTTTCTATATGTTGGTTATACTGAGAATGTTTTCTCACCGGAGTTTATCCGGCTGTTGTCTTGTTTTGTATTTGTGCATGACAACAGATTGGGCCGGAGCTAGTCATCGACGTCATTGATAGCTGGGAAAGAGTCTAGCACGTGAGGACTCGGGTTGTAGTTGATGTCTCGAACTTTAGAAGCATGAAACTTTAGTCTAGTTGGTTTTGGATTACATGTATAAAGTTTGAGATAATTGATGTCGTTTACGATCTTTAGCAACTTGTTTGATGTAAATAAATGCATGTATAAATGCTTATGACTTTGTTTATGAGTATATGCATGTTTTGGACTTGATATATCATGTATTGGACCATGTTTTGATGATTTAGATTGGAAGGAATCGGATTGACAGCAAAATGTGATCTGCAGATTTTCTGAAAATTTGAGCCCGCTCGATCCGCAGAAGTTGACGGATCGAGCGAGCCCTGTATTTTGCAAAACAGAGAATTTAGTTTTTGTCTCGCTCGATCCGCAGAAGTTGACGGATCGAGCGAGGCCAAATTGTTTCCAGACCGAGAGTTGAGCAATTGTGCTCGCTCGATCGGGTGTTTTTCACCGATCGAGCGAGACACTGATTTTTTTTAAAAAAAAAAAAAATTTTACTTGGCTCTTGGTTTATTTAATTGATGTTTAATGAATGTTAATTGTTCATTAATTGTCCTAAGATGAGATTAGCAACCCGAGGTCCCCACAACAGGTGGTATCAAAGCATAAGTTTCTTGGACTGAGATCAGATGAGCGGGGTAGATCGAGTCTTCTATTCTGATTTATTTATTGCTTTTATAATTGTATGGTATATGATTGATTGAGTACAGATATTAAATTGTCACATGATGCTGTGATAATTTGCGAAGAATTTGCTATACAATGGTTTGAATTACATGCTATCTGGTTATTTGATTGAAGTATTAGCATGTATTATGAGGATGAATCGAAACTCGATCTTTTATGAAGGCAATGTGGACTGTAACAGACTTGTTGTAATTTAGATTGAACTGTACACTAATCTGTTTGATTATCAGATATGCCTCCCCGACCAGCACCGAGGGTTAGACAGACATTGGCTACGAATCAGCCTGAACAGACAAATGCTGCACAGGTCCCAGTGACAGTGTCTGAACATGGACAGGGTATTACGTCTACTGATTAGTTTAGTGATGCTAATCCGATGGAGAAACTTCTGAAACGATTCCAGTCATTCCAACCACCAAAGTTGCAAGGAACTGAGAATGCTGTGGAATGTGAGAATTGGCTGGAAGATATTGAGCAGTTATTTGAGTCTATTGACTATTCAGATGAACGTCGTGTGAGACTGATTATTCATCAACTGCATGGACTTGCCAAGAGTTGGTGGATAGCGACAAAGAAAGCATTGGAGAACCAAGGTACTGTTATTACCTGGTCTGTATTTCGAACTGCTTTATATCAGCGTTTCTTTCCTGTGTCTTATCGCAAGGACAAAGGAGCAGAGTTTGCGAGTTTGCAACAGGGACAGTTAAATATCGAGGAATATGTTACCAAATTCACTAGCTTGTTGAAGTTTGCTCCACATATCGCTGTTAGTGATGAAGCTCAAGCCGATCAATTCATCAATGACTTGAATCCTGATGTGTTTACACTTGTGAATTCGGGAAGACCGAATACCTTTGCTGATGCTCTGAATCGAGCAAAGGGTGCAGAAGCAGGGATATTGAAACAACGAGGAGCACAGTTTGTGCCACAGCCAGTGAGACAGTCTCAAGAACAGTCACAGATTCCACCGCCACCTCGATTTGAAGCTGGAGGTAGCAGTAGTGGAAAGAAGAACTTCTTCAAGGGCAAGAGTAAACAGTTCAAGAGATCTGGTGGTAGTAGCTCTTCGAGTTCAGTAGTTCTCGACAGTCTAGAGCTGGACTGAAGTCTGATATGTATTGCACCAAGTGTGGTGGTCGCCATACCAATGAACAATGCCGAGGTGTATTTGGAAGTTGTCATATTTGCAACAAGATAGGACACTTTGCGAGGGTTTGTCCCCAAAGAGGTTCTGAAGGTGCTCAAGGTACTGGATCGTCTAGACCAGTAGCTTAGACTGACAGACAGATATCTTCAGTGCACTCTTTCCAACCACATCCTGTAGCACAAGGAAGAGGAATAGGTCAAACTGTAAATCAACCTTCGAGGCAACAAGCACGAGTGTTTGCACTGACAGAAGAGCAAGCACAAGCGACGCCAGACGATGTGATCACAGGTAACTGTTCTCTTTATGGTTATCCTGCCTATGTGTTATTTGATACTGGTGCGTCGCATACCTTCATCTCTGAATGCTTTGTTGCATTACATTCATTGCCTATGGAACCATTAGCAACTGTAGTAACTATATCTTCACCGTTGGTAAAAGGTATAGTATCTGTGAAGTCTGTTAGAAACTGTATACTACAGTATGAAGGTAATGAAGTCGAACTTGACTGTATCGTTCTTGGTTTGTCCGATTTTGACTGTATTATCGGTATTGATATGCTAACCAAATACAGAGCAACAGTTGATTGTTTTCAGAAGATTATTCGATTCAGACCAGAGATGTCAGATGAATGGAAGTTGTATGGTAAGGGATCTCGAGCCAGAATTCCTTTGATATCTGTTCTTGCTATGACTGATTTGTTACAGAAAGGAGCAGAAGGATTTCTGATTTATGCAGTGGATGTACTGAAGACTAGTCCGAAATTGACGGACATACCAGTGGTAAATGAGTTTGCAGATGTATTCCCTGACGAGATTCCGGGATTGCCACCATTCAGAGAGGTAGACTTCAGTATTGAATTGATGTCAGGTACACAACCGATATCGAAAGCACCTTACTGTATGGCACCGATTGAGCTGAAAGAACTGAAAGACCAACTTGAAGATTTGTTGGCCAAAGGCTATATCAGACCAAGTGTTTCCCCATGGGGTGCTCCGGTATTGTTTGTCAGAAAGAAGGACGGATCGATGAGATTATGTATTGACTACCGGCAATTGCACAAAGCAACGGTAAAGAATCGTTATCCTTTACCTCGTATCGATGATTTGTTTGATCAATTGCAGGGTTCGTCAGTGTACTCAAAGATTGATCTACGATCCAGTTATCATCAGTTGAGAGTGAGAGATGAGGACATCCCAAAGACTGCGTTTAGAACCAGGTATGGACATTATGAGTTTATTGTCATGCCTTTTGGTTTAACAAATGCACGTGCAGTGTTTATGGGACTGATGAACATGGTATTTCAAAGATATCTAGATGATTTTGTAATCATATTTATTGATGATATCTTGATTTATTCGAAGAGTTTGTGTGAACATGCTGATCATCTCCGCACTGTATTGAGAACGCTACGAGAAGAGAAATTATATGACAAGTTATCCAAATGTGAGTTTTGGTTGCAACGAGTTATTTTTCTTGGTCATATAATTTCAGGAGATGGCATATCAGTGGATCCAAATAAAGTAGAAGTTGTGATCAGTTGGCAAAGACCGACGTCTGTGCCAGAAATTCGAAGTTTTATGGGCTTAGCTGGTTATTACCGTCGATTCATTCGAGATTTTTCATCTATAGCGAAGCATATTACGCAGCTTACACAGAAGAATGCGCCATTTATATGGTCTGAGGCATGTGAAAGAAGTTTTATCGAATTAAAGAAGAGATTGACTACGGCTCCAGTGTTGACAATCCCTACAGGTACTGGTGATTTTATTGTTTATTGTGATGCTTCTCACCAGGGTTTGGGATGTATTTTGATGCAGAAAGAACATGTTGTCGCTTATGCTTCTCAACAACTGAAACCACACGAAGTTAGGTACCAAATTCATGATCTGGAGTTGGCTGCAATTGTCTTTGCATTGAAGATATGGAGACATTACTTATATGGCAAGAAGTTTGAAATATTCTCTGATCATAAAAGTTTGAAGTATTTGTTCTCACAATCCGAACTGAATATGAGACAACAAAGATGGCTTGATTTGCTAAAGGATTTCGATTGTGAAATCAAATATTATCCGAGAAAATCAAATGCAGCAGCGGATGCCCTGAGTAGAAAGGTATGTGCCTTGTCCTTGTCTACTATAGGAGTATCTAATTTGATTGAAGATTGTTGCGTTTCTGGATATATATTTGAGACAGACAGAAAGCCAATGAGGATTTGTGCAATCAGTGCTGAGCCAGAACTACTGATTCGTATTAAAGAAGCACATAGATCTGATTTGAATGTGCAGAAATCGATTGAAATGATTCGATCAGGACATCAGTCTGAGTACAAGGTTAGTGATGATGATATCTTTTATGTGAATGACCGAATAGTTGTTCCCAATATTGCAGACTTAAGACAGAATATTTTGAAAGAATCCCATTGTAGTCGCTTCAGTGTTCACCCTGGAGGCAGAAAGATGTACAACGACTTGAAGAGTCAGTACTGGTGGAAACAAATTAAGTCTGATGTGACGGAATTTGTGTCAAAATGTTTGAATTGCCAACAGGTGAAAGCTGAAAGAAAGAAACCAGGTGTCTTATTACAGAGTTTGTCCGTTCCTGAATGAAAATGGGATCACATTTCCATGGACTTTGTAACGAAGTTGCCACGTTCATCACGAGGATGCGATGTTGTATGGGTGATTATCGACAGATTGACGAATTCTGCGTGCTTTATTCCTTACCGAATGACTTATCGTCATGATCAAATGGCGGATCTCTATATTCGAGAAGTGGTAAGACTACACGGTGTGCCAAAGTCGATTGTATCTGACCGAGATCCGAGGTTTACTTCGCACTTTTTGCATAGCCTACAAGAAGCTCTAGGTACGCGTTTACATTTGAGTACCGCTTATCATCCTCAAACTGACGGTTAATCTGAACGAACTATTCAGACTCTTGAGGATATGCTTAGAGCTGTAGTACTTGATTTTGGTGTTACTTGGAAAAATTCTATACCACTTGTGGAATTTTCTTATAACAACAGTTATCAGACAAGTATAGAGATGGCACCATTCGAAGCGTTATATGGTAAAAAATGTCGATCGCCATTATATTGGGATGATGTATCAGAAGTGCCTGCATTAGGACCAGATATGATCAGACAAATGACTGAGAAGGTGAAACTGATACAGCAGAGAATGAGAATAGCGCAGCACAGACAGACCAGATATGCGAATGTACGACGACGGCCGTTATCTTTTGATCAGGGAGATAGAGTGTTTCTGAAGATTTCACCGTTCAGAGGCATAGTCAGATTTGGCAAGCAAGGAAAGTTATCTCCGAGGTATATTGGGCCGTATGAGATTCTCGAGAAGATAGGCAATCTAGCTTATCGACTCGCTCTTCCTATGTCTTTATCTGGAATACATGATGTCTTTCATGTATCGATGTTGAGGAAGTATATAGCTGATCCATCTCATGTGATTCAATCTGATGAAGCTGAGTTGGATGACACTCTTAGCTATTTCGAGCAACCTATTTTGATTCTCGACAGAAAGACGAAGCAACTCCGAAACAAGACCATCCCATTGGTGAAGATTCAATGGAATCGACACGGAGTTGAAGAGGCGACTTGGGAAGTCGAAGAAGACATGAAGCAACGATTTCCTTATCTATTTCACTGATGTGAGTTCTTATTCAGTTTACAGTTATTCTTTATTCTTATGAGCATGACGTCTGCATATCTATACTGTTATGAATTCGATGACGAACTCATGTCTTAGTGGGGGAGAAATGTAAGGCCCGGGATTAATTAAAATTAATCCGAATTTAATTTGATTTTAATCCGAATATATTTAATTTGGGAGTATTTAGAGTTTTGATTAAATTCTAATATTCTTAAATTATTTATTATTGAAATTGAATTAAAAAGAGAACCGAGGGCTGAATTGCAATTTACGAAGTTGTCAGGGACTACATTGCAATTTATCTATAGCTATCTGATTTTTGCTATTTTTAGAAGCATGGATACGTGTACTTCATTCAGAAATCAGAATTAGAATACAGAGTGCCCGACTTCTTCAAATTTCTTTGAAATTGTGATTTTCGATTTGCTATATCTTTCGCTACGGTTATCCGATTTTGATTCCGTAAATTGTTCTGGAATCCTTACGACAAGGGCTTCGATCTCGTGTAAGTTTTATGATGTTTTATATGGATTTCGAAATTAGTATAGGGCAGAGATCAGATTTTGGATGTTATGATCTTGTTCTTCGTTCCTATGCGATTCTATATCGAAATAGGATTGATGAGCTTATGTTGCTTATGTTGAAGCATGATTCCAGCATGTATATCTCTTCTTATGTCTGCTGGTATGGTGAATTGAATGATATGTTAGCTGGTTTGTTGAGTTTTATGCACGGTTGAATGATATTGAAGTTAGAAATGGTTTCGGGATTACGTCGGTTACCGATTTTGAATCGCTACGTCGTTTAATCAAGTTTTGGAACTGTTTTGATAGCCGATATTTGAGTTGAAGTTGTTGTTGAGATGTTTTAAATGTTATAGTATTTTCTTATTCAGTTTCAGTTGAGTTTGAAGGCCAACGACTCGAGACGCCGACTTGAACTAACGAAGAAAGAGTTGAGGTTTGAAATGCAATTGATTGATGAATTCTTGATGGTTTTGACTCGTTTCTGAAACGATAGATTGAAATGAAGTTTGATATATGTATTTTGGTTGTATCTTTCAGATTTGAAGAGTTCAGAACCGAGATAAACGAAGGTATAATGACGACATTGCGAAGTAGGGACTTTAAAACTCAAGAACGACTAATCTTGAGTTGGCCCGCAAAAACCACATACTTGTTTATGTTTTTGATTTGATTGTGATGTTGTCGATCCATCACAGGTAGTGGATCTTTATATTCGAGTTGATATGATGCTATATTGAATTGATTCTATGCCAAGGTTGCTGTTAACCTTATTTGCGAGTCGGTTACGAACTCGTTAGATGGATATCCATGTCAAGATCATTTATGAATCTTGATGGCCTCGAAGTTATGTGAATCAATTCGTATTTAAAGCTTTTACGTACTCTATTTGTTGAGTCGAGTTTAAATAGAGTCAAGATGATTTATTTAACGCTTTCTATATATTGGTTATACTGAGATGTTTTCTCACCGGAGTTTATCCGGTTGTTGTCTTGTTTTGTATGTGTGCATGACAACAGATGGGGCAGGAGCTAGTCATCGACGTCATTTACATGTATAAAGTATGAGATAATTGATGTCGTTTACGATCTTTAGCAACTTGTTTGATGTAAATAAATGCATGTATAAATGCTTACGACTTTGTTTATGAGTATATGCATGTTTTGGACTTGATATATCATGTATTGGACCATGTTTTGATGATTTAGATTGGAAGGAATCGGATTGACAGCAAAATGTGATCTGCAGATTTTCTGAAAATTTGAGCCCGCTCGATCCGCAGAAGTTGACGGATCGAGCGAGCCCTGTATTTTGCAAAACAGAGAATTTAGTTTTTGGCTCGCTCGATCCGCAGAAGTTGACGGATCGAGCGAGGCCAAATTGTTTCCAGACCAAGAGTTGAGCAATTGTGCTCGATCGGGTGTTTTTCACCGATCGAGCGAGACACTGATTTTTTTAAAAAAAAAAATTGTTTTTACTTGGCTCTTGGTTTATTTAATTGATGTTTAATGAATGTTAATTGTTCATTAATTGCCCTAAGATGAGATTAGTAACCCGAGGTCCCCATAATTTTTGTGCCCGATCGATCGGTAGAATTTTACCGATCGAGCGAGGCCAAGTTTTGCTCAAATCGGAGAAATGGAATTTCTTGCCCGCTCGATCGGTAGGATTTAACCGATCGAGCGAGGTGCCCTTTTAAAAAAAAATTAATTCTTGGTTTGAGTATTCTTTTAAGGTATGATTAATTGTTAATTAATTTTTAATTGTCCTAAGATGAGATTAGCAACCCGAGGTCCCCTCATCAGTAATTTGAAATTATGCTTGATGATTTTTTGTTTGTTTGAGTTAGTTGAGAAATTGTCTTAATCCTGCATTTGTACTTTCCATTGTTCGGTCTATCAAAAAAACAAAACAAAACAAAAACAAAAATTTGTAGTTGTCGTTCTTTTTTTTTATTTAGTACCTGGAGTCAAAGGCATGACTTTGTAAATATGTTGACCTATGATGATGAAAAATAGTGTTGTGTTGAAATGATATCCGATGTGAGAAGAGAGTCAGTGTTAACTATATTTTTTCTTTAGTTCTTATCTATATGCTTGTAACGCCATGATTGTCGATACTCATAAAACTAGAGAACAATTATGTGAATTTCGTGATTTGGATTAGAGGAATTAATTCTTGACTCGTGTGATTTTTGCTTCAAACCAAAGTAGATTTTATGAACACGAAGATGATTTAGGCATTCATTGAAATTGTTTGGGCTTATTTTCATTGATTAAATATATTTGATTGCTCTCCTTTGAGCTTATTTACAAAAAATGGAATTTCTTAAAAAAAATTTATTGATAGTATTTCACTTATTTTTTGTACATATGCATGGGAGCACTGTGATCAGTCTGTAGGATTTGAATGTGAATTGACAGGTAATCTAGAACTTGATTTAGCACCATTCGAGGTGAAATACGGATGATATGTGTCTTAGGGATGATATAGGAAATATTTTAAACTTATGAAACTTTAGAGCCACCAAATAACATCTTTTAATCACTAGTCACCCTATTTGAACTTTTTTTAAAACGAATGACACATATGAAAGCGTGTTATTGACCCCATTCGGCATCATTTCTAAATCTCACATTACCCACCTAATAAATAAGATCATATATTATTTTCTACCTATAAGGGAGTAAGCACTCAAGTGTAAATATTATAAATTCTCCCTATTGAAAAAGAAAAGAGAAAAGAAAAAAAGTAGTGTAAGAAATATAAGAGTGGTTGGAATGAGGTGAAGAAAAGAAAAATATATGGAAAAAAATGATGATGAGTCGAATAAAATGGAGATTAAAATCGAAAGAGAGCATGCCAAAAAAAATACAACTTTCGATTTACTCCCTTCTTTGAATTCTAACCCTTCGTTTGTAGCCATGAGCCGAGGCCTTACATCATAAGATTAGAAGTCCTACGGACAAATTCACATTTGTCCAATACACTAGTGGAGAATGGTTGCGAGAGTTAAGCTTATGGATACTCGAGAGACACTTTTAATGAATATGGTTTGATCAATCACATACACGTCTCATTGAATTTATTTATTTTTGGGTACACTTGACTTGATTTATACTTAGAACCCAATGATAACAGAAAAAGTCCTTTTGATATGTGCAAATAAATATTGAACTTGGTGAATTGTGTTTTGAAACTTGAGGGCGAAGTTAATGAGTTTATGAAGCTTACTAGTTGCATAATTTTATAAAATGTTAGGTTATTAGATAAGATTGACATATCATACACATACGAGAACTCTTGAGAAGATCAACAAACATGTAGACTGAATGATGAAATATGGAAGTCTGAGGCCGATTGTATTACAAAATATCATGTCTTCTTGTGTTTCTCATGTGTTTATTCTATTTTAGTTGGTTTCTTTTCTTATCTACCTTTTTTTACTGGAACTGGAAAAAGTCTAAATTTGGAGAGATTTAAAAAGTGCAGTTCAGGCACTTAAAAGTTAAATGATTTGGATTGGATTTTGTTATGGATCGAGGGGTATTATACGTATTTTGGTGTTATTTTTGTGGTATGCAGGAAGTGAAAAAAGTATATGAATGTACATGAAAAGGGAAGTGTTTGATGATACAAGGGCGGTTGAGAAAGAATCAAGAAGAAGTATGATTTTTTTAGTACAAAAAGAAGAGCCTAAAGCACCAAGATTTAGAGCCTAAGCGCCTAAATGGGAATGCACTTGCAAAGCAGTAGCACCTAGGCGCCTAAATGGGAGGAAAATGCGAGAGAGCAGCGCCTAAGTGCTATATCTTAGGGCCTAGGCGCCAACACCAGAACAGAAGAAGAGCCTAGGCGCTTGAATTACGAATTCTAAAGAACAGAGGCAATACTGCAATGCCGATTTTAAAGGTGCAGCGCCACCCCTATGAGAAACAAGGGAAAATGGATTTCTTATTTGAGAAAATCGGGATTGTTGGGTTTTATTCATCTAGCTTTGAGGACATAAAATAATATATTCTGACCTAGAAGAGGGGAGAGCGTATCGTAGAGAGAACAAAAGAAATCGAGAGAATTCACACGCGCTTAGAAATTGATTGGAAATAAGGATTGATCGCAAAGACAAAGAACGCTGAATCTGGGGGCAGAGATGCTACTTTGGCTTTGTTACTCTTTCTATTTTATTTTTAATTTTACAAATTGATGTATAGACTCATGAACATGTTTGGTTTTTGTTTCTTTTGCATCATGAACTAACTCTTTGATTCTATAGGAATTATGATGTAACTTAGTTGAAATGATTTCTATGATTTTTTTTTATGTGATTGAATTCCAGCAAGTTTGATTGTGTTTCTAGATTTTAATGTTGTCAGTCTACTGGACATAATTGAATGATATAACTATGCTTTTATCACTCATGAAAGGGGATTTGAATTAAGATCACAAGAAACGTATTGTTCAAAATTTATATAGTTCGGAAGTCGTATAACATCAGCAAAGCTTTATGTAAGAACAAACTTTTCATTCATCAATTAATTCAAGATTTTTAATAGAAATATTAAAATCAAAACTTAATGATGCATTCTAGTTATCACTTAAAACAATGGAATTCATGAACATAAATTCGATAGAGAATAATAATCGTGGAAACTAAGTGAAATCAAATCTCTGCATAATTTTATCTTATTGATATTTGCTCAATTTTTTTTCATTTGCTTGCCAAGTCTTCTAGTTAATTTATTTAAACTTGAAAGAATCTCATTTTCCATATTATCTAGATAAAGTCTTGACTATTTTAATTACAAGAATTAATATAATTTTGAATACATAATCCTCATGACTACGATACTCTACTCATTTTTTTTATTAAAACTTGACATCGTGTGAGAGCCCGTGCTCCTGATTAATATTTAATGACCAAACATCCAGGATTAATTAGTGTAAACAGCGAAAACGAGTAAAAATTTTCCTTTTTGGGCTTACAGAAATTTCTGCATAACCCCCCCACCCCCCCCCCCCGGTAAATAGGACATCTCGAAAAATCCAAACAACACAACACAACATTATATACTCGAAAATATAGTCACATTCAACAAACATAAATCCTACAACAGCACTGGCCAGGACTAAACACAAGCATAGTCGGCAAGGCTCGATCACTCCAAATTCAAATCAAACCAACAACAAAGTATATAATACAACTACTCGGGGCATCTCCCCGGCAGAATACCAAACCAGACACAATACATATAAGTATATCTGGGAACACAACAACTACTAGCCATCACTGGGCACCGCTACCTGACGCTCCAACAGACGCGTCAGAAGTCCCTGGAAATCCTGTCATGGCATCAAAAACAACCACGACAAAAAAGAAAAACAGGGGTCGGACCCCAGTATGACAAACCAGTAGATTGCGATGTAAATAAATGACATGTAATAATACCAAGTAAATGAAATGCAATGCTATGCAATGCATGAACGGTAACAAATGGAATAACGGATACCAAGTGGAGTACCAACGAATAACGTCAACAATATAGGACTGCGGTTTGCAAGGCCGCTCGTCCAGAGCTCTCATCTGGGAATGTGGCTAAACCTATCCCACTCGTCCCTCTGATGACTCAACATACATCTCAAGAGTCCAACAAAATAGCCGTCAAAGGAGTCAAGGCTCAACATGCTATGCCATTCGATTAATGTGACTAGTTTACGAATATCCCTTTTTAATTTATTTAAAAAGAAAATATATTATTTATTTAAAAAATAAAAACTAGAAATAATTACTCAACTCAGCACATAATCTCAATTTATGCATGAATGCACATATAGTCATCCAAGGCACATAATAGCAATTAATAAGCACTTAATACAATTACATGACTTCATAAACATCGTAAGATACCATTTTGAGCGTACCTCACTGAACACTTAAATTTACCACAATTCTTAAGGACTTTCTGAAGACTCCGAACCTGTGGCAAATATTTATTTCCGAAATTAACTTATATAAAATTCCAACAATTCAACAGTTTAGCCTAAAATTCCAAAATAATTTCCAAGGCTAACATATGACAATCCTAAGGCATAATATGATCGAATAACCAATTTCTATAACCTTAGAATTTTTGAAAACTCAATTACCGCTGAATTTTTCAGAAATTCCACAAAATTCCACAAATTCTTATTTACACTTTCTAACATTTATTAAGCACTATAACTCGACAAGTCCCAATTAATAAATCTGAAATCTTCGAATTAATGCTAAAATAAATTCCAAAAAATAACCAATACCTCCACTTGGCTCAAATATTGTACCTACAACCAACAATTAAACATATATCAATTATAGGAACTACTCAATTGAACCAAGATATCCAAATTTCAAAACCCTAGTCACGAAAATACCTCAAAGTTTAAAACTAAAGGTCCAAACACTCGACACAACCCTCCTCTAGACTCCGGCGACGGTCGGCGGCAATAGGGGCGGCGAACGGCGCTAGCTGCCCGAAATGGGTTCCAAAAAATGAGCTCAAAAATTGGGGAAATCGTTACCAAAACGAAGATCTCGTCGCGAGGATTCCGGAACTATTTTTGGATTTGAAATTGGGCGAACGAGGACGAAGATATCGGCAAAAGGAGAAACGAAAATTGAAAAGAAAAGAAGAACAGAGACGGGCTGAGAGAGAGAAGAAAGGTGAGGGAAATGATATATTTATTATAATGTATGCCTTTGTGTATATATCATATTTAATCGAATCCAAACTTGACCGATCAATTTTATTTCAACTCCTGTGTGCCACAAAAATTAAATATGTACTTTTATATCGTGTATATTCCGATATTTACTAATACATATTTTTAACACACAATTATTTTATTCGGCTTAATTATTCTAATTTAGCACCTTAAAATAATTAACAATAAATCTTGCCAAATAACTGGTTAATTAACATCGGATCCTCACACATCGTGTACTTGTGAGTAAGAAATATTGCAACACCGTGCAACTAAAGAGTCGGGGTTAGTTATGATTCTCCAGATTTTTTAGCGAGGAGCGCTTTGTTGAAGGTTTCCAAGTGTCGGAAACCCATCCCACCCATAGATTTTGTCATGCAAAGGGCTTTCCAGGTTTTCCAGTGCATTTTCTTTTTATCTTCTTCAACACCCCACCATAAGTTCGAGCATTCTTTTTCTATTTCAGCACAAATTGATTTCGGAATACGGAAAAAGGACATAGCATAAGTCGGAATGGACTGAATGACAGACTTAATAAGATTCTCTTTACCTCCAAATGCATAAGTTTTCCTCTCCCAATATTGCATACGTTTCACCACACTTTGCACTAGGTATCTGAACTGGAGGTGTTTGCTTCGTGCTGTGAAAAATGGTAGTCCAAGATACACTTCATGGCTCTGCACAACAGGAATAACTAGAATTGTTTTTATAGTATCCATCACCTTTGCATGAGTATTTGGGCTAAATGACAGTGATGAATTTTCGAAATTGATTAGTTTTCCTGAAATTTTCACATATAACTTAAAGCAATCACGCATCCCTGCATAGCTCTCCATAATTGCCGGGAAAAATAATAGACTATCATTAGAGAAAAAATATATGAGTAATCGCTGGACAAGTAGGAGCAATGCGGAAGCCAATAATTAGTTTGCAGACTTCATAAGATAGTATGGAAAATGATAAGCCATGGGAACATAGTACGAATAAGTAGGGGGAGAGACACCCTGCCACAATCCTCTACTAGGAATCAGGTTTCCAACCAGCTCACCATTCAAAGAAAACAAGAATCTTAAAGTGCGAACACAATTCATCACTTTCTCAACCCATAAAGACAAGAATCCCAGTCTTAACATTATTCCTTCAATAAAACTCCATTCAACTTGTTTATATGTTTTACTCATATCAAGCTTTAATGGCGCATGGACTTTCTAACACCCCCCCCCCCCCCCTCTTCTGTTTCGAATCTAGTGCAATGTGTCAAAGCCCAAGATAATTTTATTAGTTCTGGGATGAAAGCACTCTGGAAATAATTCATTATTTTTGTGAGGACAAATCGTAGCCTATTTTGTGAGAATCCAAAAAATTCAGTTGTGGTCCGAAATTCAGTTGAGGTCAGTAATCTAGTTGGCCAAATTCAGTTCAGCTAGACTAGTTCAGTTCTATGAGCGAGACAGAAACTTCAAAAGACAGATGCTGCTCCAGATTTGTACCGACGCATTAACTAAAAATCATGACAATTAAGGACAATAAATGGCAGCTTAACAGTCAAATTTCTCCATATAAATACCACTCAAATTTATGATTCAATGTTACAAAAATTCTGAGAATAAACACATAGAATTTCGAGTGAAAAAGGCAAGGGAAACATTTCAGTTGAGCAAGAGTCAATTGAGCGAGCAGTTTAGTTGAGCATGGGCAAGATAATTTCATGAACAACCAAAACATTTTTAACAACTTTCTATAAGTGGGCTTTCTAATTTAAAATCTAATAATACGTTATTCTAACATTTATGTTTGTGTTCATATCCTGAATTTCAAAATATGTATTGTTTGATGCACTAAACTCGCAAATTAGTGGTATGAGTATATATTCTGAATACCCTCCTCTATTTCTGCTATGTTCTAGTCTTACCCTTTAGAGGATAAACATATAGAAGACCGATATCAGTTAGACACGAAACTCATTAGTGAATTTGGTTCAAAAAATTATTCTGTTATTTTTTATCAATGTATGAATTTTGTTCGGATATGTATATATATATGAGACTTTGTTAAAAATGATTTAAAAGCTAGGATGATTCTCCCATTTACTGAGTGACAACGATATCACCCACTCACCCAAACCATCTCGTATAAGAACGAAGATGAGGTTTAAGAAAATGAGCAAAACCAGTTCTGGGGCTGGTGAAGACTGATCAGATATATGATATTTAGTTTATGCCTAAGTTTCTTTCGTGTAGCCACCGCGTTAAACGTTATTTTCAATTCAGTTTGTTATCAGTTTAAGCATTGTAAGGATATTGTAAATTCAGTTTATGGAAAGACAATGTAAATTTTAGTTTTATGAATTAATAGACCGGTATTCGAGTTTATGAAATCTGATGCTACCTTGTTGTTTTTTAATCAGTGTTTGAGAACAACGCCCATGTCAACCAACTCCAGTTTCAGGAATTGTGAAATATTTGTCAAAGCTCTAGTGAAAATCTTGTAGCATACGTTGCACAGATTGATGGGCCAGAATTCATTCACTAACTTTTGGTTGCTTGGTTTTTGGAATAAGAGTGACGATGGTATCATTCCATCGTTCAAGTTTCGATCCGTCATTGAGTATCTTAAGAACCGCATCCATAACTTCCCCGCCTATCATATCCCAGTACTTCTGAAAAAAGAAAACGAACATGTCATCCACTCTCGGGGCCTTGTATAGATGCATGTCAAACAATGCTTTCCGAACTTCCTCCACCGAGAATTGTTCACACAAGAACAAGTTCATGGTCCCATCTACCTTGGTTAAAAAAAGTAAGGATCTGATCCCCATGAGCCTCTCCCGGTTGATTCGATGTTAATAACTCCGTAAAATAGTTTTCAATAATTTCAGCCCTGTTTTTTTTATTGGTGCACTAGTCACTATGTGATGACATCAATCCATTGATATAATTCTTGCTTTGTCGTTTGGATGCAAAAGCATGAAAATATTTTGAGTTTATGTCACCATGAGCTAGCCAACTAACCCTGCTACGTTGCTTCCAGTACAACTCTACCGTTAAAGATAGATTTTCAATTTTACTCTCTAGATCACCAATTTACTATATTTGTTGCTGCCGATGCTAATGTGTTTTAAGTCGGTTCAATTCCTCATGTTTCCTCTTTATTTGTTTCGAAAGATTATGGAATCTGTTTCCAGCCCGATTTCGGAGAGATGTTTGGCACTCAAAATGCAGTCTGGTAGTGAGAGGGAGTTTATCATGTTTTATGTCAAACCTGCTTTACTGCATCGACACAATCCACCTTGGTTATCCAATGCGGTTCGAATCGGAATATAGGATCCCTCCGAGCCAGCTTATGACAATCAACTTCCAGGTCAAGGGAGATAGGTATGTGGTCTAAGTGGAAGAATTATAGTGATTGTGCTTGTGCCAATTATTTTTTCAAAAAAAAAAAAACTTCAGCAATTTGGTGAGTTAGTAAAGAGGGTCTAGGCAGCAACCCTTCTTATGTTTGGCGTTCTTTGTTTTGGAGTAAGGAAGTGCTCGGAAAGGGGTTGATTTGGCGTGTAGGTGACGGCAAATCGATAAAAAAATTTGATGATGCGTGGATTCCAAGTTTGAACTCCAAAATGGGGGGTCGTATGACTCTTAGCAATGGGGAAGCAAGGGTGGACGCACTAATAAGGGATGGCTCCTGGAATCATACTCTTATCCTTGATAGTTTTAACTGTTATGTGGTTGGTGAAATTCTCAATGTACCGCTTCCTTCGAATCCATCTGCTGATATTTCGTATTGGAGATTCGATACAAAGGGAAGATACTCGGTTCGAGATGGGTACCGTCTACAGAGAGGACTTTATTCACCGCCGGAGAATAAATCGGACTACTCGATTCACAAATGGTGGTCATTAATATGGGGTTTATCTATCCCACCCAAGGTGCACAAATTTTGGTGGAAGGTGTCGCATGATATAATATCCACAAACCAAAATTTGGAGAGACATCATGTCCCAATTGGTAGTCGTTGTTCTCTATGCTGTTTTGCACACGATTCTACTACTCACTCACTATTTTTTTGTGAGGCAATTAAATCTCTATGGACAGACACTGAGTTTTATCGATTGGTGAAGGTTGCAAGGGGGGCTTGTACCTTGGATTTATGTGAATGGATGAGATCGCAAACGACGAAAGCTGAGTTCGAATCTTTTTCTATGCATACATGGGCCGTATGGAGAGAGAGGCAGAACTTACTACACGATGTTAGTAAGCAATTGGTTGCTGATTCGGTAGGTTGGAACAGATCCCTCCTTGCTAATTTCCAATCTGCACAAATGGCAACAAAAACGGCTACAGTATCTTCGCTTGATCAGCATAAGAAAATGTGGAAGAGTCCAGAACTTGGAGAGCTCAAACACAATGTAGATGCTTGTGTGAATGAGGCAATAAACAGATATAGAGTGGGTGGTGTCCTTCGAGACTGTCAAGGACGTTTGTTGTTGGCCTTTGGTAAGAAAATTTTTCAACCATTATCTGTCGTAAATGCCGAGCTCTTAGCCATCCGAGAAGGTGTTAAACTTCTTTATGAGAAAGGTTTCCTCAATGTTCAAGTTGCAACGGATTCTGTGTTAGCAATGCAAGCAGTCATGGCTGCACAGGAAAATCTTGGTTATGATAGTTTCTATGCTTCTGAAATTAAAGATCTAATGAAAGCTCCGGTGGCCTCAAGGTTGACACATGAGAGTAGAGTATCAAATGATTATTCTCAATAAATTTATAGGTTCTTCTCAAAAAAAAAAAATTAAAAAAACGTAACTAAATTATGCAGTTTCATTCAATAATCAAGAGCAATAACCTTTAGTCCCCAAAGGCTAAAACAGGGTAGTGTGGTAAATATTAAAAACTATATGGTGCTTAATAAAACATAACGATAATATAGGGGGGTGTATTGAAAATTCATTTGTTATATAAGAACGTCCAACGCCACTCCACACAGCCGAGTATCGGCCAATCTTCTTGAAATTTATTCCGTATATTCCTTTCAGCGCTCGCTCTTCGTCTACAGAGGTAATGATCCTTTTTGAACTCAATATTTCTGTTATTTTTTCACATTTTGAATCCGAAGAGATAAAAGATGAAAACTTGGGATTGCAGCCAAAAACGAAGTCTTTCATTTTGGCCATGGAGGTTGTCAGGAAACCCGGTTTAACCCTTTTTGATGTCGACGGAACTCTTACTGCTCCCAGAAAGGTTTCATTTTTTTTGGTTTGACGTGATTTTTCAGGACTTCTTTAGAAGAATGATTCGATTTTTGTGAAGGAAAATTTTCGGATTCAAGCTGCCATTGTATTGTAATTTGACAATTCAAGAGCTGTGGCCGTTTGCTTTCTTAATTTTTATGTAGTGATAAGAATTTAGATTTTCGATGACAAAGCACAGCGGGAAATGGGGGTTTTTTTTAGATGCATGTACGATGTAGCGATAATAGATTCATCTTGTGTGTATACTAGATATGACACTGAAAGTGCCTCTGTTTAGCTGCAACAAATTGATGTTATCATATCTCGAAATGATTAGTTTGTGGATGATGAGAAGCCACGGAATACATGGAGTGAAATGTGGAATAGGTGGGTCTGAAGCGGTGCTCATATGTTATCTATGACGTATGATAGTTTTACTCTGTAGTTTTTGAAGCGGTGGTCATGCGATATATGATGTACGATATCTGTACTTGGTAGTTGGTAGATTTGAAGTGGCGCGTATGCGATAAATGGCGTATGTTGCTTCACTTGGTAGTTACGAAGTGGCACGTATGCATATGTGTTGTATGAAATTTTAGTTGGTAGTTTAAATGCTTTTCATGCCCATTATTGCTGATTTTTACCATTTTATCAATTCAATTGATGCTTTTACTTTGTTGTAGGTGACTACCACTAAGATGATAGAATTTATGCGGGAACTTCGGAAGGTATTTGAGTTATTAATTATGTATCTCATGGTCCCAATTATGATAATGTGTTTTCTTTGATCGTGGTCTCCTTTATTAAAAAAATATTACAATGTTTAAAAATGGTGCTTTTAAATTTTGATCAATGCAGTCTTACTTTCCAGGTTGTTACAATAGGTGTTGTTGGAGGATCTGACCTTATTAAGATATCGGAGCAGCTTGGACAAACAGGTTACCAACAAAAAGCCTTTACACTCTCACCCACCCACCCACACGCACACACACACACACACACACACTAAACAAAAGGACTGGATGAAATTGGGAAATCTACCATATGTTGTTGCGTTAAAGTACTGTTACTTGTTCATTCTATGTATCTAATATCTCCTTTCGGTTTTGCAACTATTTTGTTTAGAGTTTCATAAATTTGAAGGATGTGGGTTGTCCTATGAGGAATATTATAATTAAATGTGGCTGCTTTCATTTGCAACATTCTGAAGATGGTATAAGTTCTTCATCCATGCAGTTATTAATGACTATGACTATGTGTTCGCGGAGAATGGCCTTGTGGCTTACAAGGATGGCATATTGATTGGAACACAGGTATGATCTGAGAATTGAACCACTTTAAAAGTTTTCAAAAAAGGTTGCTACATTTGTCATGTCCGTCTCTGTATTAGAGAACTACTTTTTGAGTATGGATTTTTATTATCAATGGTGATATACTTTCTTTATTTTTAACTCCTTAAATGTTACATTTGTTAGCCACTTCTTAATCTGACCATTTTTATCTCAATGCAGAGCTTGAAGTCTTTTCTTGGTGAAGAGAAGCTTAAGGTTAGAACTTACCAAATTGTTTCTGAACTTTTTTTATGGTCTAAGAATCATACGCATTCCTAAAGGGGTTGATTGAAGTGGTTTAATTTCTGAAATAATCACAAGATTATAGGAATGTATTTCAGAATGAAATTTTTAATGGCAACAGAGCTTTTTATGGTTGGTCTGATTTTTGTGTTTTGCTTTTTTAAATGCAACGGTGCGTGATAAATGTCGGGTTTTTAAAACCATATAACAATTTATTTGTTTATTTATTACTGTAGTGTGTTACGATTTGTTTCTTGGTAGGTTTTATGTTGATGAAAAAGCAACAATGGTGCAGGAATTTATTAACTTCACTCTCCACTATATTGCTGATCTAGAAATTCCTATCAAAAGGTGAGTGAAGCAAAGCTCAAGTAGTAACTTTTTATTCATAATGGTTTTGCTCGGTTAATATTTCTTCTTCTAGGGGTACATTTATTGAATTTCGAAGTGGGATGCTAAATGTATCACCAATTGGAAGAAACTGCAGCCAAGAAGAGCGAGATGAGTTTGAAAAGTATGACAAGGTATGTCTGTCTAACTCTAAATACTTAACAGTTAAAAGAGATGAGATGCCAAATAATTTTTCATGCATACATATCAATTTAAAGAGTATATCGCTATCATCAGAATTCATTTTCTGATTTACTGTCTCTTTATCTTTGTTATAGAAACTACTCACGATTAGTTTGTTTCTGATGGAAAGAGTTCATAATGAATCAGGTTCTCAACATACGCTCAAAAATGGTGTCCATTCTACGTGAAAAGTTTGCGCATTTCAACCTAACATTTTCCATCGGGGGCCAAATCAGTTTTGATGTAAGAAATATTGATTGTTTGACTATATTCTATTTGTTGCTGATTTTATAACATTGGGATAGGTTTTCCCTCAAGGCTGGGACAAGACATATTGTTTGAGATATCTGGATGGATTCAATGAAATTCACTTTTTTGGAGACAAGACATATAAGGTCCGTTATCTAGCAATCATTGTGATATTGATGATGCTCCTCTTTTCCTTTTTGGAATGTTCAAATTACTGGCCATTGATTCAGTCGTAAACTTGTAATTGACTGTCCTGAGAAACGAGTCTATCATTACTTTTGTTTGACATGTGCTGCTTTCACTTTGCGCGACCAGTGAGATTTTTCTTTTCTTTGTTAACTCTAATAGGGAGGAAATGATTTCGAGATATATGAGTCCGACAAAACCATAGGTCACACAGGTCAGATTCATCTTATTTTTTCCTTTCACTCAATGTACTTGACATATTCTATGTCATTAAGAGGCAGTCCCAATCTCCATGTGGTTCGGGTTTTTAGATTGCAACTACGTCTTTTCTTGGAATTTTAAATTGCTTTTTTCATCTGTTATCAGTAACTCGCCCAGAAGACACGGTGAAGCAGTGTACAGCTCTCTTCTTGAACAAGAACGATGGCGGTCTCTGACCATTGCTCCCTTGCATAGATCAATTGCAAGATTTAAGATTTGTACCCGTCAAGGACATTATAACCCCCATACACGAGGTTTACCTGCTGAAGAACATGGCAATGGGTGAGGTGACGTATATATTTTTCCACAGTTGACGTCAAGTTATCATTGTTTCACAGTTAACCACAAGGCTAGATCATTGTTTCAAAAATAAATAAATAAGCTCGACCCCATGTGCTTGGGCTATTAGATCCACAGTCGGGGTAATACACCGATATATGTACATTTGCTTGAAAGAAATTATGAGCAACACTTTGGTTTGTGTTGAGAAATGTTATGTTTTTATTTTATGTCATTTTACTAAATGATCCTCTGCTAATATGTGTTCATTAAATGGAATCAAAATTTTCTTCATTTCCCCCCCTAATTTATGACAAATTTTAGTTAGTCATTCAATCACAAATGCACATTCTTACAAAAAATATATTCTAGAAATTAGTTCATACGGGAGAAAATATCCACCAGTTGTTTTACATTTTTTCATGCAAAACATGAAGATGGCCATTTTATTTTGCGAGTAGATCCTCAGTCCTCTGCTGTGGGCCAAAAACAGCACCATTTGTTGTGCTCCAAATACGGCGTCGTTTCCTTTTAATTCTTTTTTTTTTCCTTCTTTTTCCCACGTATAGACTATAGTACTGAAGTCTGAAGCTCTTTTAACTTTTCATTTTTTACTCTTTGTGCAGAACTTCTGTTTCTTCTAATAGCCCATAGGGCTTCTGTTTTCTTATTCCTTCATTCATTTTTCCTCCTTTTCCTTTTTTTTTTTTTAAAAAAAATATATTTTTAGATCTTCAATATTTTTCTCTTTCATTTCCCCCATTCAATCTTAGAAATATTTAATACAATGTTAAATTTCCCGAGCTCGAACTCGTTTTTCATCTTCATTGCTACACTTATCTAGTTTATTTTTATCAATTTGTTAAAATATATTTTAGATGTATATATGATTTATTTATGAGTTATGATTTTATTATTATATAATTATAATACTTTAATATAAAAAGAGGGAAAATATATAATTTATTATATATTTATAAATATTTTCAAAATATATAATATTTGAGTAAGATAATTATTTATTATTTTTAAAAAATATATTTATTTATTATAATATATTAAATAAATTATTATCGTTTATAATAAAATAAATTTAAATAAAATATTTTGTTGAATTTACTAAAACGAATATTACAAATTAATGTTAGGAGAATATTTTTTTATGTTAACTTTTGAAACTTTTGTTTTAATAAAAAAATAGTAATGACAAAGTGCTTACGGTCATAGTACCTTGCATTGAACATTAAAAGAAAGAAAAAAAAGAAGAAAAAAAAAATGAAACGACACCGTATTTGGAGCACAGCAAATGTCGCTGTCTTTAGCCCACAACAGAGGATTTACTCCCTTTTATTTTATGGGAAAAGTCTCGATAAATCCCCATGAGCAAACTCAAATGATTCCTCAGTCCCTGTATAAGAGAATTTGTGTTCTAACTCCCTGACAAATGTCTGCAATATGTTTGAGTTCCCTATTTGTGACCAATTGACCAAAATACCCCCAATTTATTTGATAATCCAACAATACCATTTCTTCATTTTTGAAATACTTAATTATCAGAGACGTTTATTTTCCTCCCTCATCAACCGATTCTTCTTTGATGAACAGAAAGTACTGATCTTTAGTGACAATCTTCTTAGTCCTGATGATGGCACCGATGACGAGGAGAGGCAAACATTCGAAAGAGAAGTCAGGTTCACGCACTGCTAAAGTGAGGAAGGAAAAAAAATCGCCGAATATGATGAAGAAGAAGAAGAAGAAGGAATCAGAAACAGTTTAAACATGTATTCTACTATTGAAATCGACCACAGTACATTATTTTTTGCGAGTAACCCACAATTTTAGCGTTTTGATGAATAATTTTTGTCTTATTTTTTAAAATCTTTTCTAGTTTCGTTTTGTCCCAATTTTTTAGGGTTTTGTTGTCAAATGTGTTGGTATTTTTCTTTTTTTACATAATTTGTTATGTTTTGATTGATATTTTTGTCGATAAAATTGGAATGATTATTCTGAATTCGTATTTATTTGTTACAGTTCTTCATGATATATAGTTTATCCTCAATTGTTAGGGTTTTGTTCTTGAAGATGTTTGTTAAAGTATATCTTGGTTTAGAATATCAATCTTTCTAAATGAAAGACATTTTGTTATGAAATTTGACGGTTTTGTTGTTGTGAGTTTATATTGGATAGTTTTATATAGCTAATTCGACAAATAACCAGTTTTTGTAAATATATTGTAAATTGTTCCCAAATATGATTGAGTTGTTCTTTACCATTCCATATTTTATTATTTGATTTGATAATGATAATATTTTATACAAATTTTTAAATATTAGAAATGGCCGATGAAGAGAAAATAAGTGATGATGTTGAGTTGATGAATAGTGGAAAGATAATATTTACATGATGTTCCCCATTGTAAAAAAATCATGGAAGAGTTGAAGCCGATTATAGGGAACTAACAACTGAGTAGGATAAAGGATACTTCAGTTGGTAAATGGATAGACATGCCAGTTCTTTCTGTGAGTAGTGGCAGAGTAAACTATCTTTTTAAAAGATTTGATAGCCCTTCGTGCTCTTTCAATGTTGGTGGTGATATTTCCATTCCTTTCACTTCAAGAGACTTCTCCATCGTGCTTGGTTTGCATCAGAGAGGTCAACAAGTTGATTTGGACCTCAAGCTTGAATCAAGCTTCCTGTCTCGACACTTAGGAGGAAAAATAAGCAACACTCACAGGATTGTTATAAAAAAAAAGCTTGTTTCACTTGCGAGTAGTAATGTCGAAGCTGACATTGATGATTTTGTTTGGATGTAGGAGCATTAATGAAAACGACCCTAACTCTATAATTAATAAATAAATAAATATGCGGAAAATTTTTTTTTTTTTATACTTATTAAATAAAATATGTACATATATGCCCATACATATACGCACAAAATAAAAAGATTTAAAATAAATGAATAAATAACCTAAATAAAAATTGCATTCTTTAAATAACATAATACAATAAATATTGTTGAGCAGTTAAATTTCTAACATCGTATGGTTGTATCCGTAGTGTAACCTTAAATCATACATTAAATACTGATCAGCGTGGAAACCAACGTACGTTGCGGTGACGAATCACCTCTTAAATTGGCAGTAAACTGCCCTTCAATAGTTCACATATAGGGACGAATCCCCCTTAAATTGTCACACTACTTCAACTTCCAACATAAAATATTTTATTATTGCTCAACCTTAAACATTTAATTATGCATAAAATTATTTCATGAATGCATGTACTTAAATAAAATGTGTGTCCTTCATATATATTTAATTTAATTTCTTACTAACATATAAATATTAAAATAACTTCAATGCATAAAAATAATTAAATATATAATCAGGACACATGCAATTTCTCATGGATTGTACTGAACTGCTGGCCCTAACACTCAAGCCCAATTACTTAAATCTGGCCCATTATCATGCTTAAGCCCAATAAAATTGTTCTAAGCCCAAATAAAATTAATTAAAGTCCCATAACACAATTCTGGCCCAATGGGCCCAAAAGCCCAAAGACTGGCCCAATAACTTTTACGGGCCCTAAAGCCCATGAAAATTATTGGACTCACTTAATTAAATCAATTTAAGCCCAAATAATTGAAATCAACCCAAAATAATTAATGGAGCCCAATAAAATTTTAAGATTTAATTAGGACCATTAAACCTTTAATTAAACTTAAAACTTAAAAACAAAAATACCCGAGCCCAACTAACTCAACCCGGACCCGGACCCAACTAACTTGACCCAAGACTGGACTGACCCAACCCGGACCTAACCACCCGACCCGGACCCTTCAAACCCTAAAACCCGAACTGCCCTACCCCTTCCCTAATCTGTCCGCCCGCGAGCAGCAGCCCTTCTAGGGCTGCTGCCGCCGTGCTCCGGCCGCCCCTGGCCGGAGCTTCGCCGCCCAGACGTAGCCCACGTCTGGGCGGTCCTAACCTGGTCACAACCCCGACCCCATGCAGCCCCAAGCACAGCAGCCGAAGCCTCTTCCAACAAACCCTACACTGCACGCCCATGGAACCCGATCTGCAACCTCTCGGTTTCTGGGCTCTTTTGGCTTGAACCAACCAAGCCTAGACTCACCCTAGACACCCTAGGGACCCTTACCAGCAGCTAGAACATCCATGGCTAGGAAAAACGTGGACATGATCAACCCAAAACAAGAGACATGCGCATACAACCACAATAAATTTGTTTTCTGAAATTTCTTCAATGTTTTTGATGCATACCCAATACACACACTAATATATCTGATAGGCACAAAAAATATAGAAGGAAATCATGCCTTTCACCGGAAACGAAGAGAAAAACAAGCGTGAGACGATTCTGGGACGACGGGACGAACACACCTTCGAAGCTTTAAGAAAATCGAGCTATGGAGTCTTGGGGATGTCTGGAACGATGAAGAGGGTGATGGAGGAGAGTGGGGTGTCGGCTGGGGCTTGAATACGTGAGGTTAGGTATATTAGGTTTAGGGTTTAATTAAATTAAAGTATAGGATAGTTAAATATAATTAAAAAGGTTTTAATTATAAAAATTATACCACTTAAAAATCTATATAAAATTTAATAATCTGATAAATAACTTAAAGATATTAAAATCCCGAAATATCAAATTAATGAAATTTTAAAAATACTAAAAAGTCAATATTTTGGCTTATTTTGAATAAAATGGACTCCTAAAATTATATAAAATTAAATACTAAAAATTTTGAGGTAATAAAACTCAAAATAATATTTTAGGGCTCTAAAAAGGCTCATGAATTTAATTGGCTAGAAAGTTGTCATCTCGTCCGTCCACGGTCCCGTCTACGCGATAAAATAATTAAAATACTAAAAATCATAGAAATCATTAATTATGGGTTAAATGCTTAAAAATAAATTAAATCATGCACTAATAATTCACATAATTATTTAACCCATAAATCACAAATTTAAATAATTAAATACCTTAATTATGCATGCGAATTTACGTATTTAAAATACCGGGTGTTACAATTCTCCCCCCCTTAAATTGAATTTCGTCCTCGAAATTTAAAGTACTTACCCGAACAACTCCGGGTAGCGAGTCCTCATGTCTGCCTCGGTCTCCCAAGTAGCTTCCTCCTCCGAGTGATTCAGCCACTGGACTCTGACCATCGGTATGACCCGCGTCCTAAGCCTCCGCTCCTCCCTAGCCAAGATCCGCACTGGCCTCTCCTCATAAACTAGATCTGGTGGCAACTGCAAGGGCTCGAAATCCAACACATGCGACGGGTTAAAGACATATCTCCGAAGCATGGATACATGGAAAACGTTGTGCACTGCCGCTAGCCCTGGTGGTAGAGCTAAACGGTAGGCCAACGTGCCAACTCTCTCCAAGATCTCGAACGGCCCTATATACCTCGGATTAAGCTTGCCTCTCCGGCCAAAACGCACTACTCCCTTCATAGGTGACACCTTCGGGAATACGTGATTGCCTACAGCGAACTCCAAATCTCGTCGTCTGGCATCTGCATAACTCTTCTGCCGACTCTGAGCAGTCCTCATCCGATCTCGAATCTGAGTCACAATGTTAGCTGTCTGCTGCACAATCTCAGGACCCAGTAAAATCCGCTCACCAACCTCATTCCAATGCACAGGAGATCTACATCTCCTCCCATACAATGCTGCATAAGAAGCCATACCTATAGACGACTGAAAACTGTTGTTATAGGTAAACTCCAATAATGGCAGTCTAGTCTCCCAAGAGCCCCGAAAATCAATGACACAAGCTCTCAGAAGATCCTTGAGAACCTGGATCACCCTCTCAGACTGACCATCTGTCTGGGGATGAAATGCTGTGCTGAACAAAAGCCTAGTCCCCAATGCTGTGTGCAGACTCTTCCAAAACGCAGATGTGAATCTCGGATCTCTTTCTGACACAATAGACACTGGTATGCCATGCAGTCTAACAATCTCTCTGATGTAAAGCTCTGCATACTGTGTCAAAGAATAAGTAGTCCTCACCGGCAAGAAATGAGCTGACTTGGTGAGTCTATCTACAATCACCCAAATCGTTGTGCAACCTCTGGCACTCCTCGGTAAGCCAACCACAAAGTCCATCGTAATATTCTCCCATTTCCATTCCGGAATAGGAAGAGGTCTAAGAAGTCCTGCTGGACGCTGATGCTCTGCCTTGACTTGCTGACAAGTCAAGCACTCTGACACCACTCTCCCGATGTCACTCTTCATCCCGGGCCACCAATACAATAGCTGCAAATCTTTGTACATCTTCGTACTTCCGGGGTGAATGGAGTACGGAGATGTGTGAGCCTCTGCTAAAATCTCAGCTCTCAACTGATCGACGTTCGGTACCCACATCCTACCCCGGTACTGAACGATACCATCCACCACTGTATACAAGAGGTTACCCCTAGCCTCATCTCTCTGTCTCCATCGGTGCAACTCCTCATCAGTAGACTGTCCATCCCTAATCCGATCTCGCAGAACTGGCTGCACCGTCAACACTGACAAGCTCGGTGCATGACCACTCGGATAACACTCCAAGTCAAATCTCTGAATCTCGCTCTGTAGTGGTAACTGTACGGTCAAACATGATACCACTGACGACTTCCGACTCAAAGCATCCGCCACTACATTAGCTTTACCCGGATGGTAGCTAATATCACAGTCATAGTCCTTCACCAACTCCAACCATCTGCGCTGTCTCATGTTCAACTCCTTCTGTGTGAAGAAGTACTTGAGACTCTTGTGGTCTGTGAAAATCTTGCACTTCTCGCCATACAGATAGTGCCTCCAGATTTTCAAAGTAAAAACCACTGCTGCCAACTCCAAGTCATGCGTCGGATAATTCTGCTCATGAATCTTTAGCTGCCTCGACGCATACGCAATAACCTTACCACACTGCATAAGCACTGCGCCTAAACCTAGTTTAGACGCGTCGGTGTACACCACTAACTCCTCATGTGGTACTATCACCGCTAACACTGGTGCAGTAGTGAGTGCTTCCTTCAGCTGATCGAAGCTCCTCTGACAGTCTGAACTCCAGATAAACTTCGCATTCTTCTTGGTCAAGGAAGTCAAGGGTACTGCAATAGAGGAAAAACCCTTGATGAACTTCCTATAATACCCTGCCAAACCCAAAAAACTGCGAATCTTTGAAGCATTCTTCGGAATACCCCAATTTTGCACTGCCTCAACCTTAGACTGATCCACTGCAATCCCATCTCTCGAAATAATGTGGCCAAGAAATGCCACCTGCTCGAGCCAAAACTCGCACTTGCTGAACTTGGCATACAAACGACGCTCCCTCAAAGTCTGCAAGGCTGTCTGCAGATGCTGTCTATGCTCCTCAATGCTCCTAGAATAGATCAAGATATCATCAATAAAGACTATGATGAACTGATCTAGATACGGTTGAAAAACTCGGTTCATGAGATCCATGGAAACCGCTGGAGCATTGGTCATCCCAAATGGCATCACTAAGAACTCGTAATGCCCATATCGTGTCCTGAAAGCAGTCTTGGACACATCTGCATCTCTTACACGCAACTGATGATAACCAGATCGCAGATCTATCTTGGAGAACACTGAAGCTCCGTGCAACTGGTCAAATAAATCCTCTATCCTCGGCAGTGGATACTTGTTCTTCACTGTGACCCTGTTGAGCTCTCGGTAATCGATGCACAGTCTCATACTGCCATCCTTCTTCTTCACAAATAACACCGGCGCTCCCCACGGAGAAAAGCTAGGACGAACAAAGCCTTTCTCTAACAACTCCTGAATCTGCTCCTTCAACTTTTTCATCTCGGTAGGAGCAAGTCTGTACGGTGCCTTAGAGATAGGCACGATGTCTGGCACCAAGTCGATGCCGAACTCCACATCTCTCACTGGTGGAATTCCTGCAACATCCTCCGGAAAGACATCCGGAAAGTCACGAACCACCTCTATCTCTGATAATGATCTACTAGATGGCTCTGAAGTCGTGACGATGCTCGCTAGAAACCCCTGGCAACCCCGTCTCAACAACTTCCTCGCCTGAATAAGAGATATCACCAGAGGAATATCACTGCTCTGAGATGCGTGAAAAGTGAACGGGTCTCCTACTGTAGGTCTCACTGACACTGATCTCCGACGAAAATCAATCGAAGCTCCATTGACTGTCAACCAGTCCATACCCAAAATCAAATCGAAACCACTTAATGGCAAAACCACCACATCTGCTCGAACGGAGTGTCCCTGCAGCTCCAACTCCAGTCCTCGAATAACCTTCGAGGTAGAAATAATCTGCCCTGACAGCATAGTAACATCATACCCACTGTAAATAATCTTAGGTGTGATGCCTACCCGCCTGATAAACTCCAGGGAGATAAACGAATGCGTAGCTCCTGAATCTAGCAATGCAAACATGGAGTTGCCTCCAACTAGAATTCTCCCTGCACGCAGAAAATTCCCAACAATTTCATACTACTACCAAATTTTTCCCAACGAGTCACTACTAATTCTTAATTCTAATCACAAGTAAAACATGCTTCCTATTCTAACATGCAGTTAAATAACCCAAATAACAACAATTCCAAAATAAAGACGAAATTTTAACCAAAGGAAAATTATTAAAATGTTAGGGGTAAGATATACCGGTGATCAAGGAGGTGTCTGGATCTACCTCCTCGGCCTGCATGACGAACACTCTACCAGCATTGTTTTTCTTCCTCGGGCAGTTAGCTATCTGATGCCCTGGCTCCCTACAGTGACAGAAAACCCCTGCTCCCAACAAACACGGTCCCGAATGCATCTTCTGACACTTCGGGCAAGTAGGAAAACCTATGGCATTAGGGGCCCCGCCCCTCTGCTGCTGTGGCCTCTGCTGCTGCGGCCTCTGCTGCGGATTCGGGCCCTTAGCCGGCCCTGTAAACTGCTTCTTCGCAGGAGGCTGCGAAGGTGGTCGCTGATACCCAGCCTGAAACTGCCTCTTACCCTGCTGCTCCCTCTGGATCTCTCTCCGACCCTCCTCGGAACGCAAGGCTCTACTGACTGCAGACTCATAAGTAAGGACGTCTGCCATGCGAACATCATGCTTGATATCCGCCCTCAAACCCTCCACAAACTGCCTCAACTTCTCTGGTGGACTATCTGAAATCAGAGTCACAAAATGACAGCCCCGCTCGAACTGGCTCACATACTCCACAACAGACCTGTCCCCCTGCCGGAGACTCATAAACTCCCGGATCATGCGACTCCTCACATCCTCCGTAAAATACTTGGCGTAGAAGACACGCCTAAACTCCGCCCAAGACAGTGTAGGAAGGTGAACTCCCCTGGCAGCACCCTCCCACCATAGAGCTGCATCTCCTCTCAGCATGTAAGTCGCACAGTTCACCCTGTCTGCGTCTGTGATCCCCATATAAGCAAAGATGGACTCCAGAGAGCGGATCCACCCCTCAGCCACCAGAGGATCGGTGGTACCAAGGAACTCCTTCGGTCCCTTCTTCTGGAACCTCTCAGCAACGTCCTCCTCATGGGACAACCTAGGACGAGTAGCCTGCTGCTCTAACAGAGCAGTAATCCCTGCCATCATATTCGCATTGGCCTGCTCCAATGCTGCTAGATGGTTCTATGGAGGTGGAGGTGGAGGTGGAGGTGGAGATCCCCCACGTCTGTTCATCGGTCTGGTAGGCATTCTGCACCACCACATATTTCTTTACATAAATCGCCATGCATAACTAAGTTGTTTAAAAGTAATACTAACTTAAATCCAAAGAATTAAATCATGCTATAAACACTTAAAACTTACAGACCGGTAGCGTGGATTTCTGAGCTCGCATAGCAGTAATGACCCCTCCAAGAACCTGGCTCTGATACCAACTGAAAACGACCCTAACTCTATAATTAATAAATAAATAAATATGCGGAAATTTTTTTTTTATACTTATTAAATAAAATATGTACATATATGCCCATACATATACGCACAAAATAAAAAGATTTAAAATAAATGAATAAATAACCTAAATAAAAATTGCATTCTTTAAATAACATAATACAATAAATATTGTTGAGCAGTTAAATTTCTAACATCGCATGGTTGTATCCGTAGTATAACCTTAAATCATACATTAAATACTGATCAGCGTGGAAACCAACGTACGTGGCGGTGACGAATCACCTCTTAAATTGGCAGTAAACTGCCCTTCAATAGTTCACATATGGGGACGAATCTCCCTTAAATTGTCACACTACTTCAACTTCCAACATAAAATATTTTATTATTGCTCAACCTTAAACATTTAATTATGCATAAAATTATTTCATGAATGCATGTACTTAAATAAAATGTGTGTCCTTCATATATATTTAATTTAATTTCTTACTAACATATAAATATTAAAATAACTTCAATGCATAAAAATAATTAAATATATAATCAGAACACATGCAATTTCTCATGGATTGTACTGGACTGCTGGCCCTAACACTCAAGCTCAATTACTTAAATCTGGCCCATTATCATGCTTAAGCCCAATAAAATTGTTCTAAGCCCAAATAAAAGTAATTAAAGTCCCATAACACAATTCTGGCCCAATGGGCCCAAAAGCCCAAATACTGGCCCAATAACTTTCACGAGCCCTAAAGCCCATGAAAATTATTGGACTCACTTAATTAAATCAATTTAAGCCCAAATAATTGAAATCAACCCAAAATAATTAAATGAAGCCCAATAAAATTTTAAGATTTAATTAGTCCCATTAAACCTTTAATTAAACTTAAAACTTAAAAACAAAAATACCCGAGCCCAACTAACTCAACCCGGACCCGGACCCAACTAACTCGACCCAAGACTGGACTGACCCGACCCGAACCTAACCACCTGACCCGGACCCTTCAAACCCTAAAACCCAAACTGCCCTACCCCTTCCCTAATCTGTCCGCCCGCGAGCAGCAGCCCTTCTAGGGCTGCTGCCACCGTGCTCCGGCCGCCCCTGGCCGGAGCTTCGCCGCCCAGACGTAGCCCACGTCTGGGCGGTCCTAACCTGGTCACAACCCCGACCCCATGCAGCCCCAAGCACAGCAGCCGAAGCCTCTTCCAACGAACCCTACACTGCACGCCCATGGAACCCGATCTGCAACCTCTCGGTTTCTGGGCTCTTTTGGCTTGAACCAACCGAGCCAACCGAGCCTAGACTCACCCTAGACACCCTAGGGACCCTTACCAGCAGCTAGAACATCCATGGCTAGGAAAAACGTGGACATGATCAACCCAAAACAAGAGACATGCGCATACAACCACAATAAATTTGTTTTCTGAAATTTCTTCAATGTTTTTGATGCATACCCAATACACACACTAATATATCTGATAGGCACGAAAAATATAGAAGGAAATCATGCCTTTCACCGGAAACGAAGAGAAAAACGAGCGTGAGACGATTCCGGGAAGATGGGACGAACACACCTTCGAAGCTTTAAGAAAATCGAGCTATGGAGTCTTGGGGATGTCTGGAACGATGAAGAGGGTGATGGAGGAGAGTGGGGTGTCGGCTGGGGCTTGAATACGTGAGGTTAGGTATATTAGGTTTAGGGTTTAATTAAATTAAAGTATAGGATAGTTAAATATAATTAAAAAGGTTTTAATTATAAAAATTATACAACTTAAAAATCTATATAAAATTTAATAATCTGATAAATAACTTAAATATATTAAAATCCCAAAATATCAAATTAATAAAATTTTAAAAATACTAAAAAGTCAATATTTTGGCTTATTTTGAATAAAATGGACTCCTAAAATTATATAAAATTAAATACTAAAAATTTTGAGGTAATAAAACTCAAAATAATATTTTAGGGCTCTAAAAAGGCTCATGAATTTAATTGGCTAGAAAGTTGTCATCTCGTCCGTCCACGGTCCCGTCTACGCGATAAAATAATTAAAATACTAAAAATCATAGAAATCATTAATTATGGGTTAAATTCTTAAAAATAAATTAAATCATGCACTAATAATTCACATAATTATTTAACCCATAAATCACAAATTTAAATAATTAAATACCCTAATTATGCATGCGGATTTACGTATTTAAAATACCGGGTGTTACAATTCTCCCCCCCTTAAATTGAATTTCGTCCTCGAAATTTAAAGTACTTACCCGAACAACTCCGGGTAGCGAGTCCTCATGTCTGCCTCGGTCTCCCAAGTAGCTTCCTCCTCCGAGTGATTCAGCCACTGGACTCTGACCATCGGTATGACCCGCGTCCTAAGCCTCCGCTCCTCCCTAGCCAAGATCCGCACTGGCCTCTCCTCATAAACTAGATCTGGTGGCAACTGCAAGGGCTCGAAATCCAACACATGCAATGGGTTAGAGACATATTTCCGAAGCATGGATACATGGAAAACATTGTGCACTGCCTCTAGCCCTGGTGGTAGAGCTAAACGGTAGGCCAACGTGCCAACTCTCTCCAAGATCTCGAACGGCCCTATATACCTCGGATTAAGCTTGCCTCTCCGGCCAAAACGCACTACTCCCTTCATAGGTGACACCTTCAGGAATACGTGATCGCCTACAGCGAACTCCAAATCTCGTCGTCTGGCATCTGCATAACTTTTCTGCCGACTCTGAGCAGTCCTCATCCGATCTTGAATTTGAGTCACAATGTCAGCTGTCTGCTGCACAATCTCAGGACCCAGTAAAATCCGCTCACCAACCTCATCCCAATGCACAGAAGATCTGCATCTCCTCCCATACAATGCTGCATAAGGAGCCATACCTATAGACGACTGAAAACTGTTGTTATAGGTAAACTCCACTAATGGCAGTCTAGTCTCCCAAGAGCCCCGAAAATCAATGACACAAGCTCTCAGAAGATCCTCGAGAACCTGGATCACCCTCTCAGACTGACCATCTGTCTGGGGATGAAATGCTGTGCTGAACAAAAGCCTAGTCTCCAATGCTGTGTGCAGACTCTTCCAAAATGCATATGTGAATCTCGGATCTCTGTCTGACACAATAGACACTGGTATGTCATGCAGTCTAACAATCTCTCTGATGTAAAGCTCTGCATACTGTGTCAAAGAATAAGTAGTCCTCAACGGCAAGAAATGAGCTGACTTGGTGAGTCTATCTACAATCACCCAAATCGCTGTGCAACCTCTGGCACTCCTCGGTAAGCCAACCACAAAGTCCATCGTAATATTCTCCCATTTCCATTCTGGAATAGGAAGAGGTCTAAGAAGTCCTGCTGGACGCTGATGCTCTGCCTTGACTTGCTGACAAGTCAAGCACTCTGACACCACTCTCCCGATGTCACTCTTCATCCCGGGCCACCAATACAATAGCTGCAAATCTTTGTACATCTTCGTACTTCCGGGGTGAATGGAGTACTGAGATGTGTGAGCCTCTGCTAAAATCTCAGCTCTCAACTGATCGACGTTCGGTACCCACATCCTACCCCGGTACTGAATGATACCATCCACCACTGTATACAAGAGGTTACCCCTAGCCTCATCTCTCTGTCTCCATCGGTGCAACTCCTCATCAATAGACTGTCCATCCCTAATCCGATCTCGCAGAACTGGCTGCACCGTCAACACTGACAAGCTCGGTGCATGACCACTCGGATAACACTCCAAGTCAAATCTCTGAATCTCGCTCTGTAGTGGTAACTGTACGGTCAAACATGATACCACTGACGACTTCCGACTCAAAGCATCGGCCACTACATTAGCTTTACCCGGATGGTAGCTAATGTCACAGTCATAGTCCTTCACCAACTCCAACCATCTGCGCTGTCTCATGTTCAACTCCTTCTGTGTGAAGAAGTACTTGAGACTCTTGTGGTCTGTGAAAATCTTGCACTTCTCGCCATACAGATAGTGCCTCCAGATTTTCAAAGCGAAAACCACTGCTGCCAACTCCAAGTCATGCGTCGGATAATTCTGCTCATGAATCTTCAGCTGCCTCGACGCATACGCAATAACCTTACCATACTGCATAAGCACTGCGCCTAAACCTAGTTTAGACGCGTCGGTGTACACCACTAACTCCTTATGTGATACTGTCACCGCTAACACTGGTGCAGTAGTGAGTGCTTCCTTCAGCTGATCGAAGCTCCTCTGACAGTCTGAACTCCAGATAAACTTCGCATTCTTCTTGGTCAAGGAAGTCAAGGGTACTGCAATAGAGGAAAAACCCTTGATGAACTTCCTATAATACCCTGCCAAACCCAAGAAACTGCGAATCTCTGAAGCATTCTTCGGAATACCCCAATTCTGCACTGCCTCAACCTTAGACTGATCCACTGCAATCCCATCTCTCGAAATAATGTGGCCAAGAAATGCCACCTGCTCGAGCCAAAACTCGCACTTGCTGAACTTGGCATACAAACGATGCTCCCTCAAAGTCTGCAAGGCTGTCTGCAGATGCTGTCTATGCTCCTCAATGCTCCTAGAATAGATCAAGATATCATCAATAAAGACTATGATGAACTGATCTAGATATGGTTGAAAAACTCGGTTCATGAGATCCATGAAAACCGCTGGAGCATTGGTCATCCCAAATGGCATCACTAAGAACTCGTAATGCCCATTTCGTGTCCTGAAAGCAGTCTTGGACACATCTGCATCTCTTACACGCAACTGATGATAACCAGATCGCAGATCTATCTTGGAGAACACTGAAGCTCCCTGCAACTGGTCAAATAAATCCTCTATCCTCGGCAGTGGATACTTGTTCTTCACTGTGACCTGTTGAGCTCTCGGTAATCGATGCACAGTCTCATACTGCCATCTTTCTTCTTCACAAATAACACCGGAGCTCCCCACGGAGAAAAGCTAGGACGAACAAAGCCTTTCTCTAACAAATCCTGAATTTGCTCCTTCAACTCTTTCATCTCGGTAGGAGCAAGTCTGTACGGTGCCTTAGAGATAGGCACGGTGTCTGGCACCAAGTCGATGCCGAACTCCACATCTCTCACTGGTGGAATTCCTGCAACATCCTCCGAAAAGACATCCGGAAAGTCACGAACCACCTCTATCTCTGATAATGATCTGCTAGATGGCTCTGAAGTCGTGACGATGCTCGCTAGAAACCCCTGGCAACCCCATCTCAACAACTTCCTCGCTTGAATAAGAGATATCACCTGAGGAATATCACTGCTCTGAGATGCATGAAAGGTGAACGGGTCGCCTACTGTAGGTCTCACTGACACTTATCTCCGACGAAAATCAATCGAAGCTCCATTGACTGTCAACCAGTCCATACCCAAAATCAAATCGAAACCACTCAATGGCAAAACCACCACATCTGCTCGAACGGAGTGTCCCTGCAGCTCCAACTCCAGTCCTCGAATAACCTTCGAGGTAGAAATAATCTGCCCTGACGGCATAGTAACATCATACCCACTGTCAATAATCTCAGGTGTGATGCCTACCCGCCTGATAAACTCCAGGGAGATAAATGAATGCGTAGCTCCTGAATCTAGCAACGCAAACGTGGAGTTGCCTCCAACTAGAATTCTTCCTACACGCAGAAAATTCCCAACAATTTCATAATACTACCAAATTTTTCCCAACGAGTCACTACTAATTCTTAATTCTAATCACAAGTAAAACATGCTTCCTATTCTAACATGCAGTTAAATAATCCAAATAACAACAATTCCAAAATAAAGACGAAATTTTAACCAAAGGAAAATTATTAAAATGTTAGGGGTAAGATATACCGGTGATCAAGGAGGTGTCTGGATCTACCTCCTCGGCCTGCATGACGAACACTCTACCAGCAGTGTTCTTCTTCCTCGGGCAGTTAGCTATCTGATGTCCTGGCTCCCTACAGTGATAGCAAACCCCTGCTCCCAACAAACACGGTCCCGAATGCATCTTCTGACACTTCGGGCAAGTAGGAAAACCTATGGCATTAGGGGCCCTGCCCCTCTGCTGCTGCGGCCTCTGCTGCGGATTCGGGCCCTTAGTCGGCCCTGTAAACTGCTTCTTCGCAGGAGGCTGCGAAGGTGGTCGCTGATACCCAGCCTGAAACTGCCTCTTACTCTGCTGCTCCCTCTGGATCTCTCTCCGACCCTCCTCGGAACGCAAGGCTCTACTGACTGCAGACTCATAAGTAAGGACGTCTGCCATGCGAACATCATGTTTGATATCCGCCCTCAAACCCTCCACAAACTGCCTCAACTTTTTTGGTGGACTATCTGAAATCAGAGGCACAAAATGACAGCCCCGCTCGAACTGGCTCACGTACTCCATGTTGGAGAACGCGGCGATCAGATCAATCAGAATTGATACCCGGTGCAGCGAAAGTTTAAAAATTTTATATGGAACGATTCCATATTGGGTATCAAAACTTTTACGATTAAATTGTGTGTGTAAAAATTAAATAACAATTATAAATTTTTACCTCCAATCTCGAAGCGAGATTATGGACACCAACAGATTGCTCTGCTCTTATTGTATATCCCTGGAACTGATGGACGAACTGTTCTTCAATCAGGTCCACAAACGGATAATTAATCCCTCTGATAGATTTCACTAGAAAATCTATCAGAAGTTTCTACGAAGAGAATTAACGAATTTGATCTGTTAAACCAGACTGTAATTCAAAATTAACAGACTGGATTTTACCGAGCAGAGGGAAGGGGGGTCGGCCACTATCAGAGAAAATACTTAGGGTTTTTCGAAAATTTGTGACCTGTTGTGTGTAATTTCTGTACTGCAATAACTTATTTATAATGTAGGCCGCTAACAGCTTAGGGCCCATTAGTCATAAGTTCAAGCCCGACAAGCAAAGCCCGCATGTTCAGAAATTAATATAAAATTCATCATGACTCCGATTGATAAACCGATTTCACCAATGTGCACAGAAACCATTTCTGCACCTTTTAAAGTCAAGATAAATTTTTCTGAATCCGAATTCAGTGATTTCCAAAAATGCCCATCCCTATGTCATTTTAGGAAATCTTACTCCTCTACTCTTAAATAAGAAGTCCAACTTCTTTGTTCATTAAATTTAACTCTTTAAATTTAACTATCTCAACGGGGATTAAAAATAAATTACTCTGTGTGACCCTCAATGGTTCAGGGATACAGCTAGCCGTGGGCTCACAACTCCTTGTGACTCGGAACAACAATTTCCGACTTGCCCATCGAATCATGGTAAGAGCGCCTAGCAACATCGCCCCATGATTCCCTAGGTATCACTGATAGTGCCTGCAAGAACCAATAGATTTTGGTTAGCGTACAGTACGGTCCCTTCATCCATATATCCCGATCGAATCAACAACCATTGGTATATCGAGAGTCGTTCGAGATTCAATAACTATGCAATACATCTTGAAGATCAAATAGTGACATCGCATGTGCTACTAAGAAACCATTTCTTAAACCACATCATGTACTCTGGCCAGAGATTCGTCACACTAATATCTCCTCAGATCGCATAGGATATCCACACTCGCAAGTATGTGGTGAATCCTTGACAACAAAGCATCGACTCCTATATGTGTTGTAACTGTACCCAATCCCGACACCTGATGACCCCAATAGAGTCGGTAAACGAGTCAAAGCACAGTACTAGCATATAGAGTCTCAATGATGTTTCAAGTAGTAAGGACTAATGGTGTACAACCAAAACCGCGGACTTTATCCACTCGATAAGTGATAACCACTTGGAAAGTCCGGATAGGGTAGTTCGATCATTCATCATATGAATATCCATTTGCATGCTTCGAACATCTCTATGTTCCTTACCAATGAAACGTGGTACTCTGCATCGCAAATGCTAGTCTCAAACTTGAGCGATCCTTATCCTTATTATCGGACGGCTCAATCGACTAGGAACAGTTTAGAATATACAGTGACTATAAGATGTGTTTCATGATAGACATCTCCATGTTCTACCACATCTTACATACACTATAGTATATTCAAGGTCTTTATCAAAACAACAATAGTATATCACAATATCACAATATGAAGAAAGATAAAGTCATTGCCATTAATAAAAGTGTAAATTATATTAAACAAAAGATTGTTTATACAAAGAGTCATCAAAGCCCTTAGCCACAAGTTGGCTCACCGGGCACCTACTCTTTCAATCTCCCACTTGCCCTAAAGCCAACTAGTCATACTACGTAGACCCATTGCTTTGCGATGTTTGTCAAATAATGGTCCTGGCAAGGGCTTAGTAAGTGGATCAGCGATATTGTCTGCAGAGGCCACTCTTTCGACAGTGATGTCTCCTCTTTCCACAATCTCCCCGATGATGTGGTATTTCCTCAGTACGTGTTTGGATCTTTGATGAGACCTTGGTTCCTTTGCCTGAGCAAACGCACCCGTGTTGTCACAGTACACCGGGACTGGACCAACAACTTCTGGAATGACGCCCAACTCTTGGACGAAATTCCTCATCCAAACGGCCTCTTTAGCAGCATCTGATGCTGTAATGTATTCTGCCTCAGTGGTGGAATCCGATGTGGTATCCTGCTTGGAACTCTTCCAAGAGACAGCACCGCCATTGAGCATGAACACAAATCCAGAGGTTGACTTCGAGTCATCCACGTCATTTTGGAAGCTAGAGTCGGTATAGCCTTACAATTTTAGTTCTCTTCCTCCACATACCATGAACATATTCTTAGTCCTTCGTAAGTACTTAAGAATGTCCTTCACGGCTTTCCAATGCATTTGACCGGGATTAGCTTGATATCTGCTCGTGACGCTCAGAGTAAATGCTACATCCGGTCTGGTAGATATCATCCCATACATGATACTACCTATGGCTGACGCATATGGTACATGTGTCATTTTCTCTATCTCTTCATCAGTCTTGGGACACATTGACTTGGATAGAGAAACTTCATGACACATGGGTAGATGTCCTCTCTTGGACCCATCCATTGAAAACCGTTTCAATATGGTGTCGATGTAGGTTGATTGAGTGAGTCCTATCATTCTCTTAGATCTATCTCTATAGATCTGTATCCCTAGAATATAGGATGCCTCACCCAAATCCTTCATCGAGAATCTACCTGATAACCATATCTTTGTTGACTGCAACATCCCTACGTCATTCCCAATGAGTAGGATGTCATCAACATAAAGTACTAAGAATTTCACAGCATCCTTAACTACTTTCTTGTACACGCATGGTTCCTCCGGGTTCTTGATGAAACCAAAATCCTTTATTGTTTCATCAAATTTCTGGTTCCAACTTCTTGATGCTTGTTTTAGACCATAGATTGATCTCTGAAGCTTGCATACCTTATGCTCGCTTCCCATGGATGTGTATCCCTCAGGCTGCATCATATAGATTTCTTCCTTAATGTTTTCATTAAGAAAAGCAGTCTTCACATCCATTTTCCATATCTCATAGTCATACCAAGCAGCTATGGCAATAAGGATTCTTATGGATTTGAACATTGCAACTGGTGAAAAGGTTTCATCATAGTCAACTCCTTGTATTTGAGTGTAACCTTTCGCCACCAATCGCGCCTTATAGGTCAATACCTTACCATCAGGCCCAAGCTTTTCTCTTGTAGATCCATTTACACCCTATTGGAACAATTCCATCGGGAGGATCTACTAAAGACCAAACTTGGTTTGTATGCATCGAATCTATTTCCGACTGCATAGCTTCAAGCCATAAATTTGAATCCGCATCAGAAATTGCTTCCTTGAAGTTTCTTGGATCACATCCAACATCAGGTTCATCTTGATCCCCTTCAAGAAGAAGACCATATCGAATAGGAGGTCTAGAAGTCCTCTCGAATCTTCTAGGTACAGGCGTGTCTATCAATGGTTCCTGAGGTGTAGGATCGTTATTTTGTATTTCGGGTTCTTTTCGAATTTCTTCGAGTTCCATCATCTCGCCTTTCTTATCCAATAAGAACTCCTTCTCCAAGAAGGTGGCATTCCTTGAAACAAACACCTTTGTTTCAGCAGGATAATAGAAATAATATCCGATTGAATTCTTCGGATACCCTAAAAAATAACATAAGGTGGATCGACTATCCAACTTATCTCCCACTGTCTGCTTCACGTAAGCAGGACATCCCCAAATCCTCAAGTACGAATACTTAGGAGCTTTGCCATTCCATAACTCGTATGGTGTTTTGTCCACTGCTTTAGTGTGGACGTTGTTCAACAACAATACCGCCGTTTCAAACGCATAGCCCCAAAACGAAGGTGGAAGCTCAGTGAAGCTCATCATGGATCGAACCATGTCCAACAAAGTTCGATTACGACGCTCCGATACACCATTCAGCTGTGGTGTCATAGGAGGAGTCCACTGAGAGAGAATCCCATTCTCCTTTAGATAGTCCAAAAACTCGGTACTTAAGTATTCTCCAACTCGATCCGATCGAAGTGCTTTAATACTTTTACCTAACTTGTTTTCTACTTCAGCCTTGAATTCTTTGAATTTTTCAAATGCTTCAGACTTATATTTCATTAAATATAAATACCCATACCTTGAATAATCATCAGTAAAGGTAATGAAGTAGGTGTGGCCATATTGAGTACCAACTCTAAATGGACCACAAACATCTGTATGGATCAAATCCAACAGATTTTGACTACGCTCAGGTTTCCCCTTAAAAGGAGATTTAGTCATTTTTCCTTTTAGGCAGGATTCACAAGTAGGTAGAGAGTTAATATCAGACATATCAAACATGCCCTCTCCCACTAGCTTGTTCATCCTCCTTGAGGAAATATGACCTAACCTAGCATGCCAAAGGTTTGCCGGGTTTCGACTATCGATTTTCCTTTTGTTTGTTGTTGCCGGTTTATCAACATAATTTATTGGAACGTCTTTTAGTTTTAAGTTATATAGATCATTTTCAAGTTGTCCATTTCCAATCAAACATTCATTCTTGTAAATATTGCAAATCCCATTCACAAAATTGCAAGAATAACCATCTCTATCAAGCATAGAAACAGAAATAATGTTTTTAATCAAATCCGGAACAAATAAAACATCTCTCAAAAGTAACTTAAAACCGTTCTGCAAATTTAAATAAACATCTCCCACAGCTTTAGCTTCAACTCTGGAACCATTTCCGAGCCTCAGCTGGGTCTCACCCATTCTAAGCCTGCGACTTCTTGTCATCACCTGCAAATCATTGCAAATGTGAGATCCACATCCGGTATCCAATACCCAAGAAGTAGTATTAAGTGAAACATTTATTTCAATATAGAACATACCCTTCGCAGTTCGCAACTACTCTAGATATTCCTTGCAGTTATGTTTTCAATGACCGGGTTTCTTGCAGTGACGGCAAACTTGTTTAGACTTGTCCAATTTTGTATGTAACATTTGGCCTTGAGATCATGGTCCAACCATTTCTCTAGTTCGGCCAACTTTTCGGCAGTTACATCAGCCGGGGCTATTTTCGGAGAAGCCTTTTCTAACACTTAGAAAATCTTTTCCGAACTCAGGACATTCTTAACTTTTTGGAACCATTCCGTATAGTTGCGCCAGAAAGTTTGTTTTGTTCGAGAACATGTGGATTACGAATTCATTGTAATGAAATACTGAGTTGAAACAGACAATAATCGATCATTGTTTAATGAATTTACTAAGACATAAAATAGGCGAAATTTATTTTATGAATCTCACTCCCACTATTTTAACGATTTCACTACCCTCTAGTGAAAACGGGAAACTGTTTTCTTTAGTGAGAACATGGAGTCCAATTAACAAACTATGGTCCCGAATAATATCATCCAACCATAATTTTCAAAAGGTAGAGCCCAATTGCTTCCAAAGCAACCTCCACGTTTTTACCTCATGTCCAATAAGGGCCCAATAATATGACGCCGTTTATTGTGACATGTCAAGATGACCCATCAATATTAAGTTGTGATGGACGGTCGCCATGTGGATCCCCCAATAATATGAGCCGATCCCATGGGAGTTCCACCCAACTTACAACATGTGTCGATCCAATGTACAGCTTTCCGACGAACGGGCCCCCCCAATAATATGAGCCGGACCGTATCCGCGGGTAGCATCTCATACATTGATCGTTGATGGAAGGTAGGAACATTTAAACAAATTTAAATTTCCTTTATTTATCTTGATATCAATTTTAAATCATATTTAAAATGAGGGATTTTAATTTTGAAAATTTGTCTCATCATTTTTAAAATTTTGTATGCTTGCCGGATTCACACAATTTTGTCTAAAACATGCATACAACAATAATGTCACATATTATATAGGATGATCGATTCCATTTCTAATCGACCCGTGGTTGCCAATCACGAGTCTTAGTCCAATCCTAGGTAATATGCAGTATGCAATGCAATCCTATTACATTGTGCTTCCAATTTACATTTCTTCTGTCTTTATTGTCTGCTGGGCCCACCTCCGTCTTCAAATCTTCATCTCCCACTAAATCTAATGTATTTACAATAAATAACAATGACAAGTAGGGGATACATTTTTAAGGGGTGGGAACGGGCCATAAACCAAGCCCACTTTTATTACATATGACAATTCATATTGGGCCATAAACCAGGCCCATTAATAAATCCAACAACAATAAAAACAAATGTAAATTCCTAACATACACCTACAAAATTGGTCATGGCAATCGATCATCCTTATCCAATAACATTTAATTCAAAATTAATTTATTGGATAACATGCAATGGCAATTTAAATTTAAAAGAATAAAATCATATTTCATATATAAAATCTTATTTTACATACAAAATCATATTTTATCTTTTTATCAAATAAAATCATATTTTATCTATAAAATCCAATTTTATACATAAAATCATATTTTACTCAATATATCCATAAGATCATATCTTATCATCAATTGTACCAAAAATAATTAATTTCAAAATTCAATTTAACGGATAAAATATTTAAATTTTCCAAAAATTCAAATTTATCCAAAAATCAATTTTAAAATTTTCGGACTCGAACAATTCGATCCGACGCCTCGTGAACCAATCAAAAACAATTTTCGATTGGACCAAAAATAGAATTTTAACATATTAAAATTTAATTTTAAAATTAAAAAAATAAATTTTTCGCGGGCCGGGCAGCCCGGCTGCCCCTAGGGCAGCGCCGTGCGCTGCCCCCCCCCCCCCCCCGGGCAGCGATCCAATCGCTGCCCGGGTTTTGCCCGAAAAAAAAAAATATTTATTTTTAAAATATTTATTTTGTTTCAAAAACCGAGGCTTAAAAATTTTTGTACAATCGATTAATTTAATCGCTTGATCTGAGCAACCCGGCTCTGATACCACTGTTGGAGAACGCGGCGATCAGATCAATCAGAATTGATACCCGGTGCAGCGGAAGTTTAAAAATTTTATATGGAACGATTCCATATTGGGTATCAAAACTTTTACGATTAAATTGTGTGTAAAAATTAAATAACAATTATAAATTTTTACCTCCAATCTCGAAGCGAGATTATGGACACCAACAGATTGCTCTGCTCTTGTTGTATATCCCTGGAACTGATGGACGAACTGTTCTTCAATCAGGTCCACGAACGGATAATTAATCCCTCTGATAGATTGCACTAGAAAATCTATCAGAAGTTTCTACGAAGAGAATTAACGAATTTGATCCGTTAAACCAGACTGTAATTCAAAATTCACAGACTGGATTTTACCGAGCAGAGGGAAGGGGGGTCGGCCACTATCAGAGAAAATACTTAGGGTTTTTCGAAAATTTGTGACCTGTTGTGTGTAATTTCTGTACTGCAATAACTTATTTATAATGTAGGCCGCTAACAGCTTAGGGCCCATTAGTCATAAGTTCAAGCCCGACAAGCAAAGCCCGCATGTTCAGAAATTAATATAAAATTCATCATGACTCCGATTGATAAACCGATTTCACCAATGTGCACAGAAACCATTTCTGCACCTTTTAAAGTCAAGATAAATTTTTCTGAATCCGAATTCAGTGATTTCCAAAAATGCTCATCCCTATGTTATTTTAGGAAATCTTACTCCTCTACTCTTAAATAAGAAGTCCAACTTCTTTGTTCATTAAATTTAACTCTTTAAATTTAACTATCTCAACGGGGATTAAAAATCCATTACTCTGTGTGACCCTCAATGGTTCAGGGATACAGCTAGCCGTGGGCTCACAACTCCTTGTGACTCGAAACAACAATTTTCGACTTGCCCATCGAATCATGGTAAGAGCGCCTAGCAACATCGCCCCATGATTCCCTAGGTATCACTGATAGTGCCTGCAAGAACCAATAGATTTTGGTTAGCGTACAGTACGGTCCCTTCATCCATATATCCCGATCGAATCAACAACCATTGGTATATCGAGAGTCGTTCAAGATTCGATAACTATGCAATACATCTTGAAGATCAAATAGTGACATCGCATGTGCTACTAAGAAACCATTTCTTAAACCACATCATGTACTCTGGCCAGAGATTCGTCACACTAATATCTCCTCAGATCGCATAGGATATCCACACTCGCAAGTATGTGGTGAATCCTTGACAACAAAGCATCGACTCCTATATGTGTTGTAACTGTACCCAATCCCGACACCTGATGACCCCAATAGAGTCGGTAAACGAGTCAAAGCACAGTACTAGCATATAGAGTCTCAATGATGTTTCAAGTAGTAAGGACTAATGGTGTACAACCAAAACCGCGGACTTTATCCACTCGATAAGTGATAACCACTTGGAAAGTCCGGATAGGGTAGTTCGATCATTCATCATATGAATATCCATTTGCATGCTTCGAACATCTCTATGTTCCTTACCAATGAAACGTGGTACTCTGCATCGCAAATGCTAATCTCAAACTCGAGTGATCCTTATCCTTATTAACGGACGGCTCAATCGACTAGGAACAGTTTAGAATATACAGTGACTATAAGATGTGTTTCATGATAGACATCTCCATGTTCTACCACATCTTACATACACTATAGTATATTCAAGGTCTTTATCAAAACAACAATAGTATATCACAATATCACAATATGAAGAAAGATAAAGTCATTGCCATTAATAAAAGTGTAAATTATATTAAACAAAAGATTGTTTATACAAAGAGTCATCAAAGCCCTTAGCCACAAGTTGGCTCACCGGGCACCTACTCTTTCACTCCACAACAGACCTGTCCCCCTGCCGGAGACTCATAAACTCCCGGATCATGCGACTCCTCACATCCTCCGTGAAATACTTGGCGTAGAAGACACGCCTGAACTCCGCCCAAGACAGTGTAGGAAGGTGAACTCGCCTGGCAGCACCCTCCCACCATAGAGCTGCATCTCCTCTCAGCATGTAAGTCGCACAGTTCACCCTGTCGGCGTCTGTGATCCCCATATAAGCAAAGATGGACTCCAGAGAGCGGATCCACCCCTCAGCCACCAGAGGATCGGTGGTACCAAGGAACTCCTTCGGTCCCTTCTTCTGGAACCTCTCAGCAACGTCCTCCTCATGGGACAACCTAGGATGAGTAGCCTGCTACTCTAACAGAGCAGTAATCCCTGCCGTCATATTCGCATTGGCCTGCTCCAATGCTGCTAGAGGGTTCTGCGGAGGTGGAGGTGGAGGTGTAGGTGGAGATCCCCCACGTCTGTTCATCGGTCTGGGAGGCATTCTGCACCACCACATATTTCTTTACGTAAATCGCCATGCATAACTAAGTTGTTTAAAAGTAATACTAACTTAAATCCAAAGAATTAAATCATGCTATAAACACTTAAAACTTACAGACCGGTAGCGTGGATTTCTGAGCTCGCATAGCAGTAATGACCCCTCCAAGAACCTGGCTCTAATACCAACTGAAAACGACCCTAACTCTATAATTAATAAATAAATAAATATGCGGAAATTTTTTTTTTTTATACTTATTAAATAAAATATGTACATATATGCCCATACATATACGCACAAAATAAAAAGATTTAAAATAAATGAATAAATAACCTAAATAAAAATTGCATTCTTTAAATAACATAATACAATAAATATTGTTGAGCAGTTAAATTTCTAACATCGCATGGTTGTATCCGTAGTGTAACTTTAAATCATACATTAAATACTGATCAGCGTGGAAACCAACGTACGTGGCGGTGACGAATCACCTCTTAAATTGGCAGTAAACTGCCCTTCAATAGTTCACATATGAGGATGAATCCCCCTTAAATTGTCACACTACTTCAACTTCCAACATAAAATATTTTATTATTGCTCAACCTTAAACATTTAATTATGCATAAAATTATTTCATGAATGCATGTACTTAAATAAAATGCGTGTCCTTCATATATATTTAATTTAATTTCTTACTAACATATAAATATTAAAATAACTTCAATGCATAAAAATAATTAAATATATAATCAGGACACATGCAATTTCTCATGGATTGTACTGGACTGCTGGCCCTAACACTCAAGGCCAATTACTTAAATCTGGCCCATTATCATGCTTAAGCCCAATAAAATTGTTCTAAGCCCAAATAAAATTAATTAAAGTCCCATAACACAATTCTGGCCCAATGGGCCCAAAAGTCCAAAGACTGGCCCAATAACTTTCACGGGCCCTAAAGCCCATGAAAATTATTGGACTCACTTAATTAAATCAATTTAAGCCCAAATAATTGAAATCAACCCAAAATAATTAAATGGAGCCCAATAAAATTTTAAGATTTAATTAGGCCCATTAAACCTTTAATTAAACTTAAAACTTAAAAACAAATACCCGAGCCCAACTAACTCAACCCGGACCCGGACCCAACGAACTTGACCCAAGACTGGACTGACCCGACCAGGACCTAACCACCTGACCCGGACCCTTCAAACCCTAAAACCCAAACTGCCCTACCCCTTCCCTAATCTGTCCGCTCGCGAGCAGCAGCCCTTCTAGGGCTGCTGCCGCCGTGCTCCGGCCGCCCCTGGCAGGAGCTTTGCCGCCCAGACGTAGCCCACGTCTGGGCGGTCCTAACCTGGTCACAACCCCGACCCCATGCAGCCCCAAGCACAGCAGCCGAAGCCTCTTTCAACGAACCCTACACTGCACGCCCATGGAACCCGATCTGCAACCTCTCGGTTTTTGGGCTCTTTTGGCTTGAAACAACCGATCCAACCGAGCCTAGACTCACCCTAGACACCCTAGGGACCCTTACCAGCAGCTAGAACATCCATGGCTAGGAAAAACGTGGACATGATCAACCCAAAACAAGAGACATGCGCATACAACCACAATAAATTTGTTTTCTGAAATTTCTTCAATGTTTTTTATGCATACCCAATACACACACTAATATATCTGATAGGCACAAAAAATATAGAAGGAAATCATGCCTTTCACCGGAAACGAAGAGAAAAACGAGCGTGGGACGATTCCGAGACGACGGGACGAACACACCTTTGAAGCTTTAAGAAAATCGAGCTATGGAGTCTTGGGGATGTCTGGAACGATGAAGAGGGTGATGGAGGAGAGTGGGGTGTCGGCTGGGGCTTGAATACGTGAGGTTAGGTATATTAGGTTTAGGGTTTAATTAAATTAAAGTATAGGATAGTTAAATATAATTAAAAAGGTTTTAATTATAAAAATTATACCACTTAAAAATCTATATAAAATTTACTAATCTGATAAATAACTTAAATATATTAAAATCCCGAAATATCAAATTAATGAAATTTTAAAAATACTAAAAAGTCAATATTTTGGCTTATTTTGAATAAAATGGACTCCTAAAATTATATAAAATTAAATACTAAAAATTTTGAGGTAATAAAACTCAAAATAATATTTTAGGGCTCTAAAAAGGCTCATGAAATTAATTGGCTAGAAAGTTGTCATCTCGTCCGTCCACGGTCCCGTCTACGCGATAAAATAATTAAAATACTAAAAATCATAGAAATCATTAATTATGGGTTAAATGCTTAAAAATAAATTAAATCATACACTAATAATTCACATAATTATTTAACCCATAAATCACAAATTTAAATAATTAAATACCCAAATTATGCATGCGGATTTACGTATTTAAAATACCGGGTGTTATAATTAAAATATATATTTATTTATGGATCAGGATTTGTCAATATATCCCTTTCCAGAGGAGGAAATGTTATTGGACAACAAGGTAATTTTAGTAGCATCCTTTATTTGATATTTTTAGAAATAAAAAAGCATTCTGTATTAATTTTTTTATTATTGTAGTTGGTGCTGCCGGGTTTGAAGGAACAAGGAGGCAGTCCAAATAATTCTGAACTCGACAAAACGGTGAAGAAACAAATGACTGAGATAAAAATGTTGAAACACATTTGTGCACAGCAAAAACGTGAGAGAGTTGGAGTGAAGAGGAAGCTGTTTGATGTGAAAGAAAATGTAATGTTGGAGAAGAAAGTTGCTCGAAATCGCAAAAAAAAAGGATGTTATAGTTGACAATGATACGAGTTCTGATGACGGTGTTGATGGGGCCGATAAGACAATTGAAGAAGAAGAGTTGATTTTGAGACATGACAAAAGTGGTAATTTTTTTGATTTTTTTGATGTGCCTGTCCATAATTCTGTTGATTACTCGTTGAATAAAAAAAGGGCAGATGGTGACCAAATGGTTACGAGTAAAAGTGTTGGTTTATCTAAAAATTTGAATGCAGAAGGTGAGGTTGTTCAGAAATTGGTTGAGACCAAAATTTCAGATATTGGTGAATTGAAGAAGGTTGAAGATGTATGTGCTGACGGATTGGGAAAGGGAAAGGGTGTGGCTAGTGTCGAGTTTGAGATGAAAGAAAGTATAGGTGATCATGACTTGGGGGATGGAAAATGTGTTGTTGGTGCTGAGCTTGGGAGGGATAAAAATGAAGAAAGTGGTGACATGAGAGTGAAAAAAAGCAAAGCTGATGGAGAGAATTCTCTTAACGGATCATGTGACGGTAGTACTGAAGATCTGAATGAGATTGATAAGTTGTTGGATAATATTGTAACAAAAGTGGTTAAAGAGAATAATGTTTCTGCGGGTGATATTTCAACCAATGTGGTTGAAAGTCGTATTGATGAGGATACTTCTGACAAAAGTGGTGGGGTGGACGAGACTGACGATAATTCTGAGAAGGTTGAGAAAATCATTAATTTCCAATGTTCTATTGTCGATAATGTTAGAACGAGGGGTGGATCGGTAAAGAGAAGAAAATCGTCAATGTTTGTGACTCCACCCAGTACCACGCCAAAGAGGAAGGGAAACAGATTTCTGTGGACATGAAGAAGCCACCGACGAAGAGAAAAAGTTGTTGAAAGAATATCTTTTGAGTGATGACATAGCGTACGACTTTCTATCTGAAAGATCGTGTATTTTTTAATCTTTTTTTTGTGATTTTTTTAAGACAAAATAATTCGTATTTTCTTGTAGTGTTGATGTTTGGCAAGACGGAATTGTGCATTTACCAGGGTCTGTTTTCTGTTACTTCTTGTTTGGTAAGCCTGTTAGTCATGAGATTATAAATGTTCAAATGCACATGATGAAAAAATACAATATGGATAATGGAAATGAAATATTTTGCATGGACACTTTGGTGCAGTTTAGTAAAATTTAAATGTTTTACGTTGATATAATATACACTTGAGTTAGTTTTTCATTTTTCTTGTTCTTTCGTTTGCAGGAAGAATTTTTTGAGCACCTCAAAAAATTTGGGAAATAAATGAAGGTTCAAAATAATGATTACGGCTCCTTTTTTCGCGACTCTCTTCTGCCTCAAAGTTATTTTTGCAAAAAATGAATGGTGATTTGTTTAAGAGGTGCAAATACCTCATTTTCCCAATCAATATCAGAGCTCATTGGTTTCTGCTAGTGTTTCACGCAAAGGAAGGGATATTCAAAATGTGGAATTCACTTCCCGATTCGTTCAGCCTAGGGGCATATAGAGCGTTGGTGAGTCTTCATTGTGTCATGTTATGTGAATTGTATAAATGTTTTTTGATAATATTTATCTTTGAAGGCACGTTTTTTGGTTGGTTGGGTTTGTCATCATTCAAATTTCATCATACCCGACTCTGATGTGTTGAGGGAACGTATGCGTCATCAAGGTGAAACACTTGACTGTGGTGTTTATGCATTCATGTGGGTAGAGTGTCTAGCCCGTGACTCAGATGAAATGTGAACATATCAAAATACTGTGAATATGGACACCTACCGTGCAAGACTGGCTGCAGTATTTTATGTCACGAAAGGGGAATGCAGAAAAACAACTTTGATTATCATGTATAGTCTTTGTATGCTTTTATGATTTATGGAGATACAATACGTAAGCATGTTTAAATTATTTTGTAAAACTCTATTTGGGATGAAACAAGTTCGATTAAACTCATATTTTGTGCAATTCAATTTAGGATGAAATTATCACAGATTTAGAATAATCTCTTTAGTCAATGGAATAATCTCTTGTCTGGTTTGAAAATGATATTTACCGATCACCAGTTGACATTAAGAACGATTGGTAAATAACTCAGATTCAGCTATTACATCAATTTGTAAGACGGAGCATGCACTTCAATACCACTAATCATATACAATATGGTTAGTGAGATCGGACACAACTGGTACGCGGTAATAGGACACATTAGATTTAATCGAGCACAATTTGTCCCAAATTTGAGGACTATCATATGGATCATCGAGATCAGTCTCTCTTAGTGAAATTGATATCGGGTCTAAATGTCATATATTTGGAACAACCCAATAAATATTCAGAATAATATGTTATATTGAAGGCACAAGATGACATGTCATTGGAACAACTAGTACGCATGGGAATAAATATTATTTGATCATGACCCAATGAGAGCACCATTTGGAGATATCCATTGACACCCAATGTATATAGTAGGGGTATATTGTCCAAAATCCAAACTCATAACTTGTTTAATATGATGTTTTCTCGTCTTTAAGGACTAACATTTGCTATAATTCCACACATCTTTAAGAACAAGTCAGTGAGAGATCGAGCGCAACTAGTACGCATGGATGGGATAAATATTATTCAATCGAGAACAATGTGTTCCAATTGTAGGACAAACATTGTGGGCCATGTAGATCACACTCTCCTAGTAAAAGTGCATTTGGAGCAAAATCTCATGTATTAGGAACAATCTTAGCCTTATAAAGAATAATCTTTTCGATTTGAGGAACAAAAAGGCATGCCCATGTTAACATGCACCAAAATCATATTATACACTGCATGACACAAGTGGAGAGGAGCTTTCAATCCTTAAAGATTGGTAGACCCATCATCCAAGTGTTTTTCTAGTAATGTATTGTGCTCCACATTGTCTAAGGTGTAGGAGAAAGAAATTGATCATGACACAATGAGAGCACCATTTGGGGATGTTCATTGACACCCAATGTATATAGTAGGGGTATATTGTCCAAAATCCAAACTCATAACTTGTTTAATATGATGTTTTCTCGTCTTTAAGGACTAACATTTGTTATAATTCCACACATCTTCAAGAACAAGTCAGTGAGAGATCAAGCACAACTAATACACATGGATGAGATAAATATTATTCAATCGAGAAAAATGTGTTCCAATTGTAGGATAAACATTGTGGGTCATGTGGATCACACTCTCTTAGTGAAAGTGCCTTTGGAGCAAAATGACATTTATTAGGAACAATCTTAGCCTTATGAAGAATAATCTTTTCGATTTGAGGAACAAAAAGGCATGCCCATGTTAACATGCACAAAATCATATAATACACTGCAGATATTTAACCCAAGGCATATTCAGAATAATCTGTTCGATTTAAGGCACAAGATGACATCTCATTGTGAACTTGATATTTATCATTTGTAATGCACCAAGATGACTAAGGTGTATCGGCTCAAAATGTCACATATATGGAACAATCCTTAAATTATGCGGAATTATCTGTTTGATTTACGAAACAAGATGACATGTCACATGTATTGAAATTACTCTTTTGACCCTCACAATAAAACAAAAATAATAAAAATAGACTTTGACTCCCACATACCCCTCATTATTAAGCTCTGTCGGTACACTTTATCCATTCACTTCTTCTTTCTCGTTTGGATAGGGTTTTGCTTTTCAAAATAAAATTTCATTCTTCAAGATCCAGCACAATGGAAATGAAGATTGCACCACAATGTTTATGTGGTTTCGGATAAATGATTTTACGAAGAGCGGGACCACGTTCGACCCGCCCGGGAGAGTTGTATTATATTTGTCCTCGTGAGCTGCAACATAAAAATCGATTTTTTTGGTACGATGATTATCACGGTGAATCTCTTCAAAAATCATCAAATTTCAAACCAGACCCAAGTAAGCAAGGTAGAGAGAGCTGCGCATATTCAATGAATCAACAATCTGCATCATCGTCCATCCATGATTCAACAGAACAGTTCAATTACAAGAAGAAGAAGCATTCTTCCTCTGATGTTCTAGACAACCAGTCTGCTAGAACACCCGGGCCCGATCATATCGTATAAATATGCTGTTGTTTTGGTTGCACATGTTTTGTTCTTGTGCTAATTTTAATTTTAGCTCTGTTTATTGTAATAATCAGACAATAAGTTCTAAATTTATTCAGTTTTATTTCAAATTAAATACAAGTTGTACGAACTATATAGCAATTAGTACCTGCCATTAAAAATTTAAAAAGAACGACTAATTTGATTAGTTCGTAACTGAGGAAACATATTTCACTGAAACATCCATGAAAAAGAGCATTTCTCAAATTTGAACATTACATAGTAGTCAAATGTGTGGCATAATTGTTTACCACAAAAGCAGTTGGTTTCGGAAGAACATAAGACAACACAAAATGCCTAGAGTACTCTACAACCACATATCAAGTTCAAATATCACAACTATTGGTTCCACAAATGCCTCAAACCAAGTTCAATCCAGCAGTGCTTCCACTCGAACGTGTATGTCGTCTCGAGGGCAATTCCATGCTCGAACCCCCTTCCAATAATCGCTTTCTCCTACAAATGTGTAGCGCAAAGTAGATTAATTTTTTTAATAAAGTCTATTACAAAATTTTACTAATAACAAAAAAAATGGAAACACAAATTTTTGAAGCAATTACAGCTACTATATAGGTTCTTTGCAAATGCGTCTGTTGTGTCCTCTCGTATGACAACGACCACATGTTGACACACGTGTATTAACTTGCGGCGATATCCTCTTCGTCTTCCTATGACTGGGCTGACTACGCACACAAGGAGCTTGGATTATATCGGATTCATCAACTCATGCCTCACTCGTGTCAAAGGTTGGGATTGGGTTAATAATTCCTTTGTAAGCCACATGTTACATCTCGATTTTGAAATACCTATCACAAAAATCATATAATGACAGCTATTTTGACTCAATGGCAGAACAGGTGTGCTTGCATGGAAGCTTATTGATCTACCAAGCTCTACATGAATAAGTTCTATCCGCTAAATCCACGACAAATGACTTTTTACCATCAACAACCTCAAACTTCCAATTGCACGAACGATGCACTCTTAATGTTCTTGATTCAATATATACACTTGCAACACACTTTTCTTTTCTCGAACTTAATTCCTTATTCATGGATAAAGTTGATTCACGCCATCGGTGCATCATGCTCATTATCTGCACGCGTATGTGATCCACCATACAAACAATAGGCAGATGACGAGCTAGCCTAACCCAACTATTCCAACACTCGTCAATATTATTATTTATAGCACCCCATCTGTTACCAACAATCAATGCATTCGCCCAACTTTGTGGATCAAAATTTAGAATAAACCCTCTAGCAAGAGGCATTGACTCGAATATACTGTTTATATGTTGTTCATATTCTTGGAAGGACGGAGCATACGCAGCTTTCTTGAATACCGAAGACCAATGTTTTTTTTTTATGTCTGAGATAACTTCTCAACACCTAAAATGAAGAAAAACAATTTACATTCAGCTTAAAATAATCAAATAGTATGAAAATTTTACAGTACAATTGGTCAAGGATACATGATTTAGAATTTACATGTTTCACAAAATTATCCACTAAATGTCTCAAACAATAAGCATGGCCACTCCCAGGAAATAGTTGATTCACTACCTTGATAATACTAGGATGTCTGTCCGAAAAAAATGTGAACTTTCGTCGAATGGAATACATTGATGGAAAAGGAGCACACTTCTCAAATGATAACAAAACCAATCCCAGTTCACATCATATTCAGCTTCCTTTGCAGCATCGGATGCAGCAATATATTCTGCCTTAGTGGTTGAATCCGCAGTGCTGTTTTCCTTGGAACTCTTTCAACAAACAGCAACATCATTGAGCATGAATACAAAACCGGAAGTTGACTTCGAATCATCAACATTGATTTGGAAGCTAGAGTCGGTATAGCCTTCCAATTTTAGTTCTCCACCCCCATAAACCAAGAACATATTCTTAGTCCTTCTCAAATACTTGAGAATGTCTTTCACATCTTTCCAGTGTGGAAGACCAAAGTTCGATTGATATCTACTTGTAACACTTAGTGCAAAGGCCACATCAGGACGTGTAGATATCATCGCATACATGATACTACCAATTGCAGATGCATATGGAATGCGTGTCATCGCCTCTATCTCTGCAACATTCTTGGGAGACATGGACTTGGATAGAGACACGCCATGACACATTGGTAGATGTCCTCTCTTAGACTCATCCATCGAGAACCTCTTCACGATGGTATCAATGTATGTGGACTGGGTGAGACTAAGCAATCTTTTCGATCTATCCCGATAGATTTGTATTCCCAATACAAAAGATGCTTCACCCAAGTCCTTCATCAAGAACTTACTCGATAACCATATTTTAGTTGATTGCAACATTCCTACATCATTCCCAATTAGTATAATGTCATCAACATAAAGTACCAGGAATGTCACAGCACTTCCACTGATCTTATTATACACACAGGGTTCCTCAAGATTCTTAGTAAACCCAAACTCTTTGATTGTACCATCAAATCTGAGGTTCCAGCTCCTAGATGCGTGTTTGAGACCATAAATAAATCTCTGAAGTTTGCATAAATCCGGTGAGAATAATATTCCCAGTAAAAGAGAAAACATGTTATATCAAATAGGCATCTCAAAATGAAATACATCAACTTTCAGATATTCAAAATGAGAGTAAATGAATGCATGACTTCAAAAGTCTAGATTATCAATCCGGATAATCAAAAGGAAAATCGGTTCCTCGATTCTTTGGTTAAGATCCCGAGGATGAAACATCACAACAATCACACCAACTTCCCATTTCGAGGTGGACGATGTATACTTCAATCCTTCAGACTCCGGAGCATTCAATAGAGAGTTGATCGGTCACTGTAGTAAATCGCCTACCAGTGCCACTCGACTATAATCCCCAGATCGTCTAATTCAAATGGAATGAAACGTTCGGCTCAATATGAATGCATATGAAAAACTAAAATATTCAATCATGTAATTCAAGTAATTCACATAGACATGCATGTATGTGATTTCTCTTGGACACTCGAATCAATCCGGATTCGAGTTAATCGTCCTATTCCATCCAATGTCGTCTTATACCTTTCTCGATTCAAAAGTTGCACCAAACTGGATTGCTACAAAGACAATAATTCCCATCACAATCCAAACGAAAATCAATTCAACGAAAAAGGTAAACTCGATACCAAACCTCGATCGACTCTTCGATATTCGAACTCTAAGAACTCCGATTCCAACGATGCTCAAACAAGTCTGAAAGGAGATAATTAAGAACATCAACATCAATCAATCCAAAACCAATCCAAAACTCACAACAATTTCCCCAAAATCTATAATCTCAAACCGGCGGCATAACGACTAAAAATCGACTATCCGAAAATCACATACAGTAGTACAATATCTCATTCAACTCATACAACTCCAATCTCATCAAAACAACTCAAATCCAAAACTATTCCAAAGCCTCATTTTCGAAAATCACAAGAAAAATCATAACAAATCCGAACGACGTTCTTTTTCCGATCCAACTGAGAATAAACGATAAGAACTAGTTCAAGAATATCATACTCGAAACTCATTCGATTCTAACAACATCCGGAAAATAAATTATAACTGATCGAAGAAATACTTACGATAGAACGAAGCTCTCGCAATCGGGATCGCTAAACTGCCTTCTGATTTAATTTCTACCCAACGGATCGAACAAACCCGGAGAAACAAAAGCTTGAAGCTCACGTTGGCTTCTTCAATGGAGGGGATCAGTTATGGAGAAGGAGAAGGGAAGAGGGAAGACTTATTCAACTCATTCCAAGTGGTAGATAATATATAAAAATTCAATTTTTCATTAAGTCCCTGAAAAATCCGAAAATTGCAAAATAGTCCCTGATCAAAATCAAATCGATCCTCAAATTTTTTAATCTCCGATTATCTCAAATAAACTCAATTAAGATAAATTTGGGGCGTTACAGATTTTTTTATCTATCCGAGATCCGATCTTCTTTCCTTTATGTCAGATTACTTTATTTTATATGTCCTCGAATCTCGATGAATAAATCTCAATTACCCGGCCTCCTCAATTCCTAACACTCTTTTCTTTCCTTTTTCTTGCAAGAGTGGCACCGAAGCTCTGAAATCGTCATTGAAACACTGATCTATACCTTCAGAATGCATGGGTCAAGCGACTAGGCACTTGGACTTGCGCCTAGGTGTTGATGATCTTTAGGTAGTGGTGTCGCAGCGCTTAGGTGTAATGCCTAGGTGCTACCTGTCAAATTTTAAGCACATAGGCAATTTATTTTGGTGCCTAGGAGATGCTTCTTCAAATTTTTCTCCCATTTAGGCCCTTAGGTGCCTCTTTATTGGTTCTTAGGCTCTTCATTTTGTACTCATACACTTTATCTCTTATTGGTTCTTCCTCAATCTCCCTTTTCATCGTCAAATACTTTTCTTTTCATGCACATTCATATACTTTGTTCACTTCCTACATACGACAAACACAACACCTAAATATGCGTAATATTGTTAGATTAATAAAAAAAGACAAGCTAAATCATACACATTTAAGTACATGAATTGCACATATGAATGATGCAATCAAAATCATCCATTGCCAATACCATAAAATTGGCGTACAACCGATGAGCCTCAAATTCAATAGAACAACCAGTCACTAGAATCTTAGCTAAAACTTTATGACCCATCGAAGTCGACACAACTAACAGAATGTCTAACGAAATATAGGGTAACTTATACTTCTTGACAAAACGTGCAGAAATTAACCAACGCAATGCACCAGTTTCAATCAAAACGAAATAAGGTATACCACATAAGCTAAAAGTACCTACAATCATGTGATCACTCTCGGCATTGGCATGATTCTTGTTGAGTTCAAATACTATTCCTTGAACTCTGGGGTGCAAGGTAGACGGACCATACAATGCAATCTGAGGGCGCTACTGAACGGTATCCTGAAAATCAGAACCATTACCCAATCCTACCTGGCTAGGACAATCATTCTTCATATTCCCCAACTCACCGCACAAAAAACAAGCTCCAGATGTTCGATGGAACACCTACGATGGGTGCTTCCTCCCACAGTTCTCACAACGGTCCTTCTTCTTCTTACCAAAATGAAAAACACCACCAGAACCAGAAGAACAAGACGTAGAACCCTACTTATTAAACGACTGAGCACATGGACCAAGAGAACTGGCAGGACGACAAGACTACAAAGTTCATATTCATCTCCACCTGTCGAAAACGGTTCACTAATCCCTCATAAGAATTGGGGTCATCAGAGATAATGACTTGGTCAAAGATCTTGTGGTTTGGAAACTGCAGAAAGTTTTCATACTTTGCCTAAGAACTGAATCCAATGTGCGGGAAAAACTGTAACAGATCGATGAACTTTTTTTGTTGAAGGTCATGAACCCCTGCTTCATATTGAGCAACTCAATGAACTGGGGGTTCGGAGCTTCCGAACTTGCCCCAGTCCAATCACAATTCAGAAGACCCATATTTGATTGTTGGAGTAGATCGGAGCTTCCTATCTCCATTCGGAACTTCCGAACTTCTCGGTGCATCCAAACTACACCCTTGCGTTCCAAACTCATTCGGAGCTTCCGAACAACCCAGGCCCTTGGAATCCTGCGGGCCATTTTTGAACGTCATGCTTATGATTTCTCACTTCACTACAAGAAAAAAGCTCATACACAACACTTAAAAGACAATGCTTTTTGTAAAAAGCGTTGTGTTTTTTTTATAGACAACGCTTTTAGTGAAAAGCGTTGTCTATAATTTTTTTTAATTTATAAAAGACAATGCGTTTTGATATCTACGACAACGCTTTTGAAAAGCATTGTCCATGAGCGTTTTTTAATTATCTACAACAATACTTTTTAAAAGTGTTGTCTATGGCCGTCTTTTTTACTATCTATAACAACGCTTTTTAAAAAGAATTTTCTATTAAATATTTTTTTTAAAACCTACCGAATTTGGCCTCAAAATAAAATATTTGCTTACAAGTATTATTCTCTCTCCTCGCATTCTCTCTCTTGCCGATCTATCTTATTCCTCTCTCCCTTCACCATTTCGAAATTTCAAGCTTCGATCTACTCTCCATCGTTGCTTGAAAAATTGATTTGAGCACAGATTTAGAACCCTCTCGTCGAGGGCTTCCTTCCAGTACCTATTTCCCTAATTTTTAAGCACGCTCCGTCAAACCTTTTTTTCTGCTATTTTCGATTTTCCGTCCTTTTGCCATCGCCGACTGTCGCCTAGGCAAGAAGGAAGGTTTTTCAGGTTGTTTGGAGGTTTATTTCGAAACCTGGAGGTATCTTTCGAATTATATGTTTTTAAATTTGGGAATTTTTTTAGTTGTTTTCGTTTTTTCTTGATTTATTTGGTGTGTCAAGTATGGTTTGGAATTATTCGGTCTTGTGTATGTTTCTGCACGATGATTTTACAGAAGTTGAGTTCTTGTGCCGTGGAGTTGTACATACCAATGGAATTTTTTAGAATTATAAAAATTTTCGTCATTTTCATTATCTGGAAGTGTGACAATTAAAGAAATAACTCCTGTAAGAATTCCATAATGCGTAAAAAGATTTGGGTTTGTTGAACTAGTTTAGCTGTGGACACTGGATTGTAGTCTTAGTTGCTATGTCCCTTTCCAAGTATTATTTCAGTGCTCAAATTATTACGTACAACTTTGTTTCTGTGTGTGTTTGTGCTTGTCTCCTTTCACTATTCTCCCGAGTTTTTTAAATTGTTCTAATGTTTATGGCCTTTTGCTTCCATCAGCGGCTTCATCCAGGGAATGAAGAGCATGAATTGGGTTCATTCACTTCTTGGAACATAACAGGAACTTATAGAGGTTTGTTAGTTGCCTACCTATGAAATGATTCAGTTTTTTTCATGTTATGATTATTTTATGTTGAATAAATCACACTTACTTTTTCTTGTAGTGTTTCTTTATGCCCATGAGTGCTCAATTCAATTATGTTTGGTGATACTCTAAATAAATTATAATACTCTTATCATCCATGATATATTGTGCTTCTACTGTGTAAAATTTCATTCTCAGTCCCTGCCATGATGAGAATCAGTTCTTTCTTCTCTTGATGCACGTTTTAATCAATTGCCTTGCCAGATGGTCATTACAATCAACGTCTAATATCTCCAAAACACTGGTATAATATTGAATCATGGAATCTTACTTCACAAATATTTACTCATTTTCACCGACAAGAAGTTTGAGTAAAACAGTTACCTTAAGAAAAAGTCTCTTGCATGCAGTGTTTTTTGTGTGTAGGTGGTTTGTATTATATCCATCCTAATAAGTAATGAAGTTCTCTATTCAATTGAAATTTCTAAGTTTCTTAGATGATTAGTTGTGACGACCCGAGTTTTAATCTCTCATTAATCAAATGATCATAAATAATAAACAAGAATCAAAGTCTAAACAAAATTAAAAATTTTTTTTTTTTTTTAGAATCAGAGCACCTCGCTCGATCGGTAAAAAGCTACCGATCGAGCGAGCACAAAGGCCCAACTCTCGGGTGAAACAAAATTGTGGCCTCGCTCGATCGGTCATTTTTACCGATCGAGCGAGCACAACTGCTCAAGTTTCTGTCCAAGAAATAACAGCCTCGCTCGATCGGTAGGAATTGCCCGATCGAGCGAGCACAATTCCATAAGAAAAAGATCAGACATGGTTGCTGTCATAACCGAGTTCTTCCATCTATTTTCATCTAGTTTTAGCTAGAACATGATCTAAACAATGTTAACCAATAACATGCATTCAAACATGCTATACAATAGATGGAACTAGATCATAACAAGTCCTTACAATCATAATAATCAAGGCTCTCAAAACATGCAAGAAGCATTGTTATTCAATAAAGTTTAAGCTACATCATGTTGTCTAAAGGATTACAACATCATTTCCAATCCTATATACATCAACAAGACAACAATTAGATCACCAACAAGTCTTGGAACAAGTAGCTATAACATGATCATGTCTTTGAACTCAACTCTAACATACACATCTCACAATCATCTAAACTCGGATCATCACGCTATTTTTCTTATCCCTTGTTCTTCAAGTTCGCTTTTGCCCGGTTCCACTCCCGCCTATTTCCATGACACATACAACACAACAATAGCCGGATAACTCCGGTGAGAAATAGATTTCCCAGTAAAAGCAACTAAACATGCATATAAAACATATATCAAACTCATGATATAAATAAATACAATGCATGTTTTAAAACAAGGTTCATCTCTTATCTCGTCGGTTGGGATCCCGAGAAGAAGACATCATAGCTAACCACTGACTCTCCCAATCGAGGTGGGGCTACTTATCTTACTTCTCTAGACTTTGAAGCCATTACATATGCATTTCAGACGCTAGGCTACGTCAACCACCCAGGCCATACATATATAATCCCTCAAATCGTCTATTCGAACGTTTCCGTTCATTTCAAAATCAAAGAATAAGTCTTTCAAGATGAATGCAATATATATCATCACAAAAGCATTCATTAACATCTATTATTCATTCAATAAATCATAGAAGAGCATATAAAAGCAACTAAGCAAATAAGTATGTGATTTAGGGAACTCGATACAAACCATCTTGAGTTATAATCTCATTCAAGTAGTAGTCCACTTTTACCTTTCAAATGTGATGTGTATGGTGTCTTCTAACTTGTCAAAATCTGTACAAGATCAACCATAAGCCTATCTCAAAATCTGCTCAAGTTTCAACCCAAACTTCAAGGCAAAACTCTACCAACCTCATTCTTTCTTCTATCGGTTTCGGAGGCGATGTTCTCAAGCTCGATGTGTCCTGTTTATACACTGAAAACAGAGCATACAACCAAGGAAATATCAGCTACTATACACCTCAACAGTAGCTCGAGCACAAGCTAGCAAAACATTTCAAATCAAGAGTTTGACGGCATATCGGTATAAACTCGGCAATCCCGAACGCAACTATAACAATATCAGTTGTATAGGATTCAAAACCAACATAATCCTCAACATATCAGCAGGTATATAAATCGAATCATAGCTGGGAAATCATAAGAACATGATACAACAATCATTCCTCAACCCAACTTCAATAAAACAAGGTATAGAAGCTCATCAACACCATTCAATCCAAACTTCTGATCTCTGTCCATTTCGAATTCCCAAATCATGATGAATTAAGAGAAAACTTACATCAAATCGAAGGTCTTCTTGCAAGGATTCCAGAACATCTTTCGGAATCAAAAACGGATACCCGGATCAAAAGATATCTCAATTTGAAGATGAAGAAAATGGTAAAGCTATTCCTTGTTCCTTCTCTCGGTTTCTTTTTTTTTTTTCTAATGAAATACACGTGCATGCTGAGTATTCACTTCCAAATTCTGATAACTTCAATAATAATTGCACTTTAGCCCCTCAACTATTCAAAAATTGCAATTTGGTCCTCAGCTTCTCATTTCATTCAATTTCAATCCTAATCAATTTAAGAATATTAGAATTTAAATCAAAACTCCAAATATTCCCAAATTAATTATTCTCGGATTAAAATTAAATAATTTCGGGCGTTACAATTCTCCCCCACTATGACTCGATTTCGTCCTCGATATCTCAAGTAGTATCAACAGATCATAAATAGAAAGAACAGAAACACTAAAGGAGACTCACATCATTGAAACATCTCTGAAAATCGTTGTCGCATATCTGATTCTATCTCCCAAGTAGCTTCTTCAATACCATGACGACTCCACTGAACTTTCACAAGCGGAATAGTCTTCGTTCGAAGTTGCTTCTCCTTACGATCAAGAATCTGAATTGGCTTTTCGAAATAACTCAAAGTCTCGTCGAGTTCAGCCTCATCAGATTGAAGCACATGAGATTCATCAGCAAGATATTTTTGAAGCATCGATACATGAAAGACATCATGTATTACAGATAAAGCCGGAGGAAGAGCTAATCGATAGGCAAGATTGCCTATTTTCTCCAGAATTTCATACGGACCAATGTAGCGTGGAGACAACTTCCCTCGCTTGCCAAATCGTACGGTGCCTCTGAACGGAGAAATCTTCAAAAATACACGATCCCCCTGTTCAAAAGACAAAGGTCGACGTCGAATATTGGCATACTTCTCTTGTCTGTCCTGAGCTGTCTTCATTCTTTTCTGAATAAGCTGCACCTGTTCAGTCATATCTCGTATCATGTCAGGTTCAACCTCAGGTACTTCAGAAATATCATCCCAATAAAGAGGAGATCGACATTTTCTACCATACAGAGCTTCAAACGGAGTCATCTCAATGCTCGATTGATAGCTGTTGTTGTACGAGAATTCACAAAGTGGTAGTGATTCTTGCCAACTAGTGCCAAAATCAAGCACTACAGCTCTCAACATGTCCTCCAATGTCTGAATGGTACGTTCAGACTGTCCGTCTGTCTGTGGATTATACGCTGTGCTCAAGTGTAGTTGAGTACCCAAAGCATTCTGTAAGCTGTACCAGAAGTGAGATGTAAATCGAGAATCACGATCTGATACAATAGACTTCGGCACTCCATGTAATCTGACAACTTCTCGGACATAAATCTCTGCCATCTGATCGTGTCTATAAGTCATACGATAAGGAATAAAACACGCTGACTTCGTTACTCTGTCGATAATCACCCAGATAGCATCGCAACCTCTGGAAGATCGAGGTAACTTTGTCACGAAGTCCATGGAAATATGATCCCATTTCCATTCTGGCACTGATAAACTCTGTAACAAACCAGACGGTTTCTTTCTTTCAGCTTTCACCTGCTGGCAATTAAGACATCGAGCTAAAAAATCAGTGATATCTGTCTCCATTTGTTTCCACCAATAATGAGCTTTCAGATCATTGTACATCTTCCTACCACCAGGATGAATGCTATAATGGCTACAATGCGCCTCTTTCAGTAGTTGTTGACGCACATCAGAAATATCAGGCACTACAAGGCGATTGTGAACATAAAGAAGATCATCTCGAACTTGATATTCAGATACATGCCCTGATCGGACTTTCTCAATCGAATTTTGCACATTCTGATCAAGTTTCTGAGCATCTCTAATTCACCACAATAATGTTGGTTCAACTTGAATTTGATAAAATCGCAGAGGCTGATAATTCGTATCAAATACTAATCCAGATAGACAACAGTTTTCAATCAAATTTGATACACCAATTGTCGATAAGGACAAAGAACATACCTTTTGACTCAATGCATCAGCTGCTGCATTCGATTTCCCCGGATAGTACTTAATCTCACAATCAAAGTCTTTGAGAAAATCAAGCCATCTCCTCTGTCTCATATTCAGTTCTGACTGTGAAAACAAATATTTTTAGACTCTTGTGATCAGAATATATTTCAAACTGTTCCCCGTACAGATAATGTCGCCAAATCTTCAAAGCAAATACAATGGCGGCCAATTCAAGATTATGAATCGGATATCTGGTCTCGTGAGGCTTCAACTGTCGTGAGGCATAAGCAATCACATGCCCTAGTTGCATCAATACACACCCCAAACCTCGATGAGATGCATCACAATAAACAGTGAAACCACCAGTACCTGAAGGAATCGTCAAGACTGGTGCACTGGTCAGTCGTTTCTTCAACTCAATAAATCTGGATTCACAGGCTTCAGACCAGATAAATGGAGCATTTTTCTGAGTCAACTGAGTAATCGGCTTCGCAATACTGGAAAAATCTTTAATGAACCGACGATAATACCCAGCCAAACCCATGAAACTACGTATCTCAGGAACAGATGTTGGTCTTGACCAATTGATCACTGCCTCAACTTTACTTGGATCAACAGCTATACCATTTCCGGATATGATATGTCCAAGAAAAACAACCTTTTTCAGCCAAAACTCACATTTCGACAGTTTAGCATACAATTTCTCAGCTCTTAAAGTCTTCAACACTGTTCTCAAATGCTCAGAATGATCAATCAAATTTTTTGAAAAAATCAGAATATCATCAATAAAAATGATAACGAAGTCATCCAGATATTTCTGAAACACACGGTTCATCAAAGCCATAAACACAGCTGGAGCATTCGTCAGACCAAATGGCATAACTATAAACTCATAATGGCCATACCTGGTTCTGAAAGCGGTTTTCGGAATATTAGAATCTCTAACTCTCAGCTGATGGTATCCAGATCTCATATCGATCTTGGAATACACAGAAGAACCCTGCAACTGGTCAAATAAATCATCAATACGAGGCAAAGGGTATTTGTTCTTTACCGTTGCCTTGTTCAGTTGCCGGTAGTCAATGCACAATCTCATTGAACCGTTTTTCTTTCTGACAAACAGTACTGGAGCTCCCCAAGGAGAAACACTGGGTCGAATGTATCCCTTGGCCAGTAAATCTTCCAACTGATCCTTCAACTCTTTCAGTTCAACTGGTGCCATTCGATAAGTTGCTTTCGAAATCGGTGCAGTACCTGACATCAGTTCTATGTTGAAATCAATCTTACGGTACGGAGGTAGTCCTGGAATCTCATCAGGAAAAACGTCCGCAAATTCACTAACCACTAGCAAGTCAGCCAGATTTGGGCTAGCTTTTAACACATCAACTGTATAAACAATAAATCCTTCCACTCCTTTCTGCAAAAGTTGGGTCATGGATAATACAGAAATCAGAGGAATCTTAGCACGAGAACCCTTACCATAAAACTTCCATTCTCCAGCCATCTCAGGTCTGAACCTCACCACTTTCTGAAAACAGTCCACAGTAGCTCTGTACTTGGTTAGCATATCAATTCCGATAATGCAGTCAAAATCAGACAAACCAAGCACAATACATTCTATCTCTATTTCATTACCGTCGTACTGTAATAAACAATCCTTAACTGTCTGAATTGATATAAGACCTCTCCCCAAAGGAGAAGAGACAGATACAACAACAGGTAAAGATTCAGCAGGCAAAGCATGTAATGACACAAATCGTTCAGAGATAAATGTATGGGATGCACCTGTATCTATCAATACATAGGCAGGATAACCATAAAGAGAACACTTACCTGCAATAACATCATCCGGTGCTCCCTGTGCCTGTTCCTCTGTCAATGCAAAGACATGAGCCTGTTGTCTCGAAGGCTGGCTACCTGTCTGACTCCCTCCTGGCCTTGGTTGTTGCTGTGGATGTGGTGGTTGGAAAGAATGGACAGATGAGGCTTGCCTCGCAGGTTGAGCCACTGATCGTGATGACTCTGTACCTCGTGACTGTCCGGAACCCCTTTGAGGGCACACTCTCGAAAAATGTCCCGACTGATGGCATATATGACAACTCCCAAATATGCCTCGGCACTGATCAGTCGGATGACTTCCACCCCAACTGTTACAAACCATGCCAGACTTCGGTTTTGACCCACTCGAACTCGAAGAACTGCTCCCAGACCTCTTAAACTGCTTTCCTCGATCTTGCCAAAATTTCTTCTTGCCACTGCTACTGCCACCACTTTCAAACCAAGGAGGTTGTTGTGAGATTGAAGCTCAAGATTGTGGCTGTCTCGGAGGCTGAACAGAATACAAAGCTCCTCGCTGTTGTATCAAACCAGCTTCTGCTCCTTTGGCACTGTTCAAGGCATCATCAAATATATTTGGTCGCCTTGTGTTCACCAAAGTAAATACCTCTGGATTCAGTCCATTAATGAACTGATCAGCCATAGCCTCATCACTGTCGGCAACGTGTGGAGCAAAATGTAGCAATGTAGAGAATTTTGCAACATAGTCTTCAATATTCAACTTTCGCTGCTTCAGATTAGCAAACTCTGCACCCTTATCTTTGCGATAAGACACCGGAATGAATCGTTGATAGAATTCAGTTTTGAAGACTGTCCAGGTGAGTACTGTTCCTCTACGCTCCAGAGCCTTCTTAGTCGTGAACCACCAGCTCTTCGCAACCTCATGCAGTTGGTGCCCAATCAGTCTGACTCTCCGCTCATCACCATAGTCGAGTGAATCAAACAACATCTACATATCATCAAGACATCCCTCACATTCGACTGCATTCTCAGTACCCTTCAGTGTAGGCGGATGGTATGATTGAAAACGTTTGAGCAGTGTTTCCATCGGAGTAGCTGACATATTAGTCATATCTCGAGAAGTACTTCCCTGTTCATTACTCGGAATTTCAGTATCTTGAGGCACTGTCAGAGGTACTACTGTTTGTTCTGGCAGAGGATGCACTGTCTGCTCTGGCCTAGGAGTAGGAACCTATGGTATGAGAGGAGGTCGGCCTGGTCATCGAGACATATCTGATTATCAAAAGGGTTAGGATACCAGAATCATCAAATCTATTTCAGTCCTCCTCTGATCATCTTACCTCTGATCAAGACTCAGTTCTGATTCAATCGTAAATAAATAATCAAGGTATTTAGATAGCACATGCTTCCAATCGACTCAGATAATCAGGTAGCATGTCGTAAACAACAGATCACATGCTTGTATCATGTCAGATAGTGCAATAAGCATGCATCTTTAATCATTATCAATCATACTTTCAAATAAAATAAATACAACATCATGTAATAAAATACTTGAAAGTAAAACATGCTAGCATTTATACCATGTAAGTCAAGCATATAATAAATCATAGCATAATAAACAAGTAAGGAAGAAGACTCGATCTACCCCACTCGCTATCTATCTTAGTCCAGAATTTTCTTGCTCTGATACCACCTGTTGTGACGACCCGAGTTCTAATCTCTCATTAATCAAATGATCATAAATAATAAACAAGAATCAAAGTCTAAACAAAATAATTTTTTTTTTTTTAGAATCAGAGCACCTCGCTCGATCGGTAAAAAGCTACCGATCGAGCGAGCACAAAGGCCCAACTCTCGGGTGCAACAAAATTGTGGCCTCGCTCGATCGGTCATTTTCTACCGATCGAGCGAGCACAACTGCTCAAGTTTCTGTCCAAGAAATAACAGCCTCGCTCGATCGGTAGGAATTGCCCGATCGAGCGAGCACAATTCCAGAAGAAAAATATCAGACATGGTTGCTATCATAATCGAGTTCTTCCATCTATTTTCATCTAGTTTTAGCTAGAACATGATCTAAACAATGTTAACCACTAACATGCATTCAAACATGCTATACAATAGATGGAACTAGATCATAACAAGGCCTTACAATCATAATAATCAAGGCTCTCAAAACATGCAAGAAGCATTATTATTCAATAAAGTTTAAGCTACATCATGTTGTCTAAAGGATTACAACATCATTTCCAATCCTATATACATCAACAAGACAAAAATAGATCACCAACAAGTCTTGGAACAAGTAGCTATAACATGATCATGTCTTTGAACTCAACTCTAACATAGACAGCTCACAATCATCTAAACTCGGATCATCACGCTATTCTTCTTATCCCTTGTTCTTCAAGTTCGCTTTTGCCCGGTTCCACTCCCGCCTATTGCCATGACACATACAACACAACAATAGCCGGATAACTCCGGTGAGAAATAGATTTCCCAGTAAAAGCAACTAAACATGCATATAAAACATATATCAAACTCATGATATAAATAAAGACAATGCATGTTTTAAAACAAGGTTCATCTCTTATCTCGTCGGTTGGGATCCCGAGAAGAAGATATCATAGCTAACCACCGACTCTCCCAATCGAGGTGGAGCTACTTATCTTAATTCTCTAGACTTTGAAGCCACTACATATGCATTTCAGACGCTAGGCTACATCAACCACCCAGGCCATACATATATAATCCCTCAAATCGTCTATTCGAACGTTTGCGTTCATTTCAAAATCAAAGAATAAGTCTTTCAAGATGAATGCAATATATATCATCACAAAAGCATTCATTAACATCTATTACTCATTCAATAAATCATAGAAGAGCCTATAAAAGAAACTAAGCAAATAAGTATGTGATTTAGGGAACTCGATACAAACCATCTCGAGTTATAATCTCATTCAAGTAGTAGTCCACTTTTACCTTTCAAATGTGATGTGCATGGTGTCTTCTAACTTGTCAAAATCTGTACAAGATCAACCATAAGCTTATATCAAAATCTGCTCAAGTTTCAACCCAAACTTCAAGGCAAAACGCTACCAACCTCGTTCTTTCTTCTATCGGTTTCGGAGGCGATGTTCTCAAACTCGATGTGTCCTGTTTATACACTGAAAACAGAGCATACAACCAAGGAAATATCAGCTACTATACACCTCAACAGCAGCTCGAGCACAAGCTAGCAAAACATTTCAAATCAAGAGTTTGACGGCATATCGGTATAAACTCGGCAATCCCGAACGCAACTATACTAATATCAGTTGTATAGGATTCAAAACCAACATAATCCTAAACATATCAGCAGATATATAAATCATATCATAGCTGAGAAATCATAAGAACATGATACAACAATCATTCCTCAACCCAACTTCAATAAAACAAGGTATAGAATCTCATCAACACCATTCAATCCAAACTTCTGATCTCTGTCCATTTCGAATTCCCAAATCATGATGAATTAAGAGAAAACTTACATCAAATCGAAGGTTTTCTTGCAAAGATTCCAGAACATCTTTCGGTATAAAAAACGGATACCCGGATCAAAAGATATCTCAATTTGAAGATGAAGAAAATGGTAAAGCTATTCCTTGTTCCTTCTCTCGGTTTCTTTTTTTTTTCTGATGAAATATGTGAATCACACGTGCATGCTGAGTATTCACTTCCAAAATCTGATAACTTCAATAATAATTGCACTTTAGCCCCTCAACTATTCAAAAATTGCAATTTGGTCCTCATCTTCTCATTTCATTAAATTTCAATCCTAATCAATTTAAGAATATTAGAATTTAAATCAAAACTCCAAATATTCCCAAATTAATTATTCTAAGATTAAAATTAAATAATTTTGGGCGTTACATTAGTGCTCAAGATCAAGTTGATTTTACAGAAGACTCCATTTCATTGGAAAGTGTATTCATTCTTTGATTTTTTTTTTTGGTTCTAATCAGCTTGTTACAAGCTACTCAATTGTTATTCAATATTGCTGGTTTAACCTTTAGGTTGATTAATTGGTTTCTGTTTATGGATTTGTATTATATATTATTATTATTAAGCTAGTTATGTGATATGAATATTATTTGCTAGCAATTTTTTGATAGACTAGAACAGCTACTCAATTCTTCGTGCTGAATTCCAAAAATTAATTGGCATTTTGCTTACTTTGAACTTTTCTGATCTTGCTGATATTGCTTGCATTTTCTTGAGTTGGTGGTTCTTACTGACGTTATCTTTTTTTCCACTCCGTATGTAATATGATGCACTGATATTTCTTTCATTTTCTTGAGTTGGTGGTTCCACTCCGTACGTAATCTTGACACCAAAACCATGCTTTATTAAGTTGCTCTTATTTTGATATGGTTATATGCATTGAATTTAATTCTGTTACTGAAAATGTATGAATTTTCAATGTTGGGACATGTCAAGTAGATTTGCAAGACTCCTCAAAATCTAGTGTGATATTGCGGGGAAAAATATGTGCGTTAAATTTAGCTGCAGCACAGGTGATTCCATGGGGATGAACATTGTTTTGAAAGGTCACTACAAGAAATTCCTTAATTCACAACACTTAATAGACAACATTTTATTTTCAAGTTTTATAGGTTGAGCTGTAAAACCTACACATTCATTTTTTATCATAAACATATATATTTATTTACCAAGTGGTTCAATAGTATTCAATTACAGATATATATCAGTAACATTTCAATTACTAATTGGTTTATTAGTATTTAGTTCTTGTCTGATTTGATGGTCAGAAAAAACAAAGATGATTATGACTGATGAATTGACGGTTAATTAAATTTGTGCAGGTGCGTCCATTTAGGTGAAGTCATGTACATTCAATAGCTACTGGGATATTTTGTGGTTCCATAGCTGCTTTGATCACTCTGCCCCTTGTTGAGGGGGGGAGCTGCGATTCATTCAGCAAAGATGCTGGGACATTATGGGTGGAAAGTTGTTGCAGCTAATGCAACCTTTGCTATGGTAAGGCTGTCACTCGAGAAATAACGGAAGAAACAAGACATTATTAATTTGTCAGTTGGTGCTGTATGTTTCAGTTTCGCAGGTGGTGCTTTTGTTTTTATTGATTTATCTTAATTAATTAGTTGATGAACAGTACTGGGGTTAATTAATTGTATATGAAATGATTATATATCCTTGTTGGGTGGCTGTGTGAGATTCTTTGATTGTTTAAATAAATATTGGTAATTAATTTACCTCATCTAATTAAGGATTTGTGTACGTGTATAGATACGGTGATTCATTCATTTATGTTAACTCTCCTTCTTCATGTTTATTCTCTTATTGTACATGTTCATTAATATTGTATATAATTCATTGTATAGCAATCATGTTTGATTTCTTGATATACAAAAGAACATTCATTTAAAAGTGTGTGTGCTGTATAAATATGCTTATTCCAGGTTAAGGAACACAACATTACTTACAAGAATGAGGATGTAATCATTGGGAAAATTTAATTTCTTAACTAGCAAACTTATCATGTTTTTAAGGTCCAGTGCATCTCCCAGGAGCTCATACTCCTGGTTCTTGTGACCGACTCCACAGAGGAACGCACGCTTCCCTCTCGGAGTTTGGTTTGAGGTAGCGCCATAAATATCCAAACTCTCAGTTATAAATTTTCTATTATTGCATGTATATTTTCTCATACATCTCAAGGGGTTTCCTATTACAAATTTAATTGCGCAAATCCCTCGCTTGTGGTGATGTTACGCCTTGCGGGTTTTTACACTACTGTGATATATAATAGTTTCCTATAAATTGTATTTGACTCCTATAGTTGGAGTTTTGATTGGCCAAGTGGTGGAGCCAATGCTAGCCAGTAGGCGCCACCGCTCCAAAATCGATAGTTGGAGTTTTGATTGGCCAACTAGTTGGAGCCAATGTTTTGTTTTTTTCGCTGCATAATTTGAGTAAAAATAGAATTTGTTTGAGCTGAAACTTTAATTAGAATCATTTTCCAGTTAACCCTTTGGCATGATTAAAATTAAGCTTTTGATCATCTCTCCGGTGCAACTACTATTACATCCCATTTAATTCTATAATTTGTATATAATATAATTAATTAATTAGGCAAGTGCAATTTTTGGATTCAAAAATGTAAATATCAATAAAATGAATTATTATTGAATACTGATTTTACGACATTATCTATTATAATTTGGAAGATAATTTTTTTTTATCGTGCATATTTCTTCTACTGTATGTTTTTCATTTTTCTTCCCCTGTTCTCTCTGTTTCCCCTCTCCTGCAGATTGAGGTGAAACAGAAGTATGCATCATGGAAAGCGGCAGATACAAGGAAGGCTATAAAAGAAGGGAGGAAGCCTCTGCTAGGCCCGAGAGGTAACTCCCAGGACTTTTGATGTGTAATGTTCTGTTTCTAAGTTTGTGCTTTAGTACTTATATTAATTACCAAACTTAGAAACTTAGAGCCGTTAGTGGATTCTCAGGCTGGGTCAAAAGTATAAACATATGCAGTGCTAGGCCCGAGAGCTGTAATTTTTTGTTGCAGAATTTCTTGGTTTTGTTGATTTTGAAGATGACTTTTCTGTAATGTTTATCTCATTTTTATGGTAATTTAAAAGTTTTAATCAATGTTTCAAGCTTGTGATGTAATTTTCTTGGTTTCTGTTTCAGGATAGATGAAGAGTTGCCATGCATTTTTTGAATTGTTTATTAGATAAAAAAATTCTAGACTTTGTAATTGGATCATGCTAAGATAAATAATTGCTTTAGTTCCAAGAGGCATTATCAGAATATATGAGGAGGTGCATTTAAATTTTGAATGACTGTGAGATTGTGTGGCTCTCACTAAGATGGTACATAATATAAATTATTGATTTCGGGGGATTTTTGAGTGGTTAAGATTTTGATTGTTACCAAGAATTCACCAACTTGGGATTTTCATTGGCAGCGAACCAACGAAATTGAAAATCCTTGTTGTGCATTTTATTTTCTTTAAGATATGGATTCTTTCCGAATGCTTTCCTGGTATGAGATTTCTACTCTATCCAAATTCTCAAGAGTCAAGACACGCATTTATCCTCATCACAATTAACTTGTACTGAATGTTTGATGTTTGCCCATTTTTCTTGAATTACATATTGATCCCTTTGGTAGCATTCAACTGGAAAATATTTTACAGTATATAATGATTTATTTAAATCTTTACATGGTGATAAAACTGCATTCTTTGTTGGGCTCTTGTGCCAATATGATCTCAATGAGGTGTGGGGCTTCTCGGTTGACATTTGTCAGGCTTCTTCCCTGTTCTGGAACTTCATTATGTTCCATGTTTGTTGTGACTCTGAAGCACTCTGTATTTAGGTTTTTTTATGTTATGACTTTGTAACTAAGCTTAATTTTTATGCTTTAGAATTTTGATGATTTAAAATTTTTTCGTGAATATATATACTCTGAAGTATGCGTTTGAAGAAAGATGTATTCATAAATTTGGTCCATGCCTATAAACAGAAACTACTTTGAATTTGAGGTGTATTTTTTTAAATAAAGTAATTAATAACCTTTGCTGATCTCAAAACATCTTTTACGGTGACACTATTTGGAATCTAAATTTACTTGAAAACAAAGGTTGTTTATACCTCCCCATCCAAGTAGTATAAGAATATTACATTCCTTTTCTTTTTTCTCTGTGTAAAGATCGATTAGGCATGTAAAGGAATGTAATGCTTTAGTTTTTTTCTACTTATATTTGTTGCAGATTTTTGTTGGTCACGGGGATTCAATAAATGAAATTAGGACCCAGCCACTGAAACCATCACTGGTGGTGTCAGCAAACAAAGTAAGTGTACTACTAAAAACTTGTTCTTGTATATGACAGTTGTTGAATCCGATATTTTGGTGATAACAAACAACAACTCATTGTATAGGAATGTGCTGCCAACCATTGTATTTCAGGAATCTACTACAACTTCTACCGGAAGCTTGTCAACCGCCTTTGCTCTCGACCGGCTGAAGTCACAAGCCTATCGACTGGCTATCAAAACCAGCAGAGGATAAATCTATCTACCGGAAGCTTGTCAACCGCCTTTATCTCTCGACCGGTTGAAGTCACAAGCTTATCGACTGGTTATTCAAACCAGCAGAGGACAAATATCTCTACCGGTAGAATGCCAACTGCCTATCTAGATATCTCGAGACAAGTACCTGTGACAAGATGTTCTTTGCAGGATCCTTTATTAAAAGCAGAACCGGCGTTTCAGAAGATTTGTTGACTCCTGCAAATCAAGACAACAGGTTGTACCAAAATGGCAAAAACACAGAATGACTGCAGATAAAGCATTCGACCGTTTATTCCAGTTTTGGACCCTGGAAGTTGTCTGCAGTGTACGATCCTCATGCAGAATCATCAATGCATTTATGAGCATTAAATGTGCATTCAATGCAGCATCAGAACGTTCAAAATAAAGACGTTGATGATTGACCTATATAAAGGGAAGATTGCTCAAAAAGAGAACAACAACAAGAACAACAACAAGTGATACGAGACAACGAAGAGAGACAAGCAACTCAGAAAAATTTCAATCACTTGACTAATATCAGAAGTCCTCATCTGATATACTTGAGCACACTTACAAGATCATTCATCTGCTGCTCAAATAAACCCTCGCCTACAGTTCACATATCTGATCGTCAAGGATCATCCTAGGGTTTTCAAGCCTCTCGACCGCTCTGCAGTCTGAGAAGCTCAACTCAACTATACTCAGTGTTGAAGAGACTTGAAGCTGCTCTGAAAGCTTCCACCAGTCTGATAAGAACTGAGAATCTTATCTGTGTAAATCTAGGAGTTTCGGATTAGGCATTGGATAAGTCCTAAGTCTGAAGTGGGTGTATTACAAGACGTTGTAATAACCAAAGTCTTCTAGTGAATTCCTTCCTAAGTGGAAGAAGGGGAGACGTAGAAGGATTAAGCCTTCGAACTTCCATAAAATCGTGCTTTAGCATTTACTGCCATTTATCTTACATCCTGCTCATACATTGCATTATAAACTTTGCATCACTAAAACCTCTGAACTATTTCCGCACTATTTAAGTTGTTCAAAACGTTTTAGAAGTTGAGAAAACTGATTAAGTGAACTAAACCTCACTTGATCATTTTAAAGAAGAAAAGAAGAAAAGTTTCAGAGTGTATTCACCCCCCCTCTACCCTCTGAACCGATCCCAACAAGTGGTATCAGAGCGGGTTCCTTTCTCAACTGCTGATCTGAAGTTTTCAAATCATGACTTCTTTCAACAGAATTCCTATGTTTTCTAAAGAAGAGTATGATGATTGGAAAATTCGCATGCAGGCACATCTTGCAGCACAGGATGATGACATGCTATATGTCATAACAGACGGTCCTATCAAAATTATGAAGGTCAACCCAGCTCTAGCCGATGGTGCAGGACAAATGATTGAGAAACCAAGAGCTGAGTGGACCACTGAGGACAAAAAGAAGGCCAATCTTGACAATGTGGCCCGGGACATCCTATACAAAACACTGGACAAGAATATGTTCAGCAAAATCAAGTCATGTTCCACAGCAAAGGAGATTTGGGAGAAGCTCACTCAGCTGTGTGAAGGGAATGACCAGACAAAGGAAAACAAGCTCACTCTGGCCATTCAAAAATATGACAACGCCAAAATGAAGCCAGGGGAAACCATGGCTGAATTTGATGAACGGTTCAGTAGTATCATCTGTGATCTTATTGCTTTAGGTAAAACTTATACTAACCGTGAAATTGCTGTGAAGGTTATGAGAGCTCTGCCCAAAGAATGGGAGATCAAGACAGTGGCCATGAGAGAGTCAAAAGACTTGAGCAAGGTTGAACTGCATGATCTCTTTGCAGATCTCAAAGCCTATGAGTTCGAGCTCAACATGAGAACAGAAGATGAACCATCTACTTCTCAACCAACCAAGGCCTTAACCTCAACCGTGATATGTCCACCGGTCGAGGAAGCTCCAAAGAGATCAGCTGAGCAAATCAGCAATGAAGCCATGACACTCTTTGTCAAGAAATTTGGTAAATTTATGCGTAAAAACAATTCTAAATTTAAAAATTATCATAAATCGGACCATACAAACGATGGTCCTACTTGTTTTAACTGTGGAAAGCCAGGCCACTTCATTGCAGACTGCACCAAGCCTAAGAACAATGATCAGAAGCAATTCTCCGAAAGAAGAAGGGGTAAGGAGGATAAAAGGAAGTTTAGAAAAGGAAGAGACCAAAGGGTTCTAGTAGCAGACGAAAGCAAAAGCAAGTGGGCTGAGTCTGACTCTGACAACTCCAATACCGGAAGCTCTTCAGATGACAGCGATGATGAAAAAGTGGAATGCCTTATGGCCGACATCGAAGAAGAAGCTGAGGAGGTATTTGACTTTGGCTCACCTGAATTTACTCACAGTGATTTAGTTACTGCTTTACACGAAATGGCTAATGAATACAAAGCATTATCCAAGGAGTTCGAGGAAGTAAAGGCAGAAAGAGCTGACCTAAAAGATAAGTCAAGCAAATCAAGCTGCATGCAGCAAAAAGATCTTGATGGTCTTAAGGTCAAGCTAAGTCTGCTGGCTACTGAGAACGACACCTTGAAAAGAGTATTCCAAGCTACCTTGATTGAGAATAAAAAACTACTTGAAACCATTAAGGCTTGGAATAAATCTTCGGTAACCATTGACAAGATTCAAGAAATCCAAAGACCGGTACATGATAAAACCGGTCTAGGGTTTGGAACAAATGAACAGTCTATGGAATCCTGTATTCAGTCAAGCCTGGACAAAGGCAATCTTAACAAAATAAGATTTGTCAGGTCCAGCACGATATATGAACACGATAAGTGCAGCTTTGACAAAAATCAGAAAGTATCGAACGAACGAAGCTCTAAGCATAGAGGGCTGGGATATGTGGATCCCCAGACCTCTAATCAAAGAGGAACTTGGATCAAACCAAAACCTAATGAAAGAAGAAAGGGAAACCAATCTAATTTCAAAAGGCCATGGAATGAGTCTAACTACTCTAAGAAAAGATGGTCAAAGGAGAAGCCTTACCAGTACTTTAATTGCAGGCCAGTTCAAAAGAGGTACAGGCTAACTGATGAAAATAAAAAAGGCAAGCAGCACACAGCAACCTCACAAGCACACACATTTACTGCCTATCGACCGCACAGATTTCTGGACACACACACGGGCAAACCTGTAAGGGTGTTCCAGGTGTGGGTCCCGAAAGGGCTAATCCGACCTGGACCCTACTAGATATGGGTACCAAAAGTTCTTCACTCTTTGCAGGTACTAAAAGTCCAAACGGGCGAGAAAACCACTTCTATCAAGGACACTGCCTGGTATTTAGATAGCGGTTGCTCACGACACATGACAGGGAATCCAGAACTTCTAACAGAAGTGGTGTTGTGCAAAGGACCAAAGATCAGCTTTGGAGACAACTCCAAAGGTAAAACCGTGGGTAAGGGTAAGATCATCCATGGTAACATCATTATTAAAGATGTGTTACTTGTTGACAAACTATGCTATAATTTGATAAGTATTAGTCAACTATGTGACAATGATCATTCGGTCGAGTTTCACAAACACACTTGCCTCATAAAAAATGACAAAGGTGAGACTCTTATGACCGGTGTACGAGACCTAAACACCTACAAGGTAAACTGGTCTTGCTCACATATTTCTTCACCTACTTGTCTTACTGCTCATCATGATAAACATTGGTTGTGGCATAAGCGGTTAAATCATCTAAATTTTAAGTCCATTTTTAACTTGAGGAAGCATGATTTGGTTTCTGGTCTGCCCGAAGGAGATTTTATAAAAGACAAAGTTTGTCCTGCTTGTCAACTAGGAAAGCAGGTGAGAGCAACTTTTAAAAATAAAGGGTGTATGTCTTCTTCCAAATGTTTAGACTTACTTCACATGGACCTATTTGGTCCTATACCAGTAAGAAGCATAGGGGGAATGAGATATGCTCTTGTTGTTATAGATGACTTTTCTCGATTTACTTGGGTCATCTTTCTCTCTTCAAAAGATCAAACTGCACCTCACCTGATTAAGCTTTTTAAACGCTTGCAAAATGAACAATCTACTGTGATAGATAGAATCAGGAGTGATAGAGGGACTGAATTTTTAAACACCACTCTTATGACTTATCTAGATGATCAGGGAATCAAGCATGAGTTGTCAGCTGCTAGATCCCCACAGCAAAATGGGGTGGCTGAAAGAAGGAACCGTACTTTAAAAGAAGCAGCCAGAACTATGATTGCTGATTCAAATGTTTCTCAAAGACTTTGGGCAGAAGCAGTTAACACAGCTTGCTATACTCAAAACAGATCTATGATTAATAAACGATTTAACAAAACTCCATATGAGATCTGGAATGGCACAAAACCTGATATTTCTTATTTCAAAATTTTTGGGTGCAAATGCTTTATCCACAACAATGGCAAAAACCATTTGACAGCCTTCGATGCCAAAGCAGACGAAGGAACTTTTATTGGTTACTCAGCCGTTAGCAGAGCTTATCGAGTGTTCAATCAAAGATCACTAACGGTCGAGGAAACCATTCATGTTGTTTTTGATGAATCTACTCTATGTACAGAACAAACTCAAGGGAGCATAAATGATCTGAGTCACAGACTGGAAAACACAAATCTACAGGAAGAGAGTGACAGTGATCTATATCCTCCAAAGAAGGATGATCCAGTTCCCTCTACCGGGTGTGATCAAACAAGGCCAGAAGTGGATCCACCGGTTGATAACAATCCTCCAGCCAATGATGATCCAGTAAACGAGGACGTTCATCAACCAATTGATGACAACCCTTTAGGGAATTATTTTAGGTGGAACAAAGATCATCCACCTGGGTTGGTCATAGGTGACCCTTCTGCTCCTCGAAAAACACGTGGTCAAATGATTAATGAATTCTTGCATGCCGCTTTCATATCTCAGGTAGAGCCCAAGAAAATAGATGAAGCTCTATCAGATGCCAGCTGGATTGAAGCTATGCAAGAAGAGTTGAATCAATTCACCCGCAACAATGTTTGGCATCTAGTTCCTCGACCGAAAAATCAAAATGTGATTGGAACTAGATGGGTGTTTCGTAACAAGCTCGATGAACATGGCACTGTTGTGCGTAACAAAGCTCGACTTGTTGCTCAAGGATTCAGACAAGAAGAAGGCATAGACTTTGAGGAATCTTTCGCGCCAGTTGCAAGACTAGAAGCAATCCGCATCTTTCTTGCTTATGCAGCCTTCAAGAATTTTAAAGTTTATCAAATGGATGTGAAGTCTGCATTCCTCAATGGCCTACTTCAAGAAGAGGTGTACGTTGAACAACCACCAGGTTTTGTCAATCCTACTCATCCTCAATATATCTATAAACTTGACAAAGCTCTCTATGGATTAAAACAAGCACCGCGTGCTTGGTATGACACTTTGCTAAAATTTTTACTGGAACATGATTTCCAAATTGGAACGGTCGATAAGACCCTGTTTAAATTTGTAAAAGGTGATCATGTGTTACTAGTACAAATTTATGTTGATGACATTATATTTGGGTCAACTAACCCCAAGTTGTGCTCAAAGTTCTCTAAACTGATGAAGGAGAAGTTTGAAATGAGCATGATGGGCGAGCTAAACTTCTTTCTTGGACTTCAAGTAAAGCAACTTGAAACTGGAATATTCATCAATCAGTCCAAGTATGCCAAGGAATTAGTAAAGAAGTTTGGAATGGAACAATGCTCAACTGTATCTACCCCCATGAGTACATCAATTAAGCTTGATAAAGATGAAGGGGGAATTCCGGTCGAGGTAACCATGTATCGAGGCCTTATTGGTTCACTGCTCTATTTGACTGCCAGTCGACCGGATATCATGTATTCAGTTTGTTTATGTGCTAGATTTCAAGCCGCACCTAAGCAATCTCATTTCATTGCTACCAAACGAATACTTAAATATATTAAAGGAACTACTAATGTGGGTCTTTGGTATCCCAAAGATTCAAATCTTAATCTTATTGGCTATTCAGATGCAGATTATGCAGGTTGTAGAATTGATCGCAAAAGTACAAGTGGCACATGTCAATTCCTTGGAGATAGACTAATTTCGTGGTCAAGTAAGAAGCAGACATCAATTGCTACCTCGACCGCCGAAGCAGAATACCTTGCTGCTGGCAGCTGTTGTGCTCAAATACTCTGGATTCAATAGCAGCTTAATGATTATGGGATTCGGTCGAGTGAAGCTCCAATCTACTGTGACAATACAAGTGCCATAGCCATCACTCACAATCCAGTGATGCACTCTCGGACAAAGCACATTGATGTCAGGCATCACTTTATCCGAGATCATGTCTTAAAGAAGGAAATCAGGCTGGAATACATCTCTACCGATCAGCAAGCAGCAGACATATTCACCAAGCCTCTACCGGACGCTAAGTTTTCATATTTTCGAAATATTCTTGGCTTAGTAGATTTAAGTTAGTATGCATGTGTTTAGGGGGAATGATTGTCAATATGACATTAATAGATTAGCTGTTACGTTGCCATTAATATTGGCATATCATCCGCCTTTAACTAGTCTCTGACAGGCTTCGTACTAGCAGCTTGGTGCTTTGAACCAAATGACATTAATTGGGCGCCGTGATTATGCTCTTCAAAACTTTTTGAATTTCAAAAATACTTTTCATGACATCACCCTATGGCCCATAGGTTCCTATATATACTTCTTTACACTCGTATATCAATCTTTCACCTTTGCTAAAAACTTTCATATTGTATTAAACGCTCCATCGAATTACTCTCAAGCTTTTGCTTACTCTTTGCTCGAGTTCTTATCTACAGATATCATGTCGATCCAGAAGACTTGCCTCGCCATCAACTTTGATTCCGTTGTTAAGGCAAACAACGCAGGAATAACTGAGGTCTTCACCATGCTTGAAGCCTCTGGACTGAAGAAATTTCTGGAATGCAGCGCCATCTGCGATTTGCCTGTTTTGAAGGAGTTCTTCGCAACCGCTCAAATCGAGCATGGGACTATCAAATGCTTGATCAAGACAGAGGTCTACTCCTTCAATCAGAAGTTCTTCGCCAGCACATTTGATCTGCCCTCCAGGGGTTTGACAAAATGCACGGATCTTCCAGATGGTAACTGCTCTTATTGGTTGAAGGAGTTCTCAACTACTGATGCTCCGATCAAACTGCCGGCCCAGAAGACATCACTCAAAGCTCCATTCAGGCTACTGACTAATATCGTGGCCAAGAATCTTCTGGCCAAGGCTGGATCTTACGACAAGGTGACGCTGGAGAAATTTCAATACATGGCTTGTATTGCCTCCAAGATCAACATAAACTGGTCAGACATTCTGTTCAATATTCTATGTGAAATGATCAGGGGCAAAGGGCAATCCGAGGGATTTGCTTTGCAAATCTGCCACATCTTGGGCGTCCTTGGAGTGGACTTTTCCAAGACTGAGCCTCTGCATCCCACCAAATGGCTCAACAAGTCTACGATTCTCAAATTCCTGAACAAGAAAGAGACTGCGGTCGACACCTTGCCCTCAACCGCAAAGGTTATTGCTATCCCTCAACCGCTTTCAACGGTTTCGGTCGTGGCCAAACCAGTCCATACCAAAAAGTCTGCCAAGCGTCAACTGATCATCGAATCTGACTCTGAAGATGAATCACGTGAAAATGTTCCACTGATTCAAGCTTTCAGCAGGTCATCCCCTTCGGTCTCCAAAGCAGCTGTGTCATCCACGCCTGCAGGCGAGAAGAAGAGGCAGCACAAGAAGCTAAAGTCTCTTTCTGGACTTGCTCCTACCCTGCCAACGGTCGAGACTACTACCGTTGTTGCTTCTACTGCTCCTCGTCCTACAAAAGGTGTGATAATCTGGGAAGGTGCCTCATCAGCTCCTGAGGTCACTCTAGCTGATCCCAAAGACAAAGGGAAAGGTGTGATGATCTACACACCCAAGGCTCAACCAGCAGCTACGATAGAACTCAATATGATCATCTCTCACGTGCTCCGTACTGTCAAGCGTCATCTACAACGTTTTGACAGATGGCATCACTCCCGCACTCACTTGACACTCGCTCAAATATTTCCTAAATGGAAATCTCTAAACGTCATTGAGCAGAAGATGCTTCTATTTGCTGATACTGAAGTCATCGTGGAGGCTCTGGGAAGAAGACATCTCATAGACTTGAAGCTTCGAGGAAGCCTGCTATCACTGCTAATTAATGAGCGTGTCAAGAATTTCAAATCCAAGAGTCCTACCGCTGCCGATGACTTTGTGATTTTGACTGGACTACAGGATAGTCTACGTCAAATCACTCAACTACTTCAGCACTTCCAAGCTCTCAACAATGTCAAAACACCAGCTTCAGCAGCCTGTTTGCAAGCTTATGTGCTGGAAGCACAAGTGATGATGAAAACCTTTCTCACCCAAGATCAGGGTGAAGAAGACGTCTATGCTCTCCCTTCTTCAGATGGGATTCTGACCGATCTCATCACTGCTGACCTCTTTCAATCATATGCTCTAAGATCGAGTGTAGCAGCATCTTCATCGGTCGACCCCTCCTCAACCGCAGTCCAAGCAGTTACTCAACCGGAAGCAGTTGTGATTGCTCACTCCTCTCCCGTGACGACCGCTCACACTTCTCCCGGTCATTCACAAGACTTTTTAGAAGTGGTTGCACAAGAGATACCTGTCACCTCTGTGACAGAGGCTCCTTGCAGTAGTGAAGCAACAGTGCCCCCAACGGAGATATCAAGCACTATTGTATCACCTGCATCTCCAGAACAGCAAGTGACTGATGCTGATCCAGCACTTCAACCGTCTCCATCTACTGAAAAGTTTATGGAAGATCTCATTATGGATGAACCAAGTGCTGATCCTGGTACTCCACCAACCATATTGGCTGCAGTCGAAACTATTACATCTCCAACTGTACCATTATTGGAAGGTCCATCGGGTAGCTCTCCAGCAAATTCACCCGCACCACATCATCGTGAGTCTAGCCCGGTTTCACCAAGAAATGACTCAGAAGGGCAAATGATTCAGACTGATGATTCTTTAATTGAAGCCATGGCCGCAGCTCTAGATCATACCTTGATAAATCGGCTTCATGAGCTCATGCAAACGGTTAGGTCCTTCTCTCAAGACATAACAAACTCATCCTTATCGGTCGATAATTCACGCCAGACAATTATTCGGCATTTCGAGACCGTGTCTCGAGACCTTGCTCGTCTGTCCACAGAGATCACTAATCATCATCGCACTCAAATCAACACGCTCTCTACCGTCTCCGAACAAGTTATCCGATCCGAAAATCGCCTTCATAAGCAGTTGAATGATCGGATGGACACTATGCAAGCCACTCTACTTGCTCAAATCGATGCAAAAATAGACACTATGCAAGCCTGCCTTGGCACTCAACTCACTGAGGTCATCCTTCGGCTCAACCAAGGTGATGCCAAAAAGGGGGAAGAAGAGCAACGTAGAGCAGCAGAGGCAAGAAGACGTGAAGAAGAGTCCAGAAGAAAAGAAGAAGCCGACAGAAGAAGAAGAGAAGGCGATAGGTCAGGAGGAGCCAGTTGGTTCAAAAGATGAACAACTTATCTCTTCTTTACTTATCGCAGCCGCATCTTATTTTTTTCTGTAGGTGTAATAAAAATGCTTATTGTACTTAATGAAATTCATTCTCTCAATGAAGTTCATTTTAATGCTTTCATATTGTTCTTGGAGCACTTAAGTTTTGTCATCACCAAAAAGGGGGAAATTGTTGAATCCGATATTTTGGTGATAACAAACAACAACTCATTGTATAGGAATGTGCTGCCAACCATTGTATTTCAGGAATCTACTACAACTTCTACCGGAAGCTTGTCAACCGCCTTTGCTCTCGACCGGCTGAAGTCACAAGCCTATCGACTGGCTATCAAAACCAGCAGAGGATAAATCTATCTACCGGAAGCTTGTCAACCGCCTTTATCTCTCGACCGGTTGAAGTCACAAGCTTATCGACTGGTTATTCAAACCAGCAGAGGACAAATATCTCTACCGGTAGAATGCCAACTGCCTATCTAGATATCTCGAGACAAGTACCTGTGACAAGATGTTCTTTGCAGGATCCTTTATTAAAAGCAGAACCGGCGTTTCAGAAGATTTGTTGACTCCTGCAAATCAAGACAACAGGTTGTACCAAAATGGCAAAAACACAGAATGACTGCAGATAAAGCATTCGACCGTTTATTCCAGTTTTGGACCCTGGAAGTTGTCTGCAGTGTACGATCCTCATGCAGAATCATCAATGCATTTATGAGCATTAAATGTGCATTCAATGCAGCATCAGAACGTTCAAAATAAAGACGTTGATGATTGACCTATATAAAGGGAAGATTGCTCAAAAAGAGAACAACAACAAGAACAACAACAAGTGATACGAGACAACGAAGAGAGACAAGCAACTCAGAAAAATTTCAATCACTTGACTAATATCAGAAGTCCTCATCTGATATACTTGAGCACACTTACAAGATCATTCATCTGCTGCTCAAATAAACCCTCGCCTACAGTTCACATATCTGATCGTCAAGGATCATCCTAGGGTTTTCAAGCCTCTCGACCGCTCTGCAGTCTGAGAAGCTCAACTCAACTATACTCAGTGTTGAAGAGACTTGAAGCTGCTCTGAAAGCTTCCACCAGTCTGATAAGAACTGAGAATCTTATCTGTGTAAATCTAGGAGTTTCGGATTAGGCATTGGATAAGTCCTAAGTCTGAAGTGGGTGTATTACAAGACGTTGTAATAACCAAAGTCTTCTAGTGAATTCCTTCCTAAGTGGAAGAAGGGGAGACGTAGAAGGATTAAGCCTTCGAACTTCCATAAAATCGTGCTTTAGCATTTACTGCCATTTATCTTACATCCTGCTCATACATTGCATTATAAACTTTGCATCACTAAAACCTCTGAACTATTTCCGCACTATTTAAGTTGTTCAAAACGTTTTAGAAGTTGAGAAAACTGATTAAGTGAACTAAACCTCACTTGATCATTTTAAAGAAGAAAAGAAGAAAAGTTTCAGAGTGTATTCACCCCCCCTCTACCCTCTGAACCGATCCCAACAACAGTCTGTGGCTTCCATAAAAAAAAAATTGTATATGTTTAATTATGGTTCTCTGTCAGGCTTTGTTCAGTGTTGATATTGTATTCTTCAAGAAATTGCTGATACAAATTGATCTACAGGTGCGTAGGATTTTAGCTTGTGAAACTATGGGATCAGCAACTACCAGTTGCAGTGATAAGACAGGAACTTTGACATGGCCGAGATGAACATGAAGAATTTCGATTATTTGTTATATTTGAATGATTTTTGTTATATTTGAATGATTTATAATATTTAAATATTGTATATTAGATTTAATTTTCAAAAATTTTGAATATTGAGTGATAATATTGAAAATTTGTGAATTAATTTTTTTTTTGTTTTTTATTTGAGACAAGATAACACTTTTTAAATGTTGTCGTAGGTGAAAAAAGCGTTGTCGTTACTAAAAAAGACAACGCTTAAAAAGCGTTGTCTTTTCCAAATATCACAACGTTTTTTATGCGTTGTCTTTGCTCAAAACGACAACGCTTTTTAAAGCATTGTCTTTTGACCGCGGCCTTTTACAATATTGGCTACGACAACGCTTTTTTGTGACAAAGACAACGCGGAAAAAGCGTTGTCATTTTTAGATACGACAACGCTTAAAAAAGCGTTGTCGTTTCCAGAAACGACAACGCTTTTTCCGCGTTGTCTTTGAGCGTGGTCTTTTACAACACTGGGTACGACAACGCTTTTTTGGGGACATTAACAACGCGAAAAAAGCGTTGTCTTTGGCCGTTTTTCTTGTAGTGCTTATTTACCCAAATAAGGATTCCTTAATCATTTTTTGACTATTTAAACATGTTCAAACATATTAATTACTTAAACAAGAGTCGGGTTACTACAGGACAAGTCAAGCCAAAATGATTCAGTTGAGGAGAGTGAAAATGAATCAGTCGACCATAAGCTCAATTGAAATGAATAAACAAGACTGAAATGAATCAATCAAGGAAAATGAAGTGAGCTCGACTGAAAACTTTCAAAGAAGGCATCAATATATCAGTTGAGAAGGAAAAGTAGTCGTGAATAAAAATCAATTGAAGCCAACAACCTTTGGAAAAGGTTTCTCGTACTCTTTAGCAAAAAAGAATGTGCAGACGCAAACTTTTAATGCGGATTTCAGAAATTGTTAACGTTGAGAAAATACAAGACAACGACTTCTTTCTGCACATTTATTTTTGAATCATTTACCATTGAACTTTCCTATATAAATAGGTATCAAGACCAGTTAAGAAAGCTACCGTCTCTAAAAAAATCTGATATAATGTTTGAAGTCAACTGAAATACATTTTCTAAGAGCTCAAGCTTTATTTTGAAGTTCATATTAGAGTCGAAGAACACAAGCACACGTATGAAGTTTTATCAAATCATTTAGGATCGACATTTTGCCAAATGTTGAGTTGTACACATTTGTTTTAAATCAGTCAAGGACTGTAACTGTGTTTTAGACTTCAGTCGAGGACTGTTGTATTGATCCAAAGTTTAGGATTTTCAGTGTCTTGTGAGACTCAAAGTCTTCTAGCAACCTAGGAGTTTCGGGATAGGTAGTGGGTTAGTTCTATTCTTGGAGTTGGCTATTACAATCATTGTAAAGTCAAAAGTATTCTATTATATCCTTCCAAGGTGTAAGAAGGGGTGACGTGAAAGCAGTTGAGACTCCGAACATCCAAAACATATCTCGTATTATTTATTTACTACATTACTTATTCAGTTCAGCCATCTTTTATTGTTTAATTTTTCTATCGACCTCATCCCGCACTTATCAAGTTGGTTGATTGACATACACACGAGAAATACTAGAGCTCAGTTGTTAACCCAACTAAACCCACTATTGAAAAAGCAAGCAGTCAACTAAACTCATCAGTCGGCCCTAGCAAACTGACCTCTTTGCAACTAGTCGAGCCTACCAGTCAAAAGATCAGTTCTGGTTTGCAAAAGAAGTTAGAAGTGGTTAATGTAGTGTGTTTTATCACCTCCATATACACACGTCGTCTATCCCAACATAAAAATTTTAAAATCAAATTAAATTTCGTTAGTTTTATTAATATTTCATTAAAATATCACCAAAATAATATATGATATAGTCGTGTGAATCCTAAAAAAAATGAATGAATTTTAATTATGTTGCGATCTTGAAAATTTTGGTTATATAATATTTTGATTTCTTAATTTTACAAATTAATATTTTGACTATCTCTCAATTACAAGAAATATTTTTGTAATATAATATAAGTATATATATATATATATATATATATATATATAATATAATTGGTGTACTATTTGACTATTTCAGGAAATTTAATTAATACATCTATATATATATATATATATAAACAAAGTTTTTGTCAAGAATAGTAGTTTTTCGTCAAAAAATGTATACTATAAAAATAAATAATTTATTACATTAATTATATCCATCTACCAAATCTAAAATTAATTTCAAAACTTTCAAAATTCATATTAAAATTTAAAATAAAAATCTTGATAATATAAAATAACTTAAAATATAGTCCGAAATTTCATTAATTTTTTTTATTTTTCGTTTATCAATTGTTTCCTTATTATTTATCAATAATTAATATTTTTTTAAAAAATAATAGCATTCATAATTATTTATCATATATTTATGCCAGTATATTGATTTTGAAATAATATTAAAAATAATAATATTAATATATTTTCATACGGGATCAACATAATAAATATTATCAATAGATAATTAGAAACTATATAATAAAATATATATATATTTGAACAAAAAATAAAAAAAATATGTAATAAATAATTTGATTAGTCGTTACGAATTTTAATAATTAAATAAATATTATCAATAAAATTTAAAATAATTATTTAAAATATTGTTAATTTTACATATATGTGTGAGTGAAAATTTTCATTAATGATATATATATATATGATATTTTGGTTCAAAATATGATATTTGATTGAATATTTAAAATTTTAAAATTTAATTGGAAGTTTTAATATTTTAAATTTCAAATATATATAAATTGAGAGTTATCAACTATATATAGTAGGTTCATCTCAAAATTTAATGCTAAATAGAAAATAGTAAATAATGCTATAAAAGATAATGTACCAATATATAGTTTAAAATTTGAAATTTGATCGGATATTATCACTAATTTTAATTTCAGTTACGTTATATATATATATATATATATATATATATATATATATATATATATATATATATATATATATATATATATATATATATTTGTGTGTGTGTGTGTTTGTGTGTGAAATTTTCATAAATATTATATATGATAATATATCAATTTTTGGTTCAAATTTAAAATTTAATTGATATATCACTAATTTTTAATTTTAGTTAATTTGTTGTGTCAATATATATCTAATGTGATCACTATTATTATATTTTAGTTAATTTTTTGTGTACATAAATATATATCTCTCTCTTTCTCTCTCTCTCTATATAATCGGATGATATTAATAATTTTTAATTTCTGATAATTTTTTGCATCGATGTATATGAGTAAAATTTTAAAAATACTATATATGACAATGAACCAATTCTTGATTTAAAAATTTAAATTTGATCGGATGTTATCGCTATTTTTCAATTTCAGTTAAATTTTTGTATTCATATATATATATATATATGTTAAAATTTTCAAAAATGCTATATACGAGATTGTAAATATTTTTTGTTCAAATTTGAAATTTTATAGGATATTATCAATAATTTTTAATTTCATTTAATTTTGTTGTTTTGTATATCAGTGTATACTAGCCACAACTCACACGCATTGCATGTGTGATGTTATATACAAATATTATATTCAGTATGTATATAATATAAATTTATTTTTTTAAGTATTTTATTTTAATTTTTTTTTTTTTTTGCAAGTTGATAATTTTTTGGGGTTTTTTTTTGAAAAAAATTTAAAAGTGAACATACCAAAAGACTACTAAGGTGCTCTTGCTTTATATATAGTATAAATATGAAAATTTCCATAAATGCTATATTATAATATACCAAATATTTGTTTTAAATTTTGAAATTTGATAGAATGTTATCACTACTTCTGAATTTCCGTTAATTTTTTGTGCTGTAAAAATTTAATAATTGATATATATATGCTAATGTATCAATTTGATCCGAAATTTGATCGGATATTAATATTTTTCAATTTCAATTAATTTTTTTTATCCATGAATATGTTAATTAAATTTGCATAAATGCTATAAATGATATTTTAAGTTTTGCAATTTATAACCAATTTAATGACTCGACCCACATCAAAATATAGGTTGCATTTAAATGTTTACACTGATGTATCAAATAATTAATTTATGTTATGATTTTGAGTGTCGTGTTACTTTTATATATTTAGTTCTCACTACTCTTTATCGTATTAAATCAATATAAATGTTTTTTTATAATATTACGTATTCGAAATTTTAAAAGAGTGTCGTTACTAACGTATGGTATATCAACTATTCATAAATCAATATTAAAATTCATATTAATTAAAAACTTGATATAATTTTCTTGTAACATATGCTAAAAAATACTTAAAATTTTTAATTTATTAAAATACTAATAATCCGTGCATCGGGCGGGTGAAATACTAGTTGTATATAGAACATAATCTCATTCCAAGAAAGAGAAATAATTTTGTTGCAAATTTGACCAGAAAATAGATTTTCTTCTAAATTCAGATTCTGCAATTAAGCTTCATTAAGTAAAAAGTTATTGAAACAAGATTCTGTAATCAAGCTTAATTAATTAAAAAAATGTTGATATATATATATATGAATATATTTGCATTTTTCTATTTGCATATAGTTTTCTCGATATTATAAACATATTAATGGATTTAGTAAATATGGTATTCATAATTATAATATCATTTATATATTTCGGATTCGCGGATTCGGAAAGATCTGTGTCATTAATTTCACATCTTTTTTTAAGCTATATAACTTTATATTCTTTGCATAGCACACTACTCTTGTAAGAAAAATGATAAATAAAAATATCTATTTGCTTTTTGTTACAATCTTTTTGGCAATATTGGTTGCACACAGATGTTATGCCGATGACGAAGTAAGTTTTCATTGTTTCTTGACAGTTTCTTACACTGAATACACTGAACTCATATACGCGAAAAGATTCTTCTTGCCCAAAAAAACATGAAAAAAATTAACTACTATATATAATTATAGTGTATATATGTGGGCAGCATATCATAATTATATATATATATATATATGCATGCGTATGTGTTCTATGGTAGTAATAATAATATTTATTTAATAATAATATATCATAACATTGCATTTTTTTTGCTTCTTCATCTCATTTGCCTTTTATTTGGGTGAATGATGAGTTTTCTCATTTATTGATAGAACCTATAACGAATGATTTCTTGTAATAATATTTACAAGTTTTGCTTGCTCAAACAAAAATAATAATATTTATTTAAAAAAATTTTTCCAGCCACAAAAATATTGGTGCATAGCGTACTTCCATGGTCATGATCTTAAACGTGAATTGGAGAAATTTGTGAATTTCGCATGTGCCTCTATTGTCGATTGTGGACCGATTAAGCCTGGCGGTATGTGCTATATGGGCAGCCTATATTTAGATGTGATGGCATCGTTCGTTCTCAATTCCTACTATCGTTTGACGGGCAATTGTTGGAACGGAGTTGGGGTTCTGTGGCCTGAAGATCCATGTAAGAAAACATTTTTTTTTTCTATTTTGTTATTGTATATAATATATATATATATATATATATATATATATTGGATTTTATTTTTTGAAATATATAGTGGATTTTTAAAAATAATTATAATATCTCATACATTATCGTTATTTTTTAAATATATGCAAATTTGAATAGTTTAATGATTAAAATTTTTATTTTAATGGAATTTAATAGGAAAAACTGCAAATGTGGTCATGTATGTTTGTTACTTTGCGATTTTGGTCTTCTATGTTTTCATATTTCAGTTTTAGTCCTGCATGTTCCGATTTTTGGCAATTTCGGTCTTTTTTATTCGAAAATGCTTACGTGGCACTGTACACGTCAGCTCCACATCAGCACTGTATTGGTGCCAAGTCAGCGACACATCGGAAAGAGGACTAAAATTGCCAAAAAAACTAAAGATAGCGGAATAAAACTGAAATCTAAAAATATAAAGAACTGAAATCGCAAAGTGACAAACATACAGGACCAAAAAAACAATTTTCCAGAATTTAATATATGTTAAATTTTTGTGTGATTTAGTATATAATTATAAATGGTATTTGTACAAACTTTTTTGTCTAACAGAATTTGAAATTTCTTGAATTTGAATAGTTCTGTACGTACAAATTTTTAAACAAGTTTCTATCTCTATTGTTATTTCCTTTAATATCATATATGGTGGATTTTAATTAAAATGATTATTGTATATTTTTGTTGCATACATTTTGTATCGTGATTTTTCTTTTCTTGAAAATTTTTGTGTCGTTATTTTAAAATATAAAAAAAATGAAAATCTTGAATTGAAGAGTTTTATAAAATTTAGTTTAAATGGACTCTAGTATATGTTCATTTTTTTGTGAATTATTATATATAGTATTTATACTAACTTTTCGTGTAAGTGAATTGAAAATTTCTTGATCAGTTCGAATAATTTTATGGTCAAATGTTTTTAAAAAATGAGATTTAGGTTATATTAAATTCTATTATGTAAATTAGCATATATAGTTTTTGGATCATAAATAAAACAATTTTTTTTTGTAATATTATATAAATTATTTTTTAATGTAAGTTATATATTATGAGTTTTTCAGATAACCTAATTTTATCTTTTTGTTTATGTTTTGCAGCTTCCGGTCGTTGTCATTTTTTATAAAAGTGAGGTGGAAAATAATTGTTCCCATATAATAAAAATTTATTTTATAAACATAGAATGTGATTCCGTTATTTATTTTTATGATTTTTTAAAAGCTATTTCGCTATATTTGTTCTTAATCTATTTATCCGTGAATGAATATATATATATATATATATATATACACACACACACTCTCTCTCGTACTCTTGTAGTCTATATATTAAAAAATGAAAAATAAATGGTGAAATAAAAAAAAAGACAAAACTCACATTTCTGTATATATAAGGGAATCTGCAGTAATAAAACCCTACAATGGGTTATGTTGTGTAACATCGCTGCCACATTAAAATAAATCTCGTTGCTGGGATCGAAATCTATGTGTAGAGGGGGGAATACACATTTTAAAATATTTTTGAGCTACAATAGCTCGTTCCTGAGATGTTAAAAAATGAACCGAGCACCAAGAGATTATATCGAGTTCGGTTTTCAAACCGAGCAGAATACACTCAAAATAATCCCTCCAAAAATAGATTAAACATTTTAGAAATCAATTGAAATGAATGCAAGACTTCAAGTTGAAATGATAAAAACATTTTGGTTGAAGCATTTTATCACACTTTGTTTGCAACATTTTACAATACAATCCAAAACAGCAACAAGTAACAAGTAAATGCAATATAGAAAAGAGACATGAATTTTTTTTATGGAAGTTTGAAGGTTAAATCCTTCTAAATCTTCCCTTCTTCAGTTTTCGAGATGACTCCACTAGAATATTTTTTAATTATACAAACTCGTACAATCCCAATCCAGGCGATTACACTCTCTATTAGAACTCCTATCAAACTCTCAATGTTCTTGACAACAAATCAACAATCAGTTACACATGCATTCTTTAATGTATTTGTGCAAATTAGGCTCTTACTCAACTAATATATGAAATACATCTCTCATTTTTGTGTGTGTGAGCTCTCTTCATCTTATATACACATATATTAAATATGGAAGAGTGTTCTATGAAACTGGATTTTGTACGAAGAGGTTGATTTGTGAACGCTCAAGACTCTATTTGTTATTCGCACCGTGAGCTTTGCTATTAACTTAGCTGAAAAATCTGTTTCGCTACCCGCTCCCCCTTTGATTTTCATAATCATGTTGTATTTATAACCTTCAAGAATGATATGAAATTTAGATTCAAGAATATGACCGTTTTTAAAGTTTTTGTACGATTTCTTGTGTTGCAACAGTCATATTTGAGTTGCTGAAAATTTTATGAAATTGAGTTGATTTTAATGTTCATTGGACTGGTCTGGCTGAGTTACTTCTGATTAGGCCTGATCAAATGTTGATTTGGTCTGTTCAAATTGATATGGTCCATTCAAACTGATCTGGTCCATAGTTGAGCTGGTCCAATTGAAGCTTGGTCCGATCTGATCCATATTGAGTTTATCGGTTTACTTCATTATAGCTTTTGATTATTGATTTTTAGGTAAATGGATGAACAAAAAAGCTATAGCACTTTGCCTTGTCTTTCCAAATAATCAAGAATCACTCGATTTACGATAAACATAAAAGAATGTATATTTATGGATGCTTTATAAATATATTTTAGAATTTAAGGTTTATTAATAACTAAATTTTGTGTTTTATAATAAATCATATAAAATATAAGTTTTTGTGTAATTGTAATATTTTGCCCTTTTTACATGTTTGTAAAACAAAAATAACTTTGGCTTTGAAAATGAGAAATAAATGATTCTTTGACCCGTGGAAAGTTAATTCAAGATCTATAATATTGTTGAAAAGCATGAGATAAAAATCTTTTCATGATTGGGATCAAATTAGCAACATGTAAAAGTTACAACGATAGAAATATAGTTTTACCATGCTCCAGTAATTTGATCATATCTCTAAATATACCAAGTCAAATGGTACAAAAAAAAATTACCATAATTCAGAAAACTCAATTATCTACAAGTTATGTTTCATGTGGAATTTTAAAATCGGATGGGAATATTGTCAAATGTGGAGTGCGAGATCACATAAATTCTTGGACCATTCATGAAGACTTATATGTACAAAACAATATATTAATTGTTTTTGTCTCCCCAAATTTTACTATAAATAGGGTTGTATATTGAAGAATAAATATATCCCTAATTCTATGAACTAAACTTTGAGTTCATATTTTTCTCTATATTCTCTCTTTAAGTTCTTCACTTAAATATAAGTATCATGTCAATTAAATGTTCCAAGTGCTACACTTTCATTATGAGTAGCTAATCTTTCAAAGTCGAGATAGAAATATGAAGCTTTTGGTATGATAATAAAGTTATTATAAGATAATAATATATGTTTAATATTATTTAATCTTTATTTAATCTTTATGTTATACTTAATTTCTGTTATTTAGATATTATTATACCCTACTTATAAGTGTGAGTCTTAATTTATTGTTGCTATTTGTTACACTAAATTCTTGGTACAATTTAAATGTTAGTTCGGTTTTACCAAGAATTTACAATGGATACCTTGATTTATTAGAGTTGAATTATATCATAATGTTAAATATTGGTAACATTAAAATGTTTGCTCGATGTTACCAGTCACTTAAAGTGAGATCCTTGATTTGGTATTAACAAATATATTGACATAGCACAAAAAATACTTAGCAACAATTATAAATTTTGATGTATATAATATACCAATATGAGGATAATATATACCATATTATAAATAATAAATATTTGATAAGATCGGATTGATTGTAGACGAGGTGAACATACCAAAAAAAATTATTTAATCTACAAAGTTAGAAATCAATCGGGTTGGCGATTAACTTCTTTCCTTCTTGGTTGTCTATGTAAGTTGACAAACAAATGAAATGTGTATAAGATGCCAAAAGACATACTCTGAACACTAAGTAAGAAAAATGAATGCGAGACTACACGATCCTACCTGGCTAGGACAATCTTTTTTTATATTCCCCAACTCACCGCACAAGAAACAAGCTCCAGATGTTCGACGGAACACCTACGATGGGTGCTTCCTCCCACAGTTCTCACAACGGCCCTCCTTCTTCTTCTTACCAAAATGAAAAACACCACCAGAACCAGAAGAACAAGACGTAGAACCATGCTTATTAAACGACTGAGAACGTGGACCAAGAGAACTGGCAGGAAGACAAGAATACAAAGTTCATATTGATCTCCGCCTGTCGAAAACGGTTCACTAATCCCTCATAAGAATTGGGGTCATCAGAGATAATGATTTGGTCGAAGATCTCGTGGTTTGGAACCTGCAGAAAGTTGTCATACTTTGCCTAAGAACTAAATCCAATGTGCGGGAAAAACTGTAATAGATCAATGAACTTTTTTTCGTCAAAGGTCATGAACCCCAGCTTCATATTGAGCAACTCAATGAACTGGGGGTTCGGAGCTTCCGAACTTGTCCATGTCCAATCACACTTTAGAAGACCTATATTTGATTGTTGGAGGGGGACGGAGCTTCCTATCTCCATTCGGAACTTCCGAACTTCTCGGTGCAACCAAACTACACCCTTTCCTTCCAAACTCGTTCGGAGCTTCCGAACAACCCAGGCCCTTGGAATCCTGCGGGCCATTTCTGAACGTAATGCGTATGATTTCTCACTTATTTACCCAAATAAGGATTCCATAATAATTTTTTGACTATTTAAACATGTTCAGACATAATAATTACTTAAACAAGAGTCGGGTTACTACAGGACAAGTCAAGCCAAAATGATTCAGTTGAGGAGAGTGAAAATGAATCAGCCGACCATAAGCTAAACTGAACTGAATAAACAAGACTGAAATGAATCAATCAAGGAAATTGAAGTGAGCTCGACTGAAAACTTTCAAAAAAGGAATCAATATGTCAGTTGGGAAGGAAAAGTATTCGTGAATGAAAATCAGTTGAAGCCAACAACCTTTGGAAAAGGTTTCTCGTACTCTTTAGCAAAAAAGAATGTGCAGACGCAAACTTTTAGTGCGGATTTCAGAAATTGTTAACGTTGAGAAAAGACAATTCAACGACTTCTTTCTGTACAGATATTTTTGAATCATTTACCATTGAACTTTCCTATATAAATAGGTATCAAGACAAGTTGAGAAAGCTACCGGCTCTAAAGAACTCTGATATCATGTTTGAAGTCAATTGAAATACATTTTCTAAGAGCTCAAACTTTATTTTGAAGTTCATATTAGAGTCGAAGGACACAAGCACACGTATAAAGTTTTATCAAATCATTTAGGATCGACATTTTGCCAAATGTTGAGTTGTACACATTTGTTTTAAATCAGTCAAGGATTGTCATTGTGTTTTAGACTTCAGTCGAGGACTGTTGTATTGATCCAAAGTTTAGGAGTTTCAGTGTTTAAGTCCAAAACTGAAGTGGGGTCTTGTGAGAGTCAAAGTCTTCTAGCAACCTAGGAGTTTCGGGATAGGTAGTGGGTTAGTTTTAGTCTTGGAGTTGGCTATTACAATCATTGTAAAGTCAAAAGTATTTTATTATATCCTTCCAAATGGAAGAAGGGGTGACATGGAAGCATTTGAGACTCCGAACATCCAAAACATATCTAGTATTATTTATTTACTACATTACTTATTCAACCAAGCCATCTTTTATTGTTTAATTTTTCTATCGACCTCATCTCGCACTTATCAAGTTGGTTGATTGACATATACACACGAGAAAAACTAGAGCTCAGTTGTTAACCCAACTAAACTCACTATTGAAAAAGCAAGCAGTCAACTGAACTCATCAGTTGGCCCTAGCAAACTGACCTCTTTGCAACTAGTCGAGCCTACCAGTCGAATGATCAGTTCTGGTTTGCAAAAGAAGTTAGAAGTGGTTAATGTAATGTGTGTTATCACCTCCCTATACACACGTCGTCGATCCCAACATAAAAATTTTAAAATCAAATTAAATTTCTTTAGTTTTATTACTATTTCATTAAAAAATCACCAAATAATATATGATATAGGTGTGTGAATACTAAAAAAAATGAATGAATTTTAAGTATGTTGCGATCTTGAAAATTTTGGTTATATAATATTTTGATTTCTTAATTTTACAAATTAATATTCTGACTATCTCTCAATTCCAAGAAATATTTTTGTAATATAATATAAGTATATATATATATATATATAATATAATTGGTGTACTATTTGACTATTTCAGGAAATTTAATTAATACATCTATATATATATAAAAACAAAGTTTTTGTCAAGAATAGTAGTTTTTCGCCAAAACATGTATACTATAAAAATAAATAATTTATAACATTAATTATATCCATCTACCAAATCTAAAATTAATTTCAAAACTTTCAAAATTCATATTAAAATTTAAATTAAAAATCTTGATAATATAGAATAACTTAAAATATAGTCCGAAATTTCATTAATTTTTTTTTATTTTTCGTTTATCAATTGTTTCCTTATTATTTATCAATAATTAATATTTTTTTAAAAAAATAATAGCATTCATAATTATTTATCATATATTTATTCCATTATATTGATTTTTAAATAATATTAAAAATAATAATATTAATATATTTTCACACGTAATCAACATAATAAATATTATCAATAGATAATTAGAAACTATATAATAAAAATTATACATTTGAACAAATAATAACAAAAATATGTAATAAATAATTTCATTAGTCGTTACTAATTTTAATAATTAAATAAATATTATCAATAAAATTTAAAATAATTATTTAAAATATTTTTAATTTAATATTGTTAATTTTACATATATGTGTGAGTGAAAATTTTCATTAATGATATATATATGATATTTTGGTTCAAAATATGATATTTGATTGTATATTTAAAATTTAAAATTTTAATTGGAAGTTTTAATATTTTCAATTTCAAATCTATATATATATAATAACTGAGTTTTTGCGAAATATAGTAAAATCCTGCCAAAAACTTTAAGCTAAAACAGGAAACAAACTTTATTTAATTCTATTTATATGTTTAATGCACCGAAATTCATTTTAAATATTACTTATTTAGAAATAGTTGTCATTTTCATATATATTTATATATATAATGCACAAATATAATTGATTGAAATGAACTTACTTTATAATAATTTTATTTGCCAAAAACTTACGCTTAAATTGGTAGATATTAATTAATACTATAAATATAATAATAAATCAATTTTCAATTTAAAATTTTCTTAATCACTTTCTACAAATATAATTAATTATTTGAGTCCATATATATTTCAAAATCTCTTACAATACTATAAATAATAATGTACAAATGTATTATATAACAATTTATTTCATTTAGTATTTTGAATTTGCTTCATAAACAATTTTATACGAAAATAAATTCATCTGAAAACATGCTTCCAACGCCAACGAACAAACTTTTCAAAAAATTATCATATATATGTGAAATCTTAAATAAATGCTATATATATATATATATTATATAATAATAAAAATAAAAATATTAATAATAATAATAACAATAACAACAACAACAACAACAACAACAACAACAACAACAACAATAATAATAATAATAATAATAATAATAATAATAATAATAATAATAATAATAATAATAATAATAATAATAATAATAATAAAAATAATAATAATAATAATAAAACAACAAAATTTTTAAGACTTCCCAATTATATATAAAATTTTCAATAAATGATAAAATTTTTGTAATTTAGAATTAAAATTTATATGGGTCAAAATTCGTCTGAAAATTTGCTTCAAATCAAATTTTGAAACAAATTACCAAATCAAATTTTGAAACAAATTACCACATATATGTGAAATTTTAATAAATTCTAAATTTCTATAATAATACAACGAATTTAGAAAATTTCTCAATTACATATAAAATGTTCCATAAATAATACAATTTACCTAATTTAGAATTAAAATTTAGAAATTTTACAGAATTAAGGAGGTTCAATTTTCTTTAAAAAAATTTTTATGTTAGAATACAGAAGATAATATTATTCGCAGAAAAATTTGATTCGTTTTAAAATATTTACCATATTTATGAGAAATACTTATATCATTTGAGATAATCTTTAAATGGCATACCAATTTTGTGTTATTACATTAAATTCTTTATCTTGGTTGATATAACTCTTACTAATAAAAAGAATATAAAAAGACATTATAAAAAATCATATATTATTTTTCTATCAGAATTTTTAAAAATAAATATTTTTCAAAAAATTCAAATTTTTTGTCGATTAATAAATTTGATTAAAAATGATAATTATTTTTTAGAATATGTTAAGTAAATTTATATCAAGGTTCTAATTAATATACATAATATAGATTTATGAAAAGTCAATATACCAAATATTCTAGATGACGCTCTTTTAAAAATTTTGAAAATGTAATATTTTATAAAACAAATGTGTTCGAAATAAAAAAATCATAATTTTTCGTCAAAGAAATTTGAATTCAAGAAATTTAAATATTTGACGAACGCAGAAGTCATGGATGAATCAAAATTTTTTGTCATGTTTAATCTTGAAGTGTCGTGTAATTAAATGATCTTAGCATGCATTTATTATTATATTTTAATTTGTGTTAATTTATCACTTTATTTTTCTAGATGTGATTGGGGTAAATATTGTTATTTTAATATCTTATTTTTATGGTGATTATGAATTTGAATTCTTCATATATATTCCATATATATTTATAATTTTTTAGGCACCACAAGTTAGCATGCACTTTGGGGGAAAATTTCATGAATAAAATGATGATATTTTTTTTATTACAATTGGTGATGAGCCTGTATTGAAAATAATTGGTGATCAATCACATAAAATTAAAAATATTTATATACACATAAAAAATATACAATGTAGATTGTATATTGTAATTTAGCTTTTTTCAACAAGAGAAGTCGCATGTTGTAATTTAGCTTTTAAAAAATATTTCATCAAATAATTTATTAAATTAAAAATATTTATATAACACACATAAAATACATTTGTTTTCTTATTAGTTTTTTTGATGGTAAAAGGAAATATTTTTAATTTTGTCTGCATTGAAAATAAAAATAATAGAAGAAGAAAACTTAAAAATAAATTTAAATTATTTTTTATTATAATAAAAATAATATTTATCGGGTTTTATGAGAGTATATACTTTTGAAAGATAACTACACAAAACACTAAAAAAACAATAATAAAATATAGTCTATAATTTTTTACCATAGATTTTTTTAACATGATAATTATTTTTTTTAATTTTAATATTCGTTATAAAATTTTGCCCTATCAATTATCTAATTTCGCTCTTTAAGAAAACTAAAAACAAATATAATAAAAAATATTTGCAATTAAAACACACATATAAGAGAAAAATATGATAGATTAAACAATGATAATTTATTAATGAACATATTTTTGGTCTTTAAATTCGAAGAAAAGTATAATATTCTATCTTATTAGTTAAAATTTATAATTTTAACCATTTATAAATTTTAAACTCCGAACAAATTGTAATATGTTTTTTTATTTTTTGCAAAAAGTTAATGTTAAAAAACTTTTATATTTGGTTTTTGTGTATATACACTTAAAATTTTTTATAATCTTACCAAATTAAATAAATTTATCAATATGAAAATTTTACCATCTATATTAAATTAAAATAATAAAAAATTTAAATATGATTTGTATATTGTTATTTTGGTCTATTAAAAAATAAATTTAAATAGTTTCCTCTTATACATTGTTAAAAATGGGTTAATGAAAGTATGAAACAATATTTTTTGGAATTATAAGATTTTGTGGGACATTGTGTTTTAAAATCCTAAAGAGTTGTAGTATATAATAATACTAGAGGAAAATAAAAAATCCGAAATTATATTGAAGATACCATAATTTGGTCGCCAAAATGATTATATACTTAAGGACAACAAACTGTATCGTACCAAAAATGTATGTCATATCGAAAAATATTGAATAAATTTTTTTTATAGCGATACCACACCAAAACTTTTGATATACCGAAATCGGTGTACCGAAAATTTTGGTACATATAATTAGCATAACGATTATACCAAAATTTTATGATATACAGAAATTTCGATACGTATTGATCAGTATATATATTCAACTTTATACAAAAAAACTTTATATTTTTTAAAAGTTATAAATATATGATATTATTAAATTTTAAATATATTCATTATATTTTATCAATATTTTTAAAGATATTCAAACTATTATACTTATCACCTATATATTTAATCGTTAAATATATAAAATAACACACCGTGCATCGCACGGGTGAGAAACTAGTACATATAAAATGAGAGTTATCAACTATATATAGTAGGTTCATCTCAAAATTTAATGCTAAATAGAAAATAGTAAATAATGCTATAAATGACAATGTACCAATATATAGCTTAATTAAAATTTGAAATTTGATCGGATATTATGACTAATTTTAATTTCAGTTACGTTATATATATGATATATCTGATATGATATTATAAATATTCATAAATATTATATATGATAATATATCAATTTTTGGTTCAAATTTATAATTTAATTGATATATCTCTAATTTTTAATTTTAGTTAATTTGTTGTGTCAATATATATCTAATGTGATCACTATTATTATATTTTAGTTAATTTTTTGCGTACATAAATAGGGGATGAAATCCTCTACTACACTTGGTGCTACAAACCGTGCTACACTTTGCTAAAAAAAACTCTGTTTGCACAAATTATTAAAAATTAAATTCACTAAACAACATAGATGAACAAAATATAATTAATCATTGATAAAATTTTCGATCCACCAAATCCGAGAACTCATATACGCGAAAAGATTCTTCTTGCCCAAAAAAACATGAACAAAATTAACCCCGTGATTTTTATTTTTTTTTGATGATTTCCTTTCTTTCTATTCTTTTGATATTAGCTTCTATATATAATTATAGTGTATATATGTGGGCAGCATATCATAATTATATATATATATATGCATGTGTATGTGTTCTATGGTAGTAATAATAATATTTATTTAATAATAATATATCATAATATTGCCTTTTTTGCTTCTTCATCTCATTTGCCTTTTATTTGGGTGAATGATGAGTTTTCTCATTTGTTGATAGAACTTATAACGAATGATTTCTTGTAATAATATTTACAAGTTTTTCTTGCTCAAACAAGAATAATAATATTTATTTAAATTTTTTTTTCCAGCCACAAAAATATTGGTGCATAGCGTATTTCCATGGTCATGATCTTCAACGTGAATTGGAGAAATTTGTGAATTTCGCATGTGCCTCTATTGTCGATTGTGGACCGATTAAGCCTGACGGTATGTGCTATACAGGCAGCCTATATTTAGATGTGACGGCATCGTTCGTTCTCAATTTCTACTATCGTTTGACGGGCAATTGTTGGAATGGAGTTGGGGTTCTGTGGCCTGAAGATCCATGTAAGAAAACATTTTTTTTTCTATTTTGTTATTGTATATAATATATATATTGGATTTTATTTTTTGAAATATATAGTGGATTTTTAAAAATAATTATAATATCGCATACATTATCGTTATTTTTTAAATATATGAAAATTTTAATATATAGTTTAATGATTAAAATTTTTATTGTAATGGAATTTAATAGGAAAAACTGCAAATTTGGTCCTATATGTTTGCCACTTTGCGATTTTGGTCTTCTATGTTTTCATATTTCAGTTTTAGTCCTGCATGTTCTGATTTTTGGCAATTTCGGTCCTTTTTATTCGAAAATGCTTACGTGGCATTGTACACGTCAGCTCCACATCACCACTGTATTGGTGTCAAGTCAGCGACACGTTGGAAAAAGGACTAAAATTGCTAAAAACACTAAAGATAGCGGACTAAAACTGAAATCTAAAAATATAAAAGACTGAAATCGCAAAGTGACAAACATACAGGACCAAAAGAGCAATTTTTCCGAATTTAATATATGTTAAATTTTTGTGTGATTTAGTATATAATTATAAATGGTATTTGTAAAAACTTTTTCGTCTAGCAGAATTTGAAATTTCTTGAATTTGAATAGCTCTGTACGTCCAAATTTTTAAACAAGTTTCTATCTCTATTGTTATTTCCTTTAATATTGTAAGGCCCGAAAATATTAAATTATTAATTATGGAATTTGAGAATTAAATTCCATATTATGGGATAATATTGATTTGAGGAGTTATGAAAATGATAGATTTAATTTCCGAGCTAAAAATATTTAATTTGAGAATATGCGGATTTTGAGAATTAAATTCCGAGAATTCTTAAATTAAAAGAATAAATATTCGATTTGAATATTTATGGAATTGAAGATTTAATTCCATGTTTCGGAAATTAAAGAAGATGAATTTTGAAGATACAACTTGATCAGGGACAGATTTGCACATACTGACATTTGAAGGACTAGAATGCAAAAGGTCAGGATTATTTAATTAATTCGAATTTAATTTATTTTAATTCGAGAATATTTAATTTGGGAATATTTAGAGTTTTGATTTAAATTCTAGTATTCTTAAATTATTTAGGATTGAAATTGAATTAAAACGAAGGCCGAGGACTGAAGTGCAATTACTGAAGACTTCAGGGACTAAATTGCAAATTATGCAATAGCTATCCAATTTAATCAGATTATTCAGTCTATTCACGTGTAAGAAGGAAGAGGAAAGTCAGAAGTCTGAACAGAGAGCCGAGAGCTCAATTTTTTTTCTTTGAATTCGATTGTTTCAAATCGCCGTAACTTTTGATCCGTTCGTCCGATTTTGATTCCGAAAGATGTTCTGGAATCCTTGCGACGAGTAATTCGATTTGATGTAAGTTTCTTCTTTGTTCATTAAGATTTGAGAATTCGAAATGGACAGATATCAGAAACTTGTGTGGAAGTATTGTTGTTGAGCTTCTAAACTTGTGTTCTTGAGAATTGGATTGAAGATTGATTTGTATATCATGTTCTTATGAATTTCCAACTATGATTCAATCCATATACCTGCTGATATGTTAATTTTGAAGCTTCAACAGCCGATATATATGTGAGAATTGTTAATGATATGTTCGGAATCGCCGAAGTAATACCGATATGCCGTCGAACTCTTGAATTGAAATGATTTGCTATTGTTTTTGGATTCTGAAGTTGCTGAACTATTGGCTGATGATTCCTTGTTATGTTTATGATAATAGCTGTTGGTTTGAAGAGTTGAATGACAATGAACGGATATGAAAAACCGTAAGAATGGAGTTGAAAGTAGAAATGAATTCGATACCGTAACGATTCCCGATTGTCAATCGTTACGATAATTGGTTATGTTTTGAAACCATACTGATAGTCTACGATTGAGCTAATGATCTTGAGATTGTATACTGATTTTGTTACATGATAATCTTTACATGTCAGACGTGTTACGAGCTCAATCAACTCCAGAGGTCGAATTGTGAACCGAGGAAGTTCGCTTGAGAGTTGCAATGATTGATTGAAGATGTGTTGATGATTTTAACTCGATTCTGAAAGGAATGAATTGAACGAAGATTAATGTACATGTTTTGAGGTTGAAGAATTCAGAACAGACAATATACGAAGGTAAAAGTGGACTACTATTTGATTGGGAATACAACTCGAGATGGTTTGTATCGAGTTCCCCTAAATCACATACTTGTTTGCTTAATTGCTCTTATGTGTTTTCATTTGAGTTGTTGAATAAGTTTTTGATGTTATGAATGCCTTGATGATGATATACGTTGCATTCATCTTGAAGACTTATTCCTTGATTTTGAAATGAACGGAAACGTTCGAATAGACGATTTGAGGAATCGTATATGTATGGCCTGGGTGGTTGTTTTAGCCTAGCGTCTGATTTGCATATATGATTGCTTCAAAGTCTAGAGAAGAAAGATAAGTAACCCCACCTCGAGCGGGAGAGTCGGTGGATTAGTTATGATATCTACTTCTCGGGATCCCAATCGACGAATGAAGAGATGAACCTTGTTTTTAAAACATGCATTGTATTACTTTTATATCATGATCTTGATATATGTTTATATGCATGTTTAGTTGCTTTTACTGGGAAATATATTTCTCACCGGAGTTATCCGGCTATTGTTATGTTGTATGTGTCATGGCAATAGGAGGGAATGGAGCAGAACAAAGGCAATCTTGAAGAACAAGGGTTGAAGAAATATAGCGTGATGATCTGAGTTAGATGGTTGAGTGAGCTGTCATGATGTAGAGTTGAGCTTTAAACATGATCTTGTTATAGCTACTTGTTTCACAACTTGTAGATGATCTAGTTGTTATTTTGTTGTTGTATTTAGGATTTGATAGATGTTTAAATCCTTTGAGACAACATGATGTATTTTGATCTTGTTATATAGCAAGGTTTCTTGCATATTTGGAAAGTCTTGATTATTATGATTGTAAGGCTTCTTATGATTAATTCTATCCATTGTATAACATGTTAGAATGCATGTTAGATGTTGCTATGGATTAGATCATGAATAAATCCTTTTTTTGAGATGATCTTGGATGGAAATACTTGAGGAACTAGTTTTGACAGCAGCTGGTTTTTTTTTCTGGTGCAATGGCCGGCGCACGGGCGAGCAAGTACTCGCGCGCGCGCGAGCCAGCTTTTGAGATCTCGGTCTCATTGGCCGGCGCGCGCGCGAGGGGTGATGCCCGCGCGTGCGCAGGGCAATCTAATTTAAAAAAAAATTTTGTCTTTTGTTTAGACATTGATTGTTGTCTATTATTGTTGATTAATATTTATTGAGAGATTAGAACTCGGATCGTCACAACAGGTGGTATCAGAGCGTAAGTTCTTGGATTGAGATAGAAGCTGAGCGGGGTAGATTGAGTCACATGCATGTATTGTATTGCATGATTATGCATTACTTGATTTGATGATTCGATGATTTGATCAATTTCATGTGAGCATGATCTATATTTGAAATTCAATTGCCTGATTTACTGATTTGTAAATTTTTGCAATTTTTACCGTTTCATTATAAGATTTTTATCGGGTGATGTAAGCACCCATAATTGAATAGAACAGTGTTCTTTGGGTTACGTAAGCACCCCAGACTGACAGACTAGTATGGCCAGACTGAACAGAATGGTATGGTCAGATTGAACAGAACAGAACGGTATTGCTCAGCTGAACGAAGTATCTCTAATTGAACAAAACAGAATATCTGCAAATGAATAGATGATGTTGTAGGTAATAGTTGGTTTGAAGAACTTGATTAGTTGTTCAAATATCGGAAATATTCAGATGAATATCGGATCAGAGTGATTGAATACCAACTTCGAAACCTAGCAACCAGCTGGTGGATTTTGATAAAGAAATGATAAGAAGGCAGATGTATGTTGATTGTTGGTAAGTGCTTAGAACAGAATTATGTTTATAGTTCTTTGCCACAACAGATAGAAATGATGAGAAAGAAAAATATACCCTGTAGAAGTTGAATCTTTTGAATTTGAGGAATGTCTTATTAGAATGTTCAAGTCTATTACAATTCTTTGAATTGTAGATGATGAAAAGCTCAAGATTGAGTGAATTATTTAATGGTTTGAATCCGCAGATTATGTCTGATAAATGTTAACGACTGAAACATTTTGTTTAAAGACATATCTTTGTCTAAAAGAATTGAAGCTGAATGATGAGTTAGGAGAATGAAATTGTAGACATGAAAGAGTATGTGAGATACTCACAACTTTATCTATAAGTTTTATTCCAGAACAGATATGAAGTGCATGATATGAAAATAAATCTCTAACTCTAGCGAATCGAGATGGATTAGTCTGATTCTGAATGCAGAGTATATTAGAAATTATTACACTTTTGTGGAGGAAGATATCTGAACAAACAGTGTAAGGACAAGTCAGACAGATGTGCTAAAATTTATTCAATTAATAAATCCCAGAAGTATACAGAGGATCAGAATGAAATTGCACCTGAGAATGAAATTTCAGGTAACAGATTTATTTTGTTTTGACCTGGTTATTATTGGTGCAATAGATACATAATAGCTGAAAGCTTATTATATGATTACCTCTGTATCAGAAAAGAGATTTATTGCTTCGATGCATTGAAACTGAACATGATATTGTTCATGTGAGAATTTATCTAAGTACTGATTAGTGATAGTTTCAGATTATTGAGTCACTGGATTTTGTGATTTAACTAATCAGTATGATGATAAGAAGTGATAAAATTCGATCAACAAGAACATAATGTGCATATGAATATGATGATATGATATAGAATCTCGAATTAAGATTCTGTGATTTCGGTTTGATATATGATGTTTGATTACAGAAATATGCCGAAATTAGGATATTCGATGCACGAGATATGTTCAAGATCTAAATTAGCATTGATAAGTATGCTACTGAATAGAGATTACAGATATATTCCAGTAAGATTTGACTTTAGTTTAAGTTGTGAACTGGAATTCAATATTGAATTGAATAATTGAAGAATTTAGGAATTACCGACTTGTTGAGATTATGAATTATATATATTAATCTTGAGGTTTAGAAGATAAATGATGATATGACAATTGGTTACAGATGAGTCTTTTCTTCGATTATGCTGAATCGATTACATCAACTGGAGATATAATTCTTGAATGAGTTAATATTGATTGGCTCTCATGGCACATTGCTTTCGTTTAGAGCCTGTGTTGATTTACTTATTCTAAGTTATGTGATGCAAGTGAGTTGTTTTCACTTTGCAGAGTTTGTTATCCAGAAGATTTGATTTTGGATGACCTTGATTGAGGGATTTTCTCAATCTTGATTTATTTCTTTTGATTTTGAGAATTATTGATCATTTGATGATATTTCAGCGTATTTAAGATTGTGACTCGTAACTGATAGAAGAATTTGAATATGATCCCTGATTTTTGGGTTCGATGATATGACTTGTCGGTATTTGGAGATAGAAATAAGGAATGAAATAGGCATCCGATGAATTGATTTCAGATTTCTGTGTATTCTGATTTGAATATTCAGATGAATATAACACCAAGCAAACTGATTGTTTTTCGATTGGAAGTAAGGCAGACTTGTTCAGAAGATAAAAGCAACACAGAAAGTAAACTGAAATGATTAGAATTCAGTACAGAATGCCAGATTGAGATAAGAATTAAAGCCTGAGATCCGAATGAATGAATTATATTATGATTGGTTAGTTGATTGTGCTTGATATTTCCGAAAAGAGATATCCGAATTTGAAGAATTGCACAACTATGAATTCGATATTCATTTGATAATTGTTTTATCTTTTGATAAAGCAAATAGAAGTAACAGAATTAGTACGTTTGTGAAGTTAAATGTACAGAAAATTTCTGATGAAATTGAAAATCGTTTATCAGATGAATTCAGTATTAGTTTGGAGACTCCAAACATTGAACCAAGATTATAATTGAAAGAATATTTTGCCACAACTACCGTGATGAAACAGTATAGATGAGGTAAACAGGTGGTAGTTATGAATTGATTCATGAACATTACTGTATACGATGATCTGTCTGTATGAACAAGTCACTGAATTATGATTAAATTCGTTGCAAGATGAACAGTAAGCCAGGAAATAATGTTTCAGATTGAAACATTTGGGTTTACTATTACGTTGTAATACAGAAGATCCGAAGACATTGAGTACTTTTTGAGAAAAAGTTACAATACATTATCCTTGAATGGGAAGAAGAGTCAGAGATGATGAATCGAATTGGTAAAAATGAACCTTTTTATCTGATATAATATCGATTATCCACAGTTTTGAAGACTTTGAAATCTGTGACTACAACATATTATACTCTGATTAATTGATAGTCTGAATAGACTAATCAGAATTTGGTAGAATACTCTGTATGAGATGTGACAAACAACTATCTATTCAGATCCGTGAAGAAGATAGAGATATGATGAAAGTACAGGAATGATTAAAATCTATTGTCTGAATTAAGACTTTAGATTTATTTGACAGAATGTGGCATCGATTGATTGACTGATATTATGAGAGTTGAATTGGATTGATGGATTATCTGAGTCGATTTTCCAAATACTGAGGATATTCTCAGAAATTCAATACCTGATTCGGTATTATTTGATTTGATATGTTGCCACTTGAGGATTATAATTCCTGTAATAGCTATTGAGCCAATTTTGAGATAATGATATGATAATATGATGAAAAGAACTCTGATTTCTTGTGTTGTAATGATATTACCGAGGTATATGACATCAGATCAGACATGATTTGTCGATATCCGATCGGAGTTGATTCGAGATACACAACGAATTTTACGATGAATCTGTATGAAATGAAAACGGAAAAAAAGAACCAGAATTAGTAATTGAATGATAGATATAACTTTGGAAGCTGAAACAGATTAGTTAAGCGACAACGTTATTCTTGAAACATCATTCAATTCAGAATAGAGAAAAAAGTAGAATTTCATTTACAGATTCAGAATATGAAGTTGAATATTGAACTTCATTGAATAAGATGTCAGATGGAATTGACGATGGGAAAGATTTATTCTTTTCAGCTTGATACAATGAATCTGAATTGTTTCACGTATCTACAGTAAAAAAAAGTATTGATAGATTCCTTCTATGTACTTGAATCAGACAAGGGGACTAATGAAAAGATTCTGAGGTAAGTCGAAGATTCAACAGATTCTTGATTTAGAATAGAAACAACTCAGAGAGAATTCTTTGTAATATTTGAGTACAACTGATGATTGAAGTGAGAATAACTTCAGATAATCATTCAGTCTATCAGACTTGATATTTGACTTGATTACGATTTCGAGGACGAAATCATTTCTTAGAGGGGAGGAATTGTAAGGCCCGAAAATATTCAATTATTAATTATGGAATTTGAGAATTAAATTCCATATTATGGGATAATATTGATTTGAGGAGTTATGAAAATGATAGATTTAATTTTCGAGCTAAAAATATTTAATTTGAGAATATGCGGATTTTGAGAATTAAATTCCGAGAATTCTTAAATTAAAAGAATAAATATTCGATTTGAATATTTATGGAATTGAAGATTTAATTCCATGTTTCGGAAATTAAAGAAGATGAATTTTGAAGATACAACTTGATCAGGGACAGATTTGCACATACTGACATTTGAAGGACTAGAATGCAAAAGGTCAGGATTATTTAATTAATCCGAATTTAATTTATTTTAATCCGAGAATATTTAATTTGGGAATATTTAGAGTTTTGATTTAAATTCTAATATTCTTAAATTATTTAGGATTGAAATTGAATTAAAACGAAGGCCGAGGACTGAAGTGCAATTACTGAAGACTTCAGGGACTAAATTGCAAATTATGCAATAGCTATCCAATTTAATCAGATTATTCAGTCTATTCACGTGTAAGAAGGAAGAGGAAAGTCAGAAGTCTGAACAGAGAGCCGAGAGCTCAATTTTTTTTCTTTGAATTCGATTGTTTCAAATCGCCGTAACTTTTGATCCGTTCGTCCGATTTCGATTCCGAAAGATGTTCTGGAATTATTGCGACGAGTACTTCGATTTGATGTAAGTTTCTTCTTTGTTCATTAAGATTTGAGAATTCGAAATGGACAGATATCAGAAACTTGTGTGGAAGTATTGTTGTTGAGCTTCTAAACTTGTGTTCTTGAGAATTGGATTGAAGATTGATTTGTATATCATGTTCTTATGAATTTCCAACTATGATTCAATCCATATACCTGCTGATATGTTAATTTTGAAGCTTCAACAGCCGATATATATGTGAGAATTGTTAATGATATGTTCGGAATCGCCGAAGTAATACCGATATGCCGTCGAACTCTTGAATTGAAATGATTTGCTATTGTTTTTGGATTCTGAAGTTGCTGAACTATTGGCTGATGATTCCTTGTTATGTTTATGATAATAGCTGTTGGTTTGAAGAGTTGAATGACAATGAACGGATATGAAAAACCGTAAGAATGGAGTTGAAAGTAGAAATGAATTCGATACCGTAACGATTCCCGATTGTCAATCGTTACGATAATTGGTTATGTTTTGAAACCATACTGATAGTCTACGATTGAGCTAATGATCTTGAGATTGTATACTGATTTTGTTACATGATAATCTTTACATGTCAGACGTGTTACGAGCTCAATCAACTCCAGAGGTCGAATTGTGAACCGAGGAAGTTCGCTTGAGAGTTGCAATGATTGATTGAAGATGTGTTGATGATTTTAACTCGATTCTGAAAGGAATGAATTGAACGAAGATTAATGTACATGTTTTGAGGTTGAAGAATTCAGAACAGACAATATACGAAGGTAAAAGTGGACTACTATTTGATTGGGAATACAACTCGAGATGGTTTGTATCGAGTTCCCCTAAATCACATACTTGTTTGCTTAATTGCTCTTATGTGTTTTCATTTGAGTTGTTGAATAAGTTTTTGATGTTATGAATGCCTTGATGATGATATACGTTGCATTCATCTTGAAGACTTATTCCTTGATTTTGAAATGAACGGAAACGTTCGAATAGACGATTTGAGGAATCGTATATGTATGGCCTGGGTGGTTGTTTTAGCCTAGCGTCTGATTTGCATATATGATTGCTTCAAAGTCTAGAGAAGAAAGATAAGTAACCCCACCTCGAGCGGGAGAGTCGGTGGATTAGTTATGATATCTACTTCTCGGGATCCCAATCGACGAATGAAGAGATGAACCTTGTTTTTAAAACATGCATTGTATTACTTTTATATCATGATCTTGATATATGTTTATATGCATGTTTAGTTGCTTTTACTGGGAAATATATTTCTCACCGGAGTTATCCGGCTATTGTTATGTTGTATGTGTCATGGCAATAGGAGGGAATGGAGCAGAACAAAGGCAATCTTGAAGAACAAGGGTTGAAGAAATATAGCGTGATGATCTGAGTTAGATGGTTGAGTGAGCTGTCATGATGTAGAGTTGAGCTTTAAACATGATCTTGTTATAGCTACTTGTTTCACAACTTGTAGATGATCTAGTTGTTATTTTGTTGTTGTATTTAGGATTTGATAGATGTTTAAATCCTTTGAGACAACATGATGTATTTTGATCTTGTTATATAGCAAGGTTTCTTGCATATTTGGAAAGTCTTGATTATTATGATTGTAAGGCTTCTTATGATTAATTCTATCCATTGTATAACATGTTAGAATGCATGTTAGATGTTGCTATGGATTAGATCATGAATAAATCCTTTTTTTGAGATGATCTTGGATGGAAATACTTGAGGAACTAGTTTTGACAGCAGCTGGTTTTTTTTTCTGGTGCAATGGCCGGCGCACGGGCGAGCAAGTACTCGCGCGTGCGCGAGCCAGCTTTTGAGATCTCGGTCTCATTGGCCGGCGCGCGCGCGAGGGGTGATGCCCGCGCGTGCGCAGGGAAATCTAATTTAAAAAAAAAAATTTTGTCTTTTGTTTAGACATTGATTGTTGTCTATTATTGTTGATTAATATTTATTGAGAGATTAGAACTCGGATCGTCACAAATATCATATATGGTGGATTTTAATTAAAATGATTATTGTATATTTGTATTGCATACATTTTGTATCGTGAATTTTCTTTTCTTGAAAATTTTTTGTCGTTATTTAAAATATAAAAAAATGAAAAATCTTGAATTGAAGAGTTTTATAAAATTTAGTTTAAATGGATTCTAGTATATGTTCATTTTTTTGTGAATTATTATATATAGTATTTATACTAACTTTTCGTGTAAGTGAATTGAAAATTTCTTGATCAGTTCGAATAATTTGATGGCCAAATGTTTTTAAAAAATGAGATTTAGGTTATATTAAATTCTATTATGTAAATTAGCATATATAGTATTTGGATCATGAATAAAACAATTTTTTTTGTAACATTATATAAATTATGTGTTTTTTTAATGTAAGTTATATATTATGAGTTTTTCAGAGAACCTAATTTTATCTTTATGTTTATGTTTTGCAGCTTCCGGTCGTTGTCATTTTTTATAAAAGTAAGGTGGAAAATAATTGTTCCCATATAATAAATATTTATTTTATAAACATAGAATGTGATTCCGTTATTTATTTTTATGATTTTTTAAAAGCTATTTCGCTATATTTGTTCTTAATCTATTTATCCGTGAATGAATATATATATACAATACAGATCCCCTGCACAGTGTGCATGGATTATGTGTGCACCGCGTGATGTTCGCGCGAAAATCTGAAAATAAAAATCAGATGTTACATCACGAGGTGCACACAAAACTCCTGCACACTGATGTGCACGGGAACAAGATTATATATATATATAAGTTCTTTTATGGTGCCCAACACTATATGCCCACTTCATGTCCACCATGTACAATAGATGAGTTGACCGGTACAATAGATTAGTTGACTTGTACATGGTGGGCATGAAGTGGACATATAGTGTTGGGCACCATAAAAGAACTCATATATATATATATATATACACACACACACGCACTCGGACTCTTGTATAGTCTATATATTAAAAAATGAAAAATAAATGGTGAAAAAAAAACAAAACTCACATTTCTGTATATATAAGGGCATCTGCAGTAATAAAACCCTACAAAGGGTTATTTTGTGTAACATCGTAAAATATAAAATGGGAAACACATACTTTAAAATATTTTTGAGCTACAATAGCTCGTTCTTGAGATATTAAAAAATGAACCGATCACCAAGAGATTATATCGAGTTCGGTTTTCAAACCGAGCAAAATACACTCAAAATAATCCCTCCAAAAATAGATTAAACATTTTAGAAATCAATTGAAAAGAATGCAAGACTTCAAGTTGAAATGATAAAAACAGTTTGGTTGAAATATTTTATCACACTTTGTTTGCAACATTTTACAATACAATCCAAAACAACAAGAAGTAACTAGTAAATGCAATATAAAAAAGAGACACGAATTTTTTTTTATGGAAGTTTGAAGGTTTAATCCTTCTAAATCTTCCCTTCTTCAGTTTTCGAAATGACTCCACTAGAATTTTTTTAATTATACAAACTCGTACAATCCCGACCCACGCGATGACACTCTCTCTATTAGAACTCCTAGCACACTCTCAATGTTCTTGACAACAAATCAAAATCAGTTACACATGCATTCTTTAATGTATTTGTGCAAAGGCAGAACTCAACTAATCTATGAAAGACATATATCATTTTTGTGTGTGTGAGCTCTCTTCAACTGACATACACATATATTGAACATGGAAGAGTGTTCTATGAAACTGGATTTGGTGTGAAGAGGTTGATTTGTGAACGCTCAAGACTCTATTTGTTATTCGCACCATGAGCTTTGCTATTAACTTAGCTGAATAATCTGTTTCGCCGCCCTCTCCCCCTTTGATTTTCATAATCATGTTGTATTTATAACCTTCAAGAATGATATGAAATTTAGATTCAAGAATATGACCGTTTTTAAAGTTTCTGTACGATTTCTTGTGTTGCAACTGTCATATTTGAGTTGCTGAAAATTTTATGAAATTGAGTTGGTTTTAATGTTCATTGGACTAGTCTGACCGAGTTACTTCTGATTAGGTCTGATCAAATGTTGATTTGGTCTGTTCAAACTGATATGGTCCATTCAAACTGATCTGGTCCATAGTTTAGATGGTCCAATAGGAGCTTTGTCCGGTCTGATCCATATTGAGTTTATCGGTTTACTTCATTATAGCTTTTGATTAACTGATTTTTAGGTAAATGGATGAACAAAAAAGCTATAGCACTTTGCCTTGTCTTTCCAAATAATCAAGAAGCACTTGATTTATGATAAGCATAAAAGAATGTATATTTATGGAATGCTTTATAAATATATTTTAGAATTTAAGGTTTATTAATAACTAAATTTTGTGTTTTATAATAAATCTTATAAAATTTTAAGTTTTTGTGTAATTGTAATGTTTTGCTCTTTTTACATGTTTGTAAAACAAAAATAACTTTGGCTTTGAAAATGAGAAAGAGATGATTCTTTGACCCGTGGAAAGTTAATTCAAGATCTATAATATTGTTGAAAAGCATGAGATAAAAATCTTTTCACGATTGGGATCAAATTAAGCAACATGCAAAAGTTATACCGATAGAAATATAGTTTTACCATGCTCCAGTAATTTGATCATATCTCTAAATTTACCCAGTCAAATGGTACAAAAAAGTTACCATAATTCAAAAAACTCAATTATCTACAAGTTTTGTTTTTTGTGGAATTTTAAAATCGGATGGGAAGATTGTCAAATGTTGAGTGCGAGATAACATAAATTCTTGGACCATTCATGAAGACTTATATGTACAAAACAATATTTTAATTGTTTTTGTCTCCCCAAATTTTACTATAAATAGGGTTGTATATTGAAGAATAAATATATCCCTAATTCTATGAACTAAACTTTGAGTTTATATTTTTCTCTATATTCTCTCTTTAAGTTCTTCACTTAAATATAAGTATCATGTCAATTAAATGTTCCAAGTGCTACACTTTCATTATGATTAGCTAATCTTTCAAAGTCGAGATGGAAATATGAAGCTCTTGGTATGATAATAAAGTTATTATAAGATAATAATATATGTTTAATATTATTTAATCTTTATTTAATCTTTATGTTATACTTAATTTCTGTTATTTAGATATTATTATACCCTACTTATAAGTGTGAGTCTTAATTTATTGTTGTTATTTGTTACACTAAATTCTTGGTATAATTTAAATGTTAGTTCGGTTTTACCAACAATTTACAATGGATTCCCTGATTTATTAGAGTTGAATTATATCATAATGTTAAATATTGGTACCATTTAAATGTTTGCTCGATATTACCAGTCACTTAAAGTGAGATCCTTGATTTGGTGTTAACAAATATATTTACATAGCACAAAAAACACTTAGCAAAATTTGTAAATTTTGGTGTATATAATATACCAATATGAGGATAATATATACCATATTATAAATAATAAATATTTGATAAGATCGGATTGATTGTAGACGAGGTGAATATACCAAAAAAAATTATTTAATCTACAAAGTTAGAAATCAATCAGGTTGGTGATTAACTTCTTTCCTTCTTGGTCATCAAATGAAATGTGTAGAAGATGCCAAAAGACATACTTTGAACACTAAGTAAGAAAAATGAATGCGAGACTAAAAATGCTATGTAAATTGAAGTGAAGAATACACTCGGATCTTTTTGGGTGTTCGGAGAATTAAACACACCTACGCCAACTCTTCTTCCTCCTCGAAAGATTTATACTCTAAGACTTTGAATTTTACAATACTTTGCAAAATCCCACTCCAATACTAGGACTTACCACACAGCCTATCTCAGAACTCCTAGCAACACCAACAACACCTAAGATAGTCCTAGACTGAATTTAATACATAGTGATTACAACTCGATTGCAAGTGTACAAATGGATCCTTCAATGATCAGATGATATCTACAAATGTGTGCCTCGAGTTCTTGATCAGTTTAGCTTGATAAAATTTGAAAGAGTTTTGACAGACTGCTAAAAAATTATGAGTTCGTATGTAAGAATTGCTATAGCTCTAAAACTGACCGAGATGCCTATTTATAGGCTTGGTTTCCAAAGATCATAATTATAAATATTCTTTGATATCTTCAAATTCTTCCCATTGCACTGTTTGTATTTTCCATATCATCATTCTCTGCCGCAATAGTACAATCTAAGTGCGCGGAGGTAGTTGCAGAGTGTCAGTGTACGAAAGGCTTTATCCACTGAGGTAGACTGATTGAATATTCCTGGAATGTTGGTAAACTGTCTACACAAACTTCAGTTGACAGACGAGAGCAGTTTTGTGTCAAATAGATAGATTGACTTTATGTCTGAGTATTTTTGAAATATAAGGAGTTCAGCAACTTGAGCAGTTTAGTGCGGCCAACTTCTTGACTTAATTAGTCTGGGTATGTAAACTATTTGTTTTTATTGCAGTTTAGGTGTGAGAGAAGTTTAATCAATCAATTCAGTTCAGCGATATAGTTTTGATATGTGTTTGAATTTTTTTGCGAAAAACACCAAAACTTAAATTCCTCAACAATTTTCCCCTTTCCATTGAGAAAACTTATCTCTTGAATTATTTTTGTTGTTTAAGTCAAAAGCATCTTAAGTTATTATCTGAACTGTTAACTGAACTATTTCCCTTTTTCATCTTGAATTCCCTTTTTCCCCCCTCTTGACAAACACAAAGTATGAGGAGTAATCATTTGTATATGAAAAATAATGCATTTAATCAATCAATAATTCAGAAGACATGTGTAGGTAAAATAATCAAGGATGAGCAATTATCGTTGACTTGAAGAATGAATGTTATATCCTCAACTGGTAGATGATATGCTGAACTGACATTGATGACCATCTCTCGACTGGGTACTTGGTGAGTTGATCTGGTTGTTCAAAATTTTCCTTGTGAGAGATGACAAAGATCCTATCTGATTGGTCATAAGATGAAAGTTGTCAACCAAGGATCCTTTCAGATAGTGAACTTGAGTGACAGAGTATCCACTTTATGTTCAAGTGAGTTGTGACACTGCTGCAGTTTAGGTAAGTTATAAGAAAATTTGTTGAAATTGTCCAAAAATTTAAGCAAATGGGTGAACTGTTTTTGCATGATCACCACCTCTTTTTTCATTGAGTCATGAATAATGGAAATGTGATTTCCATTTCTGATCACCTGAATATTCTTAGAAAGTGTAACCAACGAGGAATCAATTTCATTTAAGGTGATGAATGATTCTTCTTCAGTTGGCTCTACTGCTTCAATTTCCACATCGCAAAAATTGGAAGGCTCTTCCCGACCATGTTTGAAATAGAAAGATTGTTTTGCTTTGGTGAAGAAAATTTATCTTCCTCCATCTAAGTGTATTTCTCTTCAATAGATTCTACTTCTTCAATCCTTTGTTTCCATTTCACATTTGAGTCTAACTATTGTTCTTCTCCAGTTTTTCTAATGATTTTTGCTGATGAAATTGGCACAAATAGAGGTAATTCTTTAACTTCAAAAGATTAATCGGCGTTGCTTTTTGAAGGGCTGAAAGATTCTTCTTATGTGGTAAAAAATTCTGACTCAGAGTCAACTGCTATAAAGAAGAGTGGAGGAATGAAAAAAATCTCGGTCTTGGTAATTGGGTTTCTGTAGACTACCAAAGCCAGACTATTTTGTTCAATAAACTCTTCCAAAGATGTTTAAAAAATTGGACTTCGCACGTCCAGAATTTGTTCTTGATAAAACTCCACTTCTTCTTCAATTGTTCGCTCTGTCTGAGCTTCTAATTCAATGTAGTGACCCTTACCCGGATCACCTACTAAACAGAACTTAGGCATGCAATTAACTTAATAAAACAGATATCAGAATAAAACTGCGGAAACCAATAACAATATACAATCCCAAGTAAAGGAATCTGTAATTATCCAATAATATACAACCAAATCGAATAGCTGTATAAACCCAAACAACAGTAATAAAGCCTAGACGAAGCTCCAGCTGGCCAACCACTGACTAGCCCCTCCTGGATCCACCCTCCTCGTCCAATCGCAAACCTGCCCCATGGAATAGGGTGTCCAGAAAATACAGAGTACGAGACGTGAGCATAAAACGCTCAGTGCGAGAGTATGAGTATACATGCATGCTAAGTGAACTCCCTATAGACTCGAGGTCAAGGATCAGATAACAGAGACAGACCGGGCCCTGGTATGTAGCACGCTGTGCCGTCGCTTCAGGAGGTGGCTCCCATACCGAGATAACCGTGGAAACACCGGACCCAAATCGATGGAAGTCCATCCACTAACAGGATAGGGTACAACCCTACTACAGACATCTCGAAGGAGATACAGCAAGATGCAAATGAATGCAGCATAATATCATGGCATATAAATCATGCGGTCACATAATACATGTATACTCAGTCAGGATATCTCGAACAGTACTTTCGTACCTCAAATACCAGGTAGGCACTACCAGCTCTAAGTCCAAGCCTAAAGTCCGCCTACACAGCGAAATGATACCACTATCATTACAGTGCTCTAAAAGCCTTAACTAAGCTATTGCATACTCCTAAATATTTATAGGAAGCAAAAGCTATACCTTCGTCCGTCGTTAGCCCTTTGATGTCGATGCCTCCAGAACTTGGGCACAACTCCGCTACGACTATCGAACGCCTCTCCGACCTCCGGACCAAGCCTAAGAAGACTAGAACAGCTCGAATATGACTAGAAATAGAGAGGAAATCCGGAAATGGCAAGGAGAAATGAAATCTCGGCCTTCTATTTATAGACAACGATCGGAGCCTCCGATCCTCGATCGGAACGTCCGAACCTCGATCGGAACGTCCGATCCTGCCATCGGAGCTTCCGAAGATCCTGATCTGCCACGTGTCAAAATATCACTTGTTGATTCCGGATAGGGGTGATCGGAGCCTCTGGTCCTGATCGGAGCTTCCGATCCAGCCACACGTCATGGATGACGTAATATCATCAGTGCCTCCGATCCCGATCGGAGCTTCCGATCCCGATCGGAGCTTCCGATCGTCCCTTCGGAGCTTCCGATCCGTCCAATCCCCAATTTATTTAATTAGCATTAATCCTTTAATTACTCAATTAGGGTTCGGGCTACTACATTCTCCCCCACTTAAGATATTTCGTCCTCGAAATCAGATCTTAAGTACCGAATACAAATACAGAAATCAGAAACATTCTTTATTCAAACAAACGTTTACAGAGTTTGCAACTGAATACAACTTAAAGAATGAAATCAAAACAACTCAGGATGGTCTTTACGCATCCTGTCCTCAAGCTCCCAGGTAGCTTCCTCAGTGCCTCGGCGCTGCCACTGAACTAAAACCAAAGGAATGACTTTGTTCCGTAGAACCTTATCCTTATAATCAAGGATGCGAAGAGGTTTCTCAACATAAGTCAAATCCTTGTCTACCTGAACCTCAGACCGCTGCAGAATATGAGATTCATCCGCCACATACCGTCGCAACAGAGATACGTGGAACACGTCGTGAATGCTGGATAGATGCGGTGGCAAAGCTAGTCGATAAGCCAAATCGCCAATGCTCTCTAAGATCTCAAACGGACCGATAAATCTGGGAGACAACTTGCCCTTAAGGCCAAATCTGAGAATCTTGCGGAAAGGTGACACTCTCAGAAACACTTTCTCCCCGACCTCGAACTGCAAAGGCCTACGCTTGATATTAGCATAGCTGGCCTGACGATCCTGTGCAGTCTTAATCCGTTTCTTGATTTGATCAACAATGTCTATCGCCTGCTGGATAAACTCCGGTCCTTCAGCCTGTCTCTCCCCCACTTCTTCCCAGAAGAGTGGAGTACGACAACGTCGCCCATACAACGCCTCAAAAGGTGCCATCCCAATACTAGTGTGATAGCTGTTGTTGTAAGCGAACTCGATCAACGGCAAATGATCCTGCCAGGCTGAACCAAAATCCATGACGCACGCTCTAAGCATATCCTCTAACGTACGGATAGTGCGCTCTGACTGACCATCAGTCTCTGGATGATAGGCTGTACTCAAACTGAGAGTAGTACCCATCGCACGCTGAACACTCCCCCAGAATCTAGAAGTAAACCTGGGGTCCCGATCGCTGACAATGCTCACAGGCACTCCATGAAGTCGGACGATCTCCTGAATGTACATCCGTGCCATGCGATCCACAGAGTACTCTCGGCTATAGGCAATGAAATGCGCTGACTTGGTGAGTCGGTCCACCACCACCCAGATAGCATCACAGTTCCTCGGGGATACCGGCAAATGGGTCACAAAGTCCATAGTGATAAACTCCCATTTCCATTCAGGAATAGGCAGACTGTGAAGCAATCCTCCAGGTCGTCGGTGCTCTGCCTTGACCTGTTGACACACCAAACATCTGGAAACAAACTGATAAACACTGGGTTTCATTCCCTTCCACCAGAAATGAGTACGTAGATCCTTGTACATCTTGTTGCTCCCAGGATGAATACTCAACTTAGTGCGATGTGCTTGAGACAAAATCTCCTCTCGCAACTCTTCATCCTGTGGAATCACAAGCCTACCAGACAAACACAGAAAGCCATCTGACTGATAATGAAATCCAGACGAGCTACCCTCATTAGCTAGACGAGCTAAACGCTGGGTCTTCGAATCAGACATCTGAGCATCTCGGATCCGCGAGTACAAGGCTGGCTCAGATAATATCGCAAACATCTGGATACTCTGCATACCTTTCTTATGCTTGAAGGTATAACCTGAAGTACAACAGTCACAGATCGCACTAGACATCGAACAAGTCTGAAGTGCGGATAGTCGCACCTTGCGACTCAAAGCATCAGCGGTGAGATTAGCAGCTCCCGGATGGTACTTAATCTCGCAATAATAGTCCTTAAGCAAATCCATCCAACGTCTCTGCCTCATGTTCAATTCTGCCTGAGTGAACAAATACTTGAGACTCTTATGGTCGGTGAAGATCTCAAATTTCTCGCCATAAAGATAATGACGCCAGATCTTCAAAGCGAACACAATGGCTGCTAACTCCAAATCATGGACTGGGTAGTTGTCCTCGTGAAGCTTCAGCTGTCTAGAAGCGTATGCGATCACATGCCCATTCTGAGTCAGGACACAACCTAACCCCTGAAGAGAAGCATCCGTGTAAACTACATACCCTCCAGATCCTGACGGTAATGCTAACACCGGCGCAGAAGTCAACCGCCGTCGAAGCTCACGGAAATTATCCTCACACTCGGAGGACCACTCAAAATCCACACCCTTGCGGGTAAGCTGCGTCAACGGTCGAGCTAACTGAGAGAAGTTCAGAATGAAGCGACGATAATACCCTGCTAGACCCAGAAAACTACGGATCTCAGCAACTGTCGTTGGACGCGACCAATTAAGTACCGCTTCAATCTTGCTTGGATCAACAGAAATCCCCTCCCTGGATATGATATGGCCAAGAAAGACCACTCTATCCATCCAGAACTCACACTTGCTCAGCTTGGCGTACAATTGCTCATCTCGAAGAGTCTGCAGTACCAACCGCAAGTGAGAAACATGCTCTTCCGTATTACGCGAATACACCAAGATGTCGTCAATGAAGACCACGACAAACTTGTCCAAATACTCCCTGAAGACACGGTTCATCAGATCCATGAATATAGCCGGCGCATTGGTCAAACCAAATGGCATCACTAGGAACTCGTAATGCCCATAGCGAGTACGGAATGCAGTCTTGGCTACGTCCTGATCACGGACTCTCAACTGATGATACCCAGATCTCAAGTCAATCTTGGAGTAAATAGAAGTACCCTGCAGCTGATCAAACAAGTCATCAATACGAGGCAACGGATACTTGTTCTTCACAGTGACTCGATTCAGCTGCCGATAGTCAATGCACAGCCGCATCGACCCATCCTTCTTCTTCACGAAGAGAACAGGAGCTCCCCAAGGAGATACACTAGGACGAATGTACCCCTTGTCCAAAAGATCCTGTAGCTGATTTTTCAACTCACGCATCTCTGACGGAGCCAGACGATACGGTGCTCTAGAAATAGGCGAAGTACCCGACATCAACTCTATGCCAAACTCGACTTCCCTAGCAGGAGGAAAACCCGGAATCTCATCAGGAAACACATCTGGAAATTCATCCACAACAGGAATGCTCTCTATCCCAATACTCTCAGCGGACAAATCAACTGCATAGATAAGGTAGCTTTCCCCGCCAGACTCCAGAGCTCGACAGGCTCTCAAAGCTGATACCAAAGGCATCGGGGGTCGCGCTCCCTCACCATAGAAAAACCAACTCTCACTCCCTTCCGGATGAAAGCGTACTAATCTCTGATAGCAGTCCACTGAAGCTCGATAGGTAGTCAGCACATCTATTCCCAGAATGCAATCAAAGTCGTCCATCGCCAGGACCATGAGATTTGCTAACAGAATGTTCCCTTCGAACTCTAAAGGGCAACCCATCACTAGGCGCTTAGCCAAAGCAGATTGGCCCGTCGGAGTAGAAACAGACATCACTACGTCTAGTGCAATGCATGGTAATTTATGCCTCTTAACAAAACGTGCAGAAATGAAGGAATGAGATGCACCAGTGTCAATAAGTACAAGAGCAGGTATACCATAAAGCATAAATGTACCTGCGATGACTTTCTCATTCTCCTCCACAGCCTGATCATGTCTCAGGGCAAACACCTGGCCAAAAGCTCGTGGCCTCAAATGAGAACTCCCAGCAGACTGTCCCTGCGACCTCTGCTGTATGGTAGCCTGAGAACCAGATCCTGAACCAGATCCAGAACCGCCTCCCTTAGACAGTGGACAATCCCTCCGGATATGACCAGTCTCTCCACAACGGAAACAAGCTCCAGAAGCTCTGCGGCACTTGTCGGATGGATGGTTCTTCCCACAGTGATCACACTTGTCCTTCTTACCGAAACGGACAACACCTCCCGAACCAGAGGAAGAAGTAGATCCAGACTTCTTGAAAGTTTGGGCACGGGGACCCAAAGAACTAGCAGGTCTCGACTGAGAGAAAGACCTGTTCCGCCGAATGCTGTCCTCCGCCTGGTGACAACGGCTCACCAAACCCTCGTAGGACATGTCATCACCAACCGCCACACGGTCATGGATCTCAGGGTTAAGGCCCTGAAGGAACAGATTATACTTCATCTTTGAGCTATCAGCAATCTCGGGGCAATAGGATAGCAGATCAAAGAACCTCTGCTGATACTCATCGATAGACATAGTTCCCTGTCGCAGACTCAGTAGCTCGCCTGCCTTCGACTGTCGGAGTGCAGGAGGAAAATACCGCTTTTGAAAAGCTGTGCGAAACTCGGCCCAGGTGGCCACTCCTCTCGCCGCAACAAAAGGTGCAGAAGTAAACCTCCACCACCTGCGCGCACGCCCATCCAGAAGATAGCCAAGGATCTCCACCTTCTGCTCATCAGTGCATTGGAAAGTCTGAAAAGTCGTCTCCATGCGGTCTAACCAGTTCTCCGCATCCTCCGGAGACTCACCTCCAACTAAGGGCTTAGGACCCATAGCTAAGAATCGACGCACAGTGAAACGCTCGTCGTCATGGTGACGATGATGCCGTTCTCGATGAGGCTCCCGGTCGGCATCACCCCAACGCCCACCAACACTGCCATGAGAACTCTGGTCGTCACGATTTGACATCTACAAAAATACCTCAAGATGAGACTAAATCCCAAGAAATCTTTTGCATGCTCTGATACCATAAATGTAGTGACCCTTACCCGGATCACCTACTAAACAGAACTTAGGCATGCAATTAACTTAATAAAACAGATATCAGAATAAAACTGCGGAAACCAATAACAATATACAATCCCAAGTAAAGGAATCTGTAATTATCCAATAATATACAACCAAATCGAATAGCTGTATAAACCCAAACAACAGTAATAAAGCCTAGACGAAGCTCCAGCTGGCCAACCACTGACTAGCCCCTCCTGGATCCACCCTCCTCGTCCAATCGCAAACCTGCCCCATGGAATAGGGTGTCCAGAAAATACAGAGTACGAGACGTGAGCATAAAACGCTCAGTGCGAGAGTATGAGTATACATGCATGCAAAGTGAACTCCCTATAGACTCGAGGTCAAGGATCAGATAACAGAGACAGACCGGGCCCTGGTATGTAGCACGCTGTGCCGTCGCTTCAGGAGGTGGCTCCCATACCGAGATAACCGTGGAAACACCGGACCCAAATCAATGGAAGTCCATCCACTAACAGGATAGGGTACAACCCTACTACAGACATCTCGAAGGAGATACAGCAAGATTCAAATGAATGCAGCATAATATCATGGCATATAAATCATGCGGTCACATAATACATGCATACTCAGTCAGGATATCTCGAACAGTACTTTCGTACCTCAAATACCAGGTAGGCACTACCAGCTCTAAGTTCAAGCCTAAAGTCCGCCTACACAGCGAAATGATACCACTATCATTACAGTGCTCTAAAAGCCTTAACTAAGCTATTGCATACTCCTAAATATTTATAGGAAGCAAAAGCTATACCTTCGTCCGTCGTTAGCCCTTTGATGTCGATGCCTCCAGAACTTGGGCACAACTCCGCTACGACTATCGAACGCCTCTCCGACCTCCGGACCAAGCCTAAGAAGACTAGAACAGCTCGAATATGACTAGAAATAGAGAGGAAATCCGTAATTGGCAAGGAGAAATGAAATCTCGGCCTTCTATTTATAGACAACGATCGGAGCCTCCGATCCTCGATCGGAACGTCCGAACCTCGATCGGAACGTCCGATCCTGCCATCGGAGCTTCCGAAGATCCTGATCTGCCACGTGTCAAAATATCACTTGTTGATTCCGGATAGGGGTGATCGGAGCCTCCGGTCCTGATTGGAGCTTCCGATCCAGCCACACGTCATGGATGACGTAATATCATCGGTGCCTCCGATCCCGATCGGAGCTTCCGATCCTGATCGGAGCTTCCGATCGTCCCTTCGGAGCTTCCGATCCGTCCAATCCCCAATTTATTTAATTAGCATTAATCCTTTAATTACTCAATTAGGGTTCGGGCTACTACATTCAATGTGGCTCATAACTTGATTCAACATTTTTTCCACGTTCATACATCACAATTCCTTGAGGACACTGTTAAATGGGTCACGAAATCCATCGTGATCAACTCCCATTTCCATTCAAGAATAGGTAAACTGTGAAGCAATCCTCCAGGTCATCGACGCTCTGCCTTGACTGGCTGACACAACAGACATCTCGAAACATACTGATACACACTTTTATTCATTCCCTTCCACCAGAACCTAGTACGTAAATCCTTGTACATCTGGTTGCTTCTTGGATGAATACTCAATTTAGTACGATGAGCCTGGGATAAAATCTCTTCCCTCAAAATATCATCCTATAGAACTACAATACTTCCAGAAAAACAAAGAAAACCATCTGAGTGATAGTGAAATCTAGACGTACTATCATCTCTGGCTAAACGATCTAACGCTGGGTCTTCCGGTCAGACATTTGAGCATCTGAAATCTGAGAATAGAAAGCTGGCTCAGATAAAATTGCAAACATCTGGATACTCTGCATACCTTTCTTATTCTTGAAGGTATACCCTGAAGAACAACAATATTTAATTTCACTGGTTACAGAACCAGTCTAGAGAGCGAACACTCGCACCTTGTGACTTAATACATTAGCAGGGAGATTTGCAGCTCCTGGATGGTATTTAATTTCGCAATCATTATCCTTTAGCAAATCCATCCAATGTCTCTGTCTCATGTTCAAGTCTACTTGAGTGAACAAATACTTGAGACTCTTGTGATCTGTGAAGATCTCAAATTTATAGCCATACAGATAATGACGCCAAATCTTCAAATTCAAACAATAGCTGCTAACTCAAGATCATGCACTGGATAATTGTTCTTGTGAAGTTTCAACTGTCTGGAGGAGTATGCAATCACATGCCCGTTCTGAGTCAGGACACATCTCAGTCCCTGAAGAGAAGAATCAATGTGCACCACATACCCTCCAGATCCAGATGGTAAAGCCAACACAGGCTCCAAAGTCAACCGCCTACGAAGCTCACAAAAATTTTCTTCACATTCTGAGGACCACTCAAAATTCACGCCTTTCTGAGTAAGTTGTGTCAGAGGTTGAGCTAGATGCGAGAAATTAACGATAAAGTGACGATAATATCCTGCTAGACCCAGAAAACTATGGATCTCAGTTACCGTAGTTGGACGCGACCAATTCATTACAGCCTCAATTTTGCTCGGATCCACAGAAACTCCATCCCTGGATATAATGTGGCCAAGAAAATACCACCCGATCCAGCCAAAACTCGCACATACTCATCTTAGCGTATAACTGTCTATCCTTCAAAGTCTGCAACACAAGCCTCAGATAAAACACGTGTTCATTCACATCATGTGAATATAATATGATATCTTCAATGAACATGACGACAAACTTGTCCAAAAATTACCGGAATACTCGATTCATCAAGTCCATGAATACAGTCGGTGCATTAGTCAACCCAAATGGAATTACTAGAAACTCATAATGCCCATACCTAGTCCTAAATGCTGTCTTGGCTATATCCTGATCTCGGACTCGCATCTGATGATATCCAGATCTTAATTCAATCTTTGAGTAAACCAAAGTACCTTGCAACTGATCAAACAAATCATCTATACGAGGCAAGAGATATTTATTCTTGATTGTCACTTTGTTCAACTGATGATAGTCAATGCATAGACTCATAGAACCGTCCTTCTTTTTCACGAAAAAAACAGGTGCTCCCCAAGGAGAGACACTTGGATGAATGTAACCCTTGTCCAAAAGATCCTGAAGCTCCTGCATCAACTTACACATCTCTGACGGAGCCAGATGATACGGTGCTCGAGAAATAGGCGAAGTTCCTGCATCAACTTTATGTCAAACTCAACTTTGTGCACTGTAGGAAAACCTGGAATTTCATCTGGGAAAACATCTGGAAATTCATTCACAAATGACAAATACCCTATACCAACACTTCTAGCGGATGTATCGAATGCATAAATGAGGCAGCCTTCCCCGCCAGACTCCAGATCTCAACAAGCTCTCATAGCTGATACAAAAGTCATCTGAGGTCGCGCTCCCTCACCATAAAAGAACCAACTATTATCTCCAACCGGGTGAAAACGTACCAGTCTCTGATAACAATCCACTGAAGCTCGGTATATTGTCTACAAATCAATTCCTAGAATGCAATCAAAATCCTCCATTGCTAAAATCATGATATTCACCATCAAAACATTCCCTTCGAATTCTAAAGGGCAACCAAGCACTAGATGCTTAGCCGACATTGACTGACCCGTCGGAGTAGAGACAACAACCACTGTGTCTAAAGATATGTATGATATCTTATGTCTCTTAAAAAAACGTGCAAAAATGGAAGAATGAGATGCACCAGTATAAATGAGTACAAAAGCAGGTATATTAAATAGCAGAAACGTACCCGCTATGCCTCTCTCATTCTCATCCACTACCTGATCATGCCTCAAAGCAAACACGTGACTGGAAGTTTGAGGATTTAGATTGGAACCTCCTGTCGAGTGTCATTGTGGCCTCTGCTGCACTGACACCTGAGAACCAGAACCATAACCAGCTCCCCAGGCCTGTGGGCAATCCTTCTTCAGGTGGCCAATCTTTTCACAACAAAAACATGCCCCTGAAACTTTCCAGAATTGGTTAGGGTTAGTAGTATGACTCCCACCAAAATGTTTATAGGGACTCTAATTCTTCATTCCAAAGCGCATTACTCCCTCGGACCCTAAAAAAGAAGTAGAATTAGACTTATTGAATGACTGAGCATGGGGACCCATGGAACTCACAGGTCTAGACGAGAAAAAAGTTCTGTTATGGAGAATGCTGTCCTCTACCTAGTGACATCGTCTCACTAATCCCTCGTAAGTCATGTCATCTCCCACAACAACTCGGCCATGGATCACCCAATTAGGGCTATGGAGGAACAGATTGTACTTCGCCTCGGTGCTATGAGAAATTTGGGGAAATAGGGCATCAACTCAAAGAAATTCTGTTGGTACTCATCGATTGACATCGACCCTTGCCTCAAACCCAACAACTCACTTGCCTTCTCTTGTCGGAGTGCAGGAGGAAAATAACCCTTATAAAAGGCTATGCAGAACTCTTTCCATGTAGCTACTCCACGAGCTGCAATAAAAGGTGCAGATGTAGAACCCCACCACTTCTGCGCTCGCCCTTCTACAAGGAAATCAAGAGTCTCCATCTTTTTTTCCTCAGTGCATCGAAAGTCATGGAAACAGACCTCCATACGTCATATCCAGTTTTCCGCATCTTCAGGTGATTCTCCTTCAATCAATGGTTTAGGACTCATTTGCATAAAACAATGCATACTAAAACGTCTGCGATCATCATGGCGATAGTGATGATGGCCCTGACGATGCTCTCAATCGTCCTGATTACCCCAGAGTCCACCCACACTACCATGACTAATCTTTTCACCATGTCCCGTCATCTACACGATGATTAAAGGTTAATACAGATTTCAAAAATCAAGATCCCAAGATTACTATGCATGATCTGATACCATAAATGTATTGACCCGCACCGTGATTACCTACTAATCAGAAGCTTAAGCATGCATTTAACTTAGTTAAATAATAATAAAAAAACAACAAAAAAAATAAAAATCCTTAAGAACATAATTGTTATACAACCATATCAAAGTCCAAATGTATTAACCCAAATACATCAAAACCAGAAGCTTAGACAAATATCTCTGTTGGTCATCAGTAGCCCAAGTCCTCCTGGAACCACCCGCCTCATCCAACCGCAGACCTACCCCATGGAGTAGGGTGTCCAAAAACAAAAAATGTATGGGGACGTGAGCATAAAACTCTCAGTACGAGAGTATGAGTATATGGTATTATACGTGCATGTATGCAAGTGAACTGGGTACCAAGACACTCAGGTCAAGAAACAAGCTCATATACTGCTGCTTCGTCGCCTCAGAAGGTGGCTCATATACCCAGTGGATAATGGTGACCTAATACTAGTACAAGTGTCCAACCATAACGGTGTCCAACCATAGCTAGTTTCTTGACCTGAGTGTCTTGATACCCAATTCATTTTCATTCATGTACGTATAATATCGTATACTCATACTCTCGTACTGAGCTTTTCATGCTTACGTTCGTACTTTTTGTGTCTGGACACCCTATTCCATGGGGCGGGTCTGCGGTTGGATGAGGCGGGTGGTTCCAGGAGGGCTTAGGCGATTGATGGCCAGCAGGAATCTTTGTCTAAGCTTTTGTTTTTGTTGTATCTGGGTTAATACGCTTGGTTTTTTGATATGGTTGTTAACAATATTTTAATTGTTGTTTATGGTATCCGCTGTAAATTTTTTATTATTGAATTATTAATATAATTGCATGCTTAAGCTGCTGATTAGTATCTAATCACGGCGAGGGTAACTACATTTATGGTATCAGAGCATGCATAGTAATCTTGGGATCTAGATTGTTGGAATTGGCTGGTCATGGTGACGAGAGTAGCCACGGAAGCGTAGGTGTACACTGGGGTGATCAGGGCGATTGAGAGCATCGTCGTGGCCGTCATCACCATCACCATGATGATCGCAAGCATTTCAGTATGCATTGGTTTATGCAGATGGGTCCAAAACACTTGGTCGGAGGAGAGGCACCGGAGGATGCAGAGAACTGGCTACGACGTATGGAGGTCTATTTTTGGGAGTTCCGATGCATTGAGGAACAAAAGATGGAGACTCTTGATTTCCTGGTGTAAGGAAGAGCTCGGAGGTGATGGAGTTCTGCATATGCACCTTTTATTGCAGCCTGAGGAGTTGCTACCTTGGAGGAGTTCCGCACAGCTTTCCATAAGCTGTATTTTCCTTCTGCTCTCTGACAGGCGAAGGCGAGCGAATTGTTGAGTTTGAAGCAAGGATCAATGTCGATCGATGAATACCAGCTAAAGTTCTTTGAGTTGTTTCCCTAATGCCCCCAGATTTTTGATAGCATGGAGGCGAAGCATAATTTGTTCCTCCAGAGCCATAATCCGGAGATCCATGATCGAGTTGCTGTGGTAGATGACATGACTTATGAGGGATTAGTGAGTCGATGTCACCAGGCAAAGGACAGCATCCACCGTAACAGATCTTTCTTCTCGTCTAGACCCGCAAGTTCTTTGCATCCCCGTGCTCAGTCATTCAAGAAGTCTGGTTTTACTTCTTCTTCCGAGGATCCGGAGATGTGATGCGTTTTGTCAGGAAAATTAGGGCGCTTGCAGACATTTTGGTGGGAGTCATCTTGCTAATAGGTGCCGGAAGGTTTCAGGGGCATGTTTCCGTTGCAGAGAGATTGGCCACCTGGAGAAGGATTGTCCATAGGCCAGGGGAGCTGGTTCTGGCTCAGGTTCTGGTTCTCAGGCTTCAATGCAGCAGAGACCACAGGAACAGTCGACAGGGGGTTCTAATCTGAAACCCCGTGGTTCCAGCCAAGTGTTTGCCTTGAGGCATGATCAAGCAGTGGATGAGAATGAGAAAGTTATAGCGGGTACGTTCCTGTTATTTGATATACCTGCTTTTGCACTCATTGACACTGGTACATATCATTATTTCATTTCTGTACATTTTTTAAGAGGTATAAGTTGCCATACATCTCACTGGACACAGTGGTTGTTGTTTATACTCCGACGGGTCAGCCTGCTTTGGCTAAGATTCTAGTATTGTGTTGCTCTTTAGAGTTTGAAATGTATGTTTTGATGGCAAATCTCATGATATTATCAATGGTTGATTTTGATTGCATTCTGGGAATTGATGTGTTAACTACATACCGAGCGTCAGTGGATTGTTACCAGAGGTTGGTAAGATTTCATCCGGTTTATGGTGATAGTTGGTTATTCTACGGTTAGGGAGTGCGACCTCAGATGACTTTGGTATCAGCTTTGAAATATTGTCGAGCTTTGGAATCTGGCGCGGAATGCTACCTCATCTATGCAGTTGATACATCTGCTAGAAGTGTTGGTATTGAGAATATACCAGTTGTGAATGAATTCCCATATGAGATTCCAGGATTTCCTCCAGTGTGTGAAGTTGAGTTCGACATAGATTTGATGCAAGAGACTTTGCCTATTTCTCGAGCACCGTATCATCTGACTCCATCAGATATGTGTGAGTTGAAGCAACAGCTTCAGGATCTGTTGGACAAAGGGGTATATTTGTCCAAGTGTTACTCATTGGGGAGCACCTGTTCTATTTGTGAAGAAGAAAGATGGATCTACGCATCTGTGCATTGACTATCGTCAGTTGAACAGGGTAACCATCAAGAATAAGTATCTTTTGCCTCGTATATATGATCTGTTTGATCAGTTGCAGGGTACTTCAATTTACTCAAAGATTGATTTGAGATATGGATATCATTAGATGCGAGTCCTAGATCAGGATATATCCAAGACAACATTCAGGACCAGGTAAGGGCATTATGAGTTCCTAGTAATGCCATTTGGGTTGACTAATGCACCGACTGTATTTATGCATTTGATGAATAGAGTATTTCGAGAATTTTTGGACAAGTTTATCGTCGTGTTCATTAATGATATCTTAGCATATTCACATGATGTGAATGAACACGCGTATCATGTGAGGCTAGTGTTACATACTCTAAGTGATAGACAGTTGTACGCTAAGTTGAGTAAGTGTAAGTTCTGGCTGGATCGGGTGGTATTTCTTGGCCACATTATATCCAGGGATGGAGTTTTTGTGAATCTGATCAAGATTGAAGATGTAATGAACTGGTCGCGTCCAACGACGGTAGTAGAGATCCGTAGTTTTCTGGGTCTAACAGGATATTATCGTCTTTTTATCGCGAATTTCTTGCAGCTAGCTCGACCATTGACACAACTTACTCGAAAGGGTGTGAATTTTGAGTGGTCCTCAAAATGTGAGGAAAATTACTCTGAGCTTTGTAGACGGTTGAATTTTGCGCCTGTGTTGGCTTTAACGACTGGATCTGGAGGGTATGTAGTGTACACAGATGCTTCTCTTCAAAGACTCAGATATCTCCCGACTCAGATTGGGCATGTGATTACATATGCCTCTGGACAGTTGAAAGTTCACGAGAATAACTACCCAGTGCTTGATCTTGAGTTAGCAACTATTGTATTTGCGTTGAAGATCTGGCGTCATTATCTCTATGGCAAGAGATTTCACAGACCACAAGATTCTCAAGTATTTGTTCACTCAGACAAAGTTGAACATGAGACAGAGACGTTGTACGGATTTGCTTAAGTATTATGACTGTGAAATTAAGTACCATCCAGGGGCTGCTAATCTCACTGCTGATGTCTTGAGTTGCAAGGTGAGAGTGTCCGCACTTCAGACCTGTTCTATGTCAAGTGCAATTGAAGATTGTTGTTCTTTAGGATATACCTTCAAGCATAAGAATGGTATGCAGAGTATCCAGATGTTTGCGATTTTATCTGAGCCAGCTTTGTATTCTCATATTAGAGATGCTCAGATGTCTGATCCAAAAACCCAACGTTTGGCTCGTTTAGCCAGAGATGATAGTACGTCTGGATTCCACTATCATTCAGATGGTTTTCTCTGTTTGTCAGGCCGTATTGTTGTTCCGGAGGATGATACTCTAAAGGAGGAGATTTTGTCCCAGGCTCATCATGTAGTGACCCTGCATTGAATAACCTACTAATTGGCAACTATAGCATGCATTAATCTACTTAAACAGAGTAAAATGTGTGGAAAAATAACCCATAATTTACATATCAACATAGTAAAAAAGTTCAAGGCTTAATTCATTAGTCATACAACCATATCGAAATAACTAAAAGTAAACTGTTATTATACAGCTATATCAAATCCTGCTGTATAAAATATCCAGCCATGGTTCCTGCTCCCTAGTCCTGCCTCAAACTCCTAGATCCCATCCTGTGATCTTCCCCGTAGAATGGGGTGTCCAAGATAATAACTAGGACGTGAGCGACTAACGCCCAGTACATAAACATGAGTAATCATATGTATATGATGCATTCAATCGTGATGACTGATAACTGGTCATCTGAAAATTCATGCTTAGTACAGGCGCCACATGAGTGCTGCAATCTCACGGATCAACCTCTGGGTACAACCAAACTAGTCTAGTACATCAGAGTAAACAGACATCCCTGTCCCCGCCGTCGCGGTACTTCCAATGACCGACTATACAAATATAGAGCTGAGCGGCTCTATAATCAGGGTGTAACAAGGTATAGGCTCAACATGTATGTGCACATGACATATGAATATGCAAAGCAGTAAAACATACATCATGCCACATAATAATGCCAAGTAAATGCAACATACAAACATGGGGAAAACTGCAAATTCGGTCCTTTATATTTGTCACTTTGCGATTTCGATCCTCTATGTTTTCATATTTCAGTTTTAGTCGTGCGTGTTTCGATTTTTGGCGCTTTTAGTCATTTTTATTCGAAAATGCTTATGTGGCACTATACATGTCAGCTCCACATCAGCACTGCATTGGTGCCACATCAGCGTCACATCAGAAAAATGACTAAAATTTCCAAAAAATAAAGATAAGGGACTAAAACTGAAATCTGAAAATATAGTATCACTACACACATTCTATAAGCCTTAACTAGCTAATAAATACTCCCAAAAATTAATAAGATTCCCGGACTATGCCTTTGTCTATCGTAAGCCCTTTGGAGTCGCTTTTTATGGAGGACTATAACAACACCTTGTTATTCCAGAACCTCTCTTTTAACCGCTAGGTTCCTCAAATGTATACCTCACACTTATATATAACAGAAGAAGGAAAATTGGGAATTCATAATTCAAACTGAAGTCTGAAGACCCTATTTATAGGCCAAGTTTTGGCCAAGTTCGGAGCCTCCAATCTTGGGATCGGAGCGTCCGATCTTTGCATGCACGTCACGTGGCGATCGGAGCATCCAAACTCAAGATCGGACCATCCGATCTGCTGACTCTTGGACACATGTCAAAATCCGTGGCTGAGTCATCGTGCATGGGTGGCTGGGGGAAGATCGGAGCGTCCATTCTAGGATCGGAGCATTCGATCTTGCCTTCTTTCCGAAGTAATCAAGTCAAAATCGGAGCTTCCGATCTTGCTGGGTTCGGACTGTCCGATCCTGTCCAAACTTTGGAAGTCCAATTCTTTCTTATGAAGCCCAATTAAGCCCTTGATTTGGTTAAATACTAACCCTTAATCATGTTTATCATATTATTATCTTAAAATGGACTCTGGGTTACTACATTCTCCCCACCTTTAGATATTTCGTTCGCAAAATAAACTCTAAAGACAAATCAAGATAACAATATGAAACAGAAAACCATGTTTTATTACAAAAAACTGTAATTAAGCTGATACATGGTAATCAATAATACAAAGCAAACAACTCAAGATATTATGCTCGCATACGGCTTTTCGTTTCACAAGTTTCTTCCTCAATGCCTCGGCGTTGCCACTGTACTATCAAAAGTGGTATAGTCTTATTCCGAAGCACTTTCCCCTTCCTATCAAGGATCCGGAGTGGTCGTTCAAGAATCCTGCCTAAAAGGAAAAATGACTAAATCTCATTTTAAGGGGAAGCCTGAGCGTAGTCAAAATCTGTTGGATTTGATCCATACAGATGTTTGTGGTCCATTTAGAGTAGGGACTCAACATGGCCACACCTACTTCATTACCTTTACTGATGATTATTCAAGGTATGGGTATTTATATTTAATGAAATATAAGTCTGAAGCATTTGAAAAGTTCAAAGAATTCAAGGCTGAAGTAGAAAACAAGCTAGGTAAAAGTATTAAAGCACTTCGATCGGATCGAGGTGGAGAATACTTAAGTACCGAGTTTTTGGACTATCTAAAAGAGAATGGGATTCTCTCTCAGTGGACTCCTCCTATGACACCACAGCTGAATGGTGTATCGGAGCGTCGTAATCGAACTTTGTTGGACATGGTTCGATCTATGATGAGCTTCACTGAGCTTCCACCTTCGTTTTGGGGCTATGCGCTTGAAACGGCGGTATTGTTGTTGAACAACGTCCACACTAAAGCAGTGGACAAAACACCATACGAGTTATGGAATGGCAAAGCTCCTAAGTATTCGTACTTGAGGATTTGGGGATGTCCCGCTTACGTGAAGCGGACAGTGGGAGATAAGTTGGATAGTCGATCCAGTTTATGTTATTTTGTAGGGTATCCGAAGAATTCAATCAGATATTATTTCTATTATCCTGCTGAAACAAAGGTGTTTGTTTCACGGAATGCCACCTTCTTGGAGAAGGAATTCTTATTGGATAAGAAAGGCGAGATGATGGAACTCGAAGAAGTTCGAGAAGAGCCCGAAATACAAAATAACGATCCTACACCTCAGGAACCATTGCTGGACACGCCTGAACCTAGAAGATCCGAGAGGACTTCTAGACCTCCTATTCGATATGGTCTTCTTCTTGAAGGGGATCAACATGAACCCGAAATTGGATGTGATCCAAGAAACTTCAAGGAAGCAATTTCTGATGCGGATTCGAATTTATGGCTTGAAGCTATGCAGTCAGAATTGGATTCGATGCATACGAACCAAGTCTGGTCTTTAGTAGATCCTCCCGATGGAATTGTTCCAATAGGGTGTAAATGGATCTACAAGAGAAAGCTTGGGCCTGATGGTAAGGTATTGACCTACAAGGCGCGATTGGTGGCGAAAGGTTATACTCAAAGGCAAGGAGTTGACTATGATGAAACCTTTTCACCAGTTGCTATGTTCAAGTCCATAAGAATCCTTATTGCCATAGCTGCATGGTATGACTATGAGATATGGCAAATGGATGTGAAGACTGCTTTTCTTAATGGAGACATTAAGGAAGAAATCTATATGAAGCAGCCAGAGGGGTTCACATCCATGGGAAGCGAGCATAAGGTATGCAAGCTTCAGAGATCAATTTATGGTCTAAAACAAGCATCAAGAAGTTGGAACCAGAAATTTGATGAAACAATAAAAGATTTTGGTTTCATCAAGAACCCGGAGGAACCGTGCGTGTACAAGAAAGTAGTTAAGGATGCTGTGACATTCTTAGTACTTTATGTTGATGACATCCTACTCATTGGGAATGATGTAGGGATGTTGCAGTCAACAAAGATATGGTTATCAGGTAGATTCTCGATGAAGGATTTGGGTGAGGCATCCTACATTCTTGGGATACAGATCTATAGAGATAGATCTAAGAGAATGATAGGACTCACACAATCAACCTACATCGACACCATATTGAAACGGTTTTCAATGGATGGGTCCAAGAGAGGACATCTACCCATGTGTCATGGAGTTTCTCTATCCAAGTCTATGTGTCCCAAGACTGATGCAGAGATAGAGAATATGACACATGTACCATATGCGTCAGCTATAGGTAGTATCATGTATGGGATGATATCTACTAGACCGGATGTAGCATTTGCTCTGAGTGTCACGAGCAGATATCAGTCTAATCCTGGTCAAATGCATTGGAAAGCCGTGAAGGACATTCTTAAGTACTTGCGAAGGACTAAGAATATGTTCATGGTTTATGGAGGACGAGAACTCAAATTGGAAGGCTATACCGACTCTAGCTTCCAAAGTGACGTGGATGACTCGAAGTCAACCTCTGGATTTGTGTTCATGCTCAATGGCGGTGCTGTCTCTTGGAAGAGTTCCAAGCAGGACACCACAGCGGATTCCACCACTGAGGCTGAATACATTGCAGCATCAGCTGCTGCTAAAGAGGCCGTTTGGATGAGGAATTTCGTCCAAGAGTTGGGCGTCATTCCTGAATTTGTTGGTCCAGTCCCGGTGTACTGCGACAACACGGGTGCCGTTGCTCAAGCAAAGGAACCAAGGTCTCATCAAAGATCCAAACACGTACTGAGGAAATACCACATCATCCGGGAGATTGTGGAAAGAGGAGACATCACTGTCGAACGAGTGGCCTCTGCAGACAATATCGCTGATCCGCTTACTAAGCCCTTGCCAGGACCATTGTTTGACAAACATCGCGAAGCAATGGGTCTACGTAGTATGACTAGTTGGCTATAGGGCAAGTGGGAGATTGAAAGAGTGGGTGCCCAGTGAGCCAACTTGTGGCTATGGGCTTTGATGACTCTTTGTAAAAACAATCTTTTGTTTAATGTAATTTACACTTTTATTAATGGCAATGACTTTATATTACTTCATATTGTTATATTGTGATATACTATTGTTGTTTTGATAAAGACCTTGAATATACCATAGTGTATGTAAGATGTGGTAGAACATGGAGATGTCTATCATGAAATACATCTTATAGTCACTGTATATTCTAAACTGTTCCTAGTCGATTGAGCCGTCCGATAATAAGGATAAGGATCGCTCGAGTTTGAGACTAGCATTTGCGATGCGGAGTACCACGTTTCATTGGTAGGGAACATAGAGATGTTCGAAGCATGCAAATGGATATTCATAGGATGAATAATCGAACTACCCTATCCGGACTTTCCAAGTGGTTATCACTTATCGAGTGGATAAAGTCCGCGGTTTTGGTTGTACACCATTAGTCCTTACGACTTGAAACATCATGGAGACTCTATATGCTAGTGCTGTGCTTTGACTCGTTTACCGACTCTATGGGGGTCATCAGGTGTCGAGATTGGGTACAGTTACGACACATATAGGAGTCGATGCATTGTTGTCAAGGATTCACCACATACTTGCGAGTGTGGATATCCTATGCGATCTGAGGAGATATTAGTGTGACGAATCTCTGGCCAGGTACTTGATGTGATTTAAGAAATGGTTTCTTAGTAGCACATGCGATGTCACTAATTTGATCTTCAAGATGTATTGCATAGTTATCGAATCTTGAGCGACTCTCGATATACCAATGGTTGTTGATTCGATCGGGATATATGGATGAAGGGACCGTACTGTACGCTAACCAAAATCTACTGGTTCTTGTAGGCACTATCAGTGATACCTAGGGAATCATGGGGCGATGTTGCTAGGCGCTTTACCATGATTCGTTGGGCAAGTCGGAAAGTGTTGTTCCGAGTCACAAGGAGTTGTGAGCCCACGGCTAGCTGTATCCCTGAACCATTGAGGGTCACACAGTGTAATGGAGTTTTAATCCCCGTTGAGATAGTTAAATTTAAAGAGTTAAATTTAATGAATTAAGGAGTTGGACTTCTTAAATAAGAGTAAGGGAGTAGGATTTCCTAAAATGACATAGGGATGGACATTTTTGGAAACCACTGAATTCGGATTCAGGAAAATTTATTTTGACTTTAAAACGTGCAGAAATGGTTTCTGTGCACATTGGTGAAATCGTTTCATCAATCGGAGTCACGATGAATTTTATATTAATTTCTGAACGAGCGGGCTTTGCTTGTCGGGCCCCAGCTTATGATTAATGGGCCCTAAGGTGTTAGTGGCCTGCATTATAAATAAGTTATTGCAGTACAGAAATTACACACAACAGGTCATAATTTTTGAGACAGAGAAAATTTTCGAACCCTAGCTCTCTCTCTCTGTTCGGCCGACCCCTCCCCCTCTGCCCGAGATTTTCCGGTCTGTGATTTTGAATTGCAGTCTGGAATAGCGAATCAGATTCGTTTATTCTCTTCGCAGAAAATGCAATCTATCAGAGGGATTAAACCTCTGTTCGTGGACCTGATTGAAGGAGTTCATCGGTTCCAGGGAGAGACAACAAGAGCAGATCAAATCTGTTGGTGTCCATTAATCTCGTTGCGAGATTGGAGGTAAAATTTAATTAATTGTTATTTGAATTTTACACACTAATAATTTAATCGTTGAACGGTTGATACCCACACTATGGAATTGTTCCATAACAAAATTTTTAAACTTCCGCTGCACCGGGTATCAATCGTGATTGATCTGAGAGCCGCGTTTTCCAACAGCCCCGCAGCCTCGTCCGTATGCTCACCTGCACCAAGCATAGTAGTGAGCCTAAAAGCCTAGCAAGATTTAAATAATACAACAAGGGTTCAAAATAATGCATAATACTAAAAATAGTACTCAGTAAACTAATGAATCTCACACAAAAGGGAATAAGTCATGACATGCCCGAAGTAAGAACAATAGCAATATGCGATGGAAAACACATTCATGAATCAATTATCCTTTACTTTTACTTTGAATTTGGATCCTCGATTGTGACTATGATTTTTTTGATCGATCAATGGCTATAGTATACAATTTCGGCAAGGAAACCGAGTTCTTCTCGGCCCCACATTGCCCCTCTGATTTGGTAGGGAAGTCGAGATTTCTCCCAACCCCGATCTACACGTCTAATTTGGTAGGAAAGTCGAGATGTCTCCCGACCCCGTTCTACACGTCTCATTTTGGCAAGTGAACCAAGGCATCCCCTGACCCATCATTACACGTCTAAGTCATAATCAACTCACCCTTTTCCTTTCATTCAACATTTTCTCATTTCAACATTTGCCTTTACAAGCATTCTTTAATACAAGACTTCGGGGCTAGATTATTAAACAAATTTGAAGTCACACACGCGAATAAATGGCGTTGAATAATTAAAACAACATGAAACTCAAACTATAGCATGACATAAATTTTTATGGATGATTGGAGTGTAGGGGAGCGCTATCACCTTAAAGTCTTTTCTCCTCCCACTTAAGTTTACGCTCACAAGGGCCTAACTCGAGCGGTTAAAACATAAAATCCATAACTCATCCTAATTAAATTCAAAAGACTTCCCGTTTGAACCGGTACCTCAAATACACCTTAAATTACTAGCCCTCAACGACTTCAAAACACTACTAGGCCCCAACGACTAACTACTAGCCCCCAACGACTTCAAAACACTACTAACCAACCACACCACTTAACTACTCCACGACCAGCCCTATAACCCTCCTCAAGCACATTCAAATACTCATGTTTAACCCCATAAACATCCCATGGCAGCCCCTTAACTCCATTCATCCATTGGTTACAAAAATTCCAATCCAAACACCACAACTCAATATTTTTCACAACATTTCAAAGCACATGTATAAATTAACTTGGACAACAACATATGAGGCTTAAAACCCACCATACACACATGAAAATAGATTGGAATCAATGCATCATTTCTGATTTTTATACCACTTCATGCAAAACTTCATTTAAGAGCATGTAAATCATTCATATGAGCTCAAAAAGCAAGCTAGAATTTAAAATGCACAAAGCCAACCCCAAGCCCACTTAATCCTACTGAAAACCGAACACACACACACACACACACACATATTACACTAAAAATCTCCCAAAAATCGAAATTACAAGGAAGGGCCAAGAAACTTATAACCTATGCTTGGGTTTTAAAAGTAGAAAGGAATTTCTTTCCTTAAATCTTGAAAGGGAACAAGGGAAGAGGTGGCTAAGCACACACACACACGGCTGGAGCTGGAAAAGCCTCCTAGGTGGCCTTCACAGTGGCTGGATGGCGGCTGGATGGCAAGGAGGGGCTGCCGGCGGCGAGGGGAGGAAGGAGGAGGAGTGGCCGATGGTTTCCTGAGGGAGGGGGGTGAAATGGCGTGAGAGTGAGGAGTAGGAGGAGGGAGGCGGCTAGAATAGTATTAAAGTGCTAGGGTTTAAGTTGTGTGTGATATAATATGTATATGTATGTATAGGTGTGAGTGTGTGAGAGTAGGACAAGTCAAAAAGTGATTTTTGACCACTAAAAGTGTTAGTTTTGATTTTAAAATTTTAGCTTGTAGGATTGCCTCTAATTTAAAGTTCTAAGTCTAAAATCTTAAATTTTAAATGCCAAGAATGGAATTTCACTTGTTCGGGTCAAAAAAGACCAATTTGGGAAATTTAAAGATTACGCGCGAAAATGCGCTTACACGATTTTTCTTAAACGAAAAATCTAAAATAAATATTTTTATTTTATTTTCAGCACTACTCATGAAATTTAGGTCACCTATATTTAAAATGGAGGATTTTCCCGCCGTGTTTGCCTTCGCCGCGCGCCGAAGCCGGAAGTCACCAATACAAGCAATTTAAGAAATTTAATCTTTTATATCATATAAATAAATTCCAAGGAGATTTAAATCATTTAAATTACCATGAATTTTAGAATTTAAACATTAAAACAATTTTAGGCATGGAATTTAATTTATGGATTTTAGGCGTCACAATTCCTCCCCCCCTAAAAAGAAATTTCGTCCTCAAAATTAAAGCTTGCCGAAGAGCTCCGGGTAGCGAGTCCTGATGTCAACCTCTGACTCCCAATTAGCTTCCTCATCTGTATGATGCAACCAACCAACCTTGACCATTGGTATCGACTTGTTGCGAAGTCTCCTCTCTTGCCTATCAAGAATCCGATCGGGCCTCTCCTTATAGGTCATGTGAGGAGATAACTGAAGAGGTTCACAACTGAGCACATGAGACGGATTCGAGATGTACTTCCTCAACATCGACACGTGGAAGACATTATGGACTCCATCAAGGCTAGGTGGCAAGGCTACTCTATACGCCAATGCCCCTATCTTGTCCAATATCTCGAAAGGTTCGATGAACCTCGGTGCCAACTTCCCTTTCTTGCCAAACCTCATCACGCCTTTCATAGGAGCTACTCGGATAAACACGTGATCTCCCACCGAAAATTCTAAGTCTCTCCTCCTATTATCAGCGTAACTCTTCTGTCTTCTTTGAGCAGTCCTCATCTTGTCTCGGATCTTGGTTACAACCTCAGCTGTTTGCTGTACAATCTCCGGCCCTAACTCCGATCTCTCACCGGCCTCGGTCCACAAAACCGGTGATCTACATGGTCTGCCATACAATGCCTCATAAGGTGCCATAACCGATGGTGGCCTGATAGCTGTTATTATACGCAAACTCCACCAAGGGTAATCTCGACTCCCAGCTTCCCTGAAAGTCAATAGCACAAGCCCTCAAAAGATCCTCCAATATCTGTATTACCCTCTCGAATTGCCCATCCGTCTGAGGGTGAAATGATGTACTGAACAAAAGTTTCGTCCCCAACGCTGAATGAAGGCTCTTCCAAAAAGACGAAGTGAACCGTGGGTCTCGGTCAGACACTATGGAGACAGGAATACCATGAAGTCTGACTATCTCACGGATGTAAAAGTCCGCATATTGATCCATGGAGTAGGTCGTCCTAACCGTTAGAAAGTGTGCCGACTTAGTGAGGCGGTCTACAATAACCCATATGTCATTCGAATTCTTCACTGTCCTTGGCAATCCCACTACAAAATCCATCGTAACATTCTCCGATTTCCACTCAGGTATAGGGAGAGGCTTGAGTAACCCAGCGGGTCTCTGATGTTCCGCCTTAACATGCTGGCAAGTCAGACACTCAGCCACAAATCGGGCAATGTCTCGCTTCATTCCCGACCACCAATATAACTACTGAAGATCATGGCACATCTTTGTACTCCCTGGGTGGATGGAGTACGGCGATGCATGAGCCTCTGCCATGATCGTAGTACGCAAAGAGTCACTTGTGGGCACCCAAAACCGTCCTCGAAATTTCACAATCCCGTCAACCATTGAGTACAAACCACTACTCCTATCCTCATCTCTCTTTCTCCACTTACCTAACTGCTCATCATTAGCCTGTTCAGCACGGATACGGTCAAACAATGTAGTCCCCACTGTCAATGAAGATAATCGGGGCGCTCTACCCCTGGCATAAAACTCCAAATCAAACCTTTGAATCTCATATTGCAAAGGCCTAGACACTGACAAGGAGGAAATCACTGCTGCTTTCCTACTCAAGGAATCCGAAACGACATTAGCCTTACCCAGATGGTAACTAATGTCGCAGTCGTAGTCCTTCACCAACTCTAGCCATCTCTGCTTCCTCATGTTCAACTCCTTCTGGGTGAAGAAGTATTTGAGGCTCTAGTGGTCCGTAAAGATCTTGCACTTTTCTCCATATAGATAGTGTGTCCAAATCTTGAGTGCGAAGACTAAGGCAGCCAACTCCAAATCATGAGTATGATAGTTCTTCTCATGTCCCTTCAGTTGCCTGGAAGCATAGGCAATCACTTTCTCCCGCTGCATAAGAACTTCTCCTAATCCCAGTTTAGAAGCATCCGTGTAAACAACAAAGTCACCTTGCCCTGATGGCATGGCTAACACTGGCGCTGTCGTGAGAGCTGTCTTCAATACGTCAAAGCTCTCTTGACACTCCGGACTCCAATCAAACTTAGCGTTCTTCTTGGTCAATGAGGTCAAGGGTACTGCTATGGATGAAAAGCCCTTGATGAACTTCCTATAATAGCCTGCCAAACCAAGGAAACTGCGAATCTCCGATGCATTACTAGGTATAGCCCACTCTTTCACTGCTTGAACCTTAGAGGGATCAACCTCTACACCACTTTTGGAGATTACATGACCCAAGAATGCTACTATATCCAACCAAAAATCACACTTGTCGAACTTAGCAAACAATCTCTGATCTCAAATCACCTTAAGAACTGTCCTCAAATGTTGGGCATGCTCCGCTCGGTCCTTGGAGTAGATGAGGATGTCATCAATGAAAACAATAACAAACCGGTCTAAGTATGGCTGAAAGACGCGGTTCATGAGGTCCATGAAGACCGCGGGCACGTTCGTCAATCCAAACGACATCACAAGGAACTCGTAGTGGCCGTAATGAGTCCTAAATGCTGTCTTGAATACATCTGACTCCTTAACTTTCAGCTGGTGATAACCAGCACGAAGATCAATCTTTGAAAATACAGAGGCTCCTTATAACTGATCAAAGAGGTCCTCAATCCTGGGCAATGGGTACTTGTTCTTCACAGTCACTCCGTTCAACTCCCTGTAATCAATACACAACCTTAGGCTCCCATACTTCTTCTTCACAAAGAGAACCGGTGCACCCCATGGAAAGAAACTAGGGCGTATAAAACCCTTATCTAGCAACTCTTGAATCTGCTCTTTCAACTCCTTCATTTCAGTAGGCGCCAACCTATATGGTGCCTTAGAAATTGGCGCGGTACCTGGGACCAAACCGATAGAGAACTCAATCTCCCTATCGGGCGGAAGACCTGCAACACACATCTCCAAAATCTCGGACTATATCCACATCTGTAATCACAGGTCTAACTGGAATTTCTGTCAAGGTCAAACTTGCCAAGAATGTCTCAGAGCCCTCCAACATAAACTGTCTCGCCTGAAGAAAAGATATGACCTTGGCCTTCCTCCGACTCTTAGCTGCCTCAAACCAGAAAGGCTCAACACCTTCCGTTCTAACCAACACTGATCTCTACTGAAAATCAATAACCACAACATTCTTCACCATCAGGTCCATCCCAAGAATTAGATCGAACTTGGGCATGGGCAACACTATAAGGTCTGCAACCACCGTCTGACCCTGCAAGAGAAGCTCAAGACTCCTGACTAAGCTCTTGGTGGTAAGCTCTTCCTCTGAGGGGATAATAACTGAGAATCCCACCGACAACTCCTCTCGCTGAATTCCCCACTTGTGCACAAACGCCTCAGAAATAAAAGAATGTATAGCCCCCGATCTAATAATTCTTTGGTGGCTACACCAGCTACTAAGATTCTTCTTGCAAAAATCACAGTTACAACGTAGCATTGGGTTTCCTAACCAAAAGCTAAATCTATGCTCATCCTAATGCAATCCGTTCCCATAATTTTAAGCATGCAGCTAATAACCAACAAAATTATGTAATAACACACAAACCTTACGCAATTTCCTCAAAAAAAATCTCAAGAATATCTAGCACTTAGTACAACCAAGTTCTCACTTAAAGCAATTTACCACATAAATCCACCAATAAATTTAAGGTATCGTTTTAACTTAAAAGCTTAAAGCATTACCTTTGATCAGGGTGGTATCAGGGTCGGCCTCCTCGGCCTGCATCACAAAGACTCGCTCAGTCTCGGGCCTCCGGACCTCTGGACAATCAGCAACCACATGTCCTGGTTTCTTGCACTTGAAGCAAACCCCCGCTCCCATCAAGAATTTCCCAAAATGGTGACGCTGGCATTCCCTGCAAAATGGTTTCTCCCTAGACTTAGGAGGAACGGGTCTCTGGGCCTGATGCCCCTGGGGCTCTGGGCCTGATGCCCCTGCTGACGCGGTGGTCCATGGTATGGCCTCTTGCCCTATTGCTGCTGCTGGCCAAGAGCTGGGAATGGCCTCTTACTCTGCGCCTCAGCGCTGATATCCCTCAGTGTCTGCTCAGACCTCAAAGCTTGCCTAAGGGCAGAAGCATAGTCAGCTAGCTCCGCCATATGTACATCATGATGGATAGCGGGTCGTAGCCCCACAATGAAGAGCTGGAGATTCTCCTCCTCATCGTCTCCAATCAAGGGCACAAAGTGGCAACCCCTCTCAAACTTCACCCCAAACCGAGCCACTGATAAATCTCCCTGTCGCAGACTCATAAACTCCGTCTTCAAACGGGCCCTCACATCTGCGGTAAAGTACTTCTCGAAGAAGAGTCTCCTAAACTCAGCCCAAGGCAGTGTAGTCGTGTCCACCGTCTTCACAACTCCCTCCCACCAGAGGGCAGCATCATCCTGGAGATGGAAGACGACACAACGAACTCGATCTTGGTCTCCCAACTGCATATAGCGAAAGATCACCTCCAGCGAATGAATCCATCCTTCCGCTACCAGCGGATCAGTAGTGCCAGCAAAGTCCTTTAGATTCATCTTCCTAAACTGCTCATAAACAGTCCCAAGTCCAGCCCTAGGAGCGTCCACATGTCGCTCAAGGATACGGGCTAATCCAACTAGCACCTGAGTCCCAACATCCGTGGCTGGTGGAGGTGGCGGAGGTGGAGGCGGTGGTGGCTGCAAAGCACGTCCACAACGAGTGGCCATCTGTACGCAAGTTCAAATTCCAACACTTAAATTTCATGCCTAAAAGAAAAAGAGTTTCTTTAAACTTTTACATACTCAAGGTATTTTAAAACTCTCATTCTCAACGTTTAAATAGTCAAAGATAACAAATTTTTAAATCTTACAGACTTTGAGGCAAGATCTCCCGAGTCCCAGCGTTCAGAGGTAGGCACATCCCAAGCCCAATGACCGCGCTCTGATACCAATAGAAACGACCCTAACTACTAATATCTAAATAAATAAATAAAATACGGAAAATTTTAAAAATTTTGGAATGACCTATTTGTTTGAATAATAAAACCACCTGTCTCAAACAGCAGTTTAAAAATAAACCTCAACCCGAGGTAAACATCTCACAAGGCATACAAAACAATATCTAGTTCGACGCCAGACGAAGGGAAAAATATTTAATGTTTACATGCCAACATAATAGCAGGGAATGACACATCCTGCTACCGGAAAGGAAACGACATATGATAGAGTATAATTATTAGAAAGACATAGTGCGGAAAGAAAAGAGCGGCAACGGTCAGGGCGTGCCACCGAACACCTATGGTCCCTGGAAATCCTGCCCAGCAGCCTCGTCCGTATGCTCACCTGCACCAAGCATAGTAGTGAGCCTAAAAGCCCAGCAAGATTTAAATAATACAACAAGTGTTCAAAATAATGCATAATACTAGAAATAGTACTCAGTAAACTAATGAATCTCACACGAAAGGGAAAAAGTCATGACATGCCCGCAATAAGAACAATAAAAATATGCGATGGAAAACACATTCATGAATCAATTATCCTTTACTTTTACTTTGAATTTGGATCCTCGATTGTGACTATGATTTTTTTGATCGATCAATGTCTATAGTATACAATGCCGGCAATGAAACCGAGTTCTTCTCGGCCCCACATTGCCCCTCTGATTTGGTAGGGAAGTAGAGATTTCTCTCAACCCCGATCTACACGTCTAATTTTGTAGGGAAGTCGAGATGTCTCCCTACGCCTATCTACACGTCTCATTTTGGCAAGTGAACTAGGGCATCCCCTGACCCATCATTGTACGTCTAAGTCACAATCAACTCACTTCATTCTTTAACATTTCCTTTCATTCAACATTTTCTCATTTCAACATTTGCCTTTACAAGCATTCTTTAATACAAGACTTCGGGGCTAGATTATTAAACAAATTTGAAGTCACACACGCGAATAAATGGCGTTGAATAATTAAAACAACATGAAACTCAAACTATAGCATGACATAAATTTTTATGGATGATTGGAGTGTAGGGAAGCGCTCTCACCTTAAAGGCTTTTCTCCTCCCACTTAAGTTTACGCTCACAAGGGCCTAACTCGAGCGGTTAACACATAAAATCCATAACTAATCCTAATTAAATTCAAAAGACTTCCCGTTCAAACCGGTACCTCAAATACACCTTAAATTACTCCTTTGACCAGCATTCACATTTTTATAATGGCCCAAACCAACTCAACAACTTAGACTCCCGGACAGCCCATAGAAAATAGAAAAAATCTGCTCACGTCACACCAACTTAAAACGCACATAACTTATTCGATTCCTATCCGAAATAGGCCCAATTTACACCAACACAATCCTAACATCACACACATTAAGAAAATCAGAAGTAGCTCTTGTCCAGACCCCAAAAACCGACCTCAACAAACCTGTTTCCCAAGACTTGGCGCGACGGTAAAAATTCTGTTTTTGGACCACCTGACACTACGGGCTCCTGAGCTCATCCCTCCACCTATTGCACCTAAAAAACCCATGTAAATGACCAGTAGACATGCCTATATCTCTAGTTAGGTTCATTGAATAAGGTTGTAGCTGGACACTACCTTTATTCTTCCTTTAGTCCAAACTACTAGCCCCCAACGACTTCAAAACACTACTAACCAACCACACCACTTAACTACTCCACGGACAGACATATAACCCTCCTCAAGCACATTCAAATACTCATGTTTAACCCCATAAACATCCCATGGCAGCCCCTCTGAAACGACCCTAACTCTATAATTAATAAATAAATAAATATGCGGAATTTTTTTTTTATATATATATACTTACTAAATAAAATATGCACATATATGCCCATACATACATGCACAGAATAAAAATATTTAAAATAAATAAATAAATAACTTAAATAAAAATTGCATTCTTTAAATAAAATAAATATCTGAGTCAAACATTTAATTAAAAATACTGCATAAGAAAAATGATGTAAAATTTGCATGCACTGAAAATATTCAAAACCACAACCACTGAAAAATAATTAAAAAGTGTAACATGCTGACATAATTAAAACATGCAACGTGACTCAGACATCTATCACGGTCACGGGGTCACTGCATGTCCGCTCATATGTCCTCGCCGCCGGTAGGAGCTACATCCTCCTCTACGAACTCACCTGCACCATACCCGTGTAGTGAGCCTAGAGGCCCAACATGCTAACATAACAAGGGTTTAAAATAATTTAAATCACTTTGATACTAATACATAACATATACATGAATGAGCATGCTTAAAAATATCATGGCATAAACATAACTTAAATTAACTTAAATAACATAATACATAAACATTGTTGAGCAGTTAAATTTCTAACATCGCATGGTTGTATCCGTAGTGTAACTTTAAATCATACATTAAATACTGATCAGCGTGGAAACCAACGTACGTGGCGGTGACAAATCACCTCTTAAATTGGCAGTAAACTGCCCTTCAATAGTTCACATATGGGGATGAATCCCCCTTAAATTGTCACACTACTTCAACTTCCAACATAAAATATTTTATTATTGCTCAACCTTAAACATTTAATTATGCATAAAATTATTTCATGAATGCATGTGCTTAAATAAAATGTGTATCCTTCATATATATTTAATTTAATTTCTTACTAACATATAAATATTAAAATAACTTCAATGCATAAAAATAATTAAATATATAATCAGGACACATGCAAATTTCTCATGGATTGTACTGGACTGCTGGCCCTAACACTCAAGCCCAATTACTTAAATCTGGCCCAATTACATACTTAAGCCCAATAAAATTGTTCTAAGCTCAATTAAAATAATTTAAAGCCCATAAAACATTCTAGGCCCAGTAACAACTTAAACTGGCCCAATGGGCCCAAAAGCCCAAAGACTGGCCCAATAACTTTTATGGGCTCAAAAGCCCATAAAATTAATGGACTAACTTATTTAAAATTTTAAAAGCCTAAATAAAATTATTTGGGAGTCCAAATAATTTTATTTCTAATTAATTGGCCCAACAACCAATTAATTCATAAAATATTTTAAAAATAAAAAGACTCGAGCCCGGCCCATCGAACCATGACCCGGACCAACTTAACCCGACCCCCTAACCTACTGACCCGACCCAAGCCCCTCAGACTCGACCCGAATCCCTTCCGAACCCTAAACCCGTCGCCCCTTCCCTGTCTGCCCGTCCGCGAGCAGCAGCCCTTCTAGGGCTGCTGCCGCCGTGCTCCGGCCGCCCCTGGCCGGAGCTTTGCTGCCCAGACGTAGCCCACGTCTGGGCGGTCCTAACCTGGTCACAACCCCGACCCCATGCAGCCTGGACCACCGAACCCAAAGCCCATTTCCCGAAACCCTAGACTGTGCACCAAGGGAGGCCGAACCGCACCAGCTAACTTCCTGGGGCCGTTTGGCTCGAGCCACTCGAGCCATTCGGTCCAGACCCTCCTCACCCTACCTAGGACTCTGACCAGCAGCCATACCAACCATGGTGGACCGAAAACGTGAACATGAAAAAGGAAAACAAGAAACCTTGCGCATAAACCGAACAACCGAACCATTTTTCTGAAAAGCTTGAACGTTTTCGATGCATACACAATCCACACAACATAATATCTGATAGGTACGAAAAAATGGAAGAAAATCATGCCTTTCACCGTAAACGAAGAGAAAAACGAGCGTGGGACGATTCCGGGACGACGAACGACGAACACACCTTCGAAGCTTAAAGAAAATCGAGCTATGGAGTCTTGGGTATGTCTGGAACGATGAAGAGGGTGATGGAGGAGAGTGGGGTGTCGGCTGGGGCTTGAATACGTGAGGTTAGGGATATTAGGTTTAGGGTTTAATTAAGTTAAAGTATAGGATAGTTAAATATAATTAAAAAGGTTTTAATTATAAAAATTATACCACTTAAAAATCTATATAAAATTTAATAATCTGATAAATAACTTAAATATATTAAAAAAACCCGAAATATCAAATTAATGGAATTTAAAAAAATACTGAAAAGTCAATATTTTGGCTTATTTTGAATAATGGACTCCTAAAATTATATAAAATTAAATACTAAAAATTTTGAGGTAATACAACTCAAAATAATATTTTAGGGCTCTAAAAAGGCTCATGAAATTAATTGGCTAGAAAGTTGTCATCTCGTCCGTCCACGGTCCCGTCTACGCGATCAAAACAATTAAAATACTAAAAATCGTAAAATCACTAATTATGGGTTAAATACTTAAAAAATAAATTAAATCATGCACAAATAATTCACATAATTATTTAACCCATAAATCTAAAATTTAAATAATTAAATATCCTAATTATGCATGCGGATTTACGTATTTAAAATACCGGGTGTTACACCCTCAACTCCATTCATCCATTGGTTACAAAAATTCCAATCCAAACGCCACAACTCAATATTTTTCACAACATTTCAAAGCACATGTATAAATTAACTTGGCCAACAACATATGAGGCTTAAAACCCACCATACACACATGAAAATAGATTGGAATCAATGCATCATTTCTGATTTTTATACCACTTCATGCGAAACTTCATTTAAGAGCATGTAAATCATTCATATGAGCTCAAAAAGCAAGCTACAATTGAAAATGCACAAAGCCAACCCCAAGCCCACTTAATCCTACTGAAAACCGAACACACACACACATATTACACTAAAAATCGGCCAAAAATCAAAATTACAAGGAAGGGCCAAGAAACTTATAACCTATGCTTGGGTTTTAAAATTAGAAAGGAATTTCTTGCCTTAAATATTTAAAGGGAACAAGGGAAGAGGTTGCTAAGCACACACACACACGGCTGGAGCTGGAAAAGCCTCCTAGGTGGCCTTCACGGCGGCTGGACGGCAAGAAGGGGCTGCCGGCGGCGAGGGGAAGAAGGAGGAGTAGTGGCCGATGGTTTCTTGAGGGAGGGGGGTGAAATGGCATGAGAGTGAGGAGTAGGAGGAGGTTGGCGGCTAGAATAGGATTAAAGTGCTAGGGTTTAAGTTGTGTGTGATATAATATGTATATGTATGTATAGGTGTGAGTGTGTGAGAGTAGGACAAGTCAAAAAGTGCTTTTTGACCAATAAAAGTGCTAGCTTTGATTTTAAAATTTTAGCTTATAGGATTGACTCTAATTTAAAGTTCTAAGTCTAAAATCTTAAAATTTAAATGCCAAGAATGAAATTTCACTTGTCCGGGTCCAAAAAGACCAATTTGGGGAATTTAAAGAATTACGCGCGAAAATGCGCTTACGCGATTTTTCTGAAATGAAAAATCTAAAATAAAGATTTTTATTTTATTTTCTGCACTACTCATGAAATTTAGGTCACCTATATTTAAAATGGAGGATTTTCCCACCGTGTTTGCTTTCGCCGCGCGCCGAAGCCGAAAGTCACGAATACTAGCAATTTAAGCAATTAAATCTTTAATATCATATAAATAAATTCCAAGGAGATTTAAATCATTAAATTACCATGAATTTTAGAATTTAAACATTAAAACAATTTTAGGCATGGAATTTAATTTATGGATTTTAGGCGTCACACATGTTATGTCCCCTAATCAAAAATGAAAGAAAATATTTTATGAACGAAGTGAGATGATTGTGACTATATTTATTATGGGTTTGGACGAGTTGGGAGACGTTCTAGTTTTCCTTACCACCTGATGTGTTTGGACGAGTTGGGAGACATCTTGGCTTCTCTTACCAAATTTATGGGTTTGGACGAATTGGGAGAAATTCTGGCTTCCCTTACCACCTATAGGGCAAGAAAAGTTGGGGATATCCTGAGTTCCTTGCGGCATAGTGCACTGCAGCCATGATCGAGATTGAAAGTACAGAGTCACAATTCAAGGATCTAAGTTCAAAAATTTATATGACTATGTTTCAGTATAGTTTATGCAGATACATTGATTATGTTAGACTTAGCCATGCATATGTTATATTCATATCCTCTCATTTTTAGAAGTCTATTTTTGTTTAAAGAAAGGACAAAAACAAAAGTATTTTTAGTATAAGCTATTTTTAATCTGTGTGTGCATGTATTTACGTAATACTCGTTATTTCTCCCATATTCTTGCTGAGTATTTAGGCTCACTACATCTATTTGGTGCAGGTGAGGATGAGTTCATAGAGACTGAGGGGCAGGATCCCCTGAGCGAGGTCGCTGGTGGTGCAGTCCCTTGACAATCGTTGTATTGCTTCCGCATATTTCTAGATGATTGTAATAAATAACAATATGCACTTACATTTCTTTTGAAGTAGTTAGCAGGACAGGTTTTCCCTACACTTAAATATTTGGCATGTAAATTTAATAACTTGTTTTTCCGCAATTGTGTGGGATTAATCCTTTCTAAACTCTATGTTATCAAGTTCGGATTTTATCGGGTGTTTATTTTATTTTTTTGAAATGTTGAGCGTGACAGGTTAGCTTTTAATGTTTTTAAACGGGTCATGGAATTTTTTTTGGTAAATATGTATTTTTCTTTATTAATTAATTTAGATTAGAGGTGTGAGTCGTTTCAGTTGGTATCAGAGCGCGATCTTGGTTTGGGCTATGCTTACTAACGGTTGCCAAACTCAAAAGGATCTCACCTCAAAGTCTGTAAGATTTAAGTTTCTTTTATTGTTATTTGTTAAGTTTAGTAGCATTAGTTTCCTAAATTATTTGAGCTTATATAAGTTTAAAGAAAATCTTTTTCTTAAGGCATGAAATTTGAATGATGGAATTTGAACATGCGTACAGATGACACCTCGTCGTGAGCATCGCGCACCTCCACCTCCACCACCTCCTCCGCCCCCTCCACCAATAGACGTTGGGGCTCAGGTGCTGGCGGGTTTGGCCCGTATTTTGGAGCAGCATGCTGAGGCTCCGAGGGCTAAACCTAGTGCGATCTATGAGCAGTTCAAGAAGATGGATCGTAAGGAATTTTTTGGTACTACGGACCCGTTGGTAGCGGAGGGCTGGATTCGCTTGCTTGAGGCAAATTTCCACTACATGGAGTTGGGAGATGCGGACCGAGTTCACTGTATGACGTTCCTTCTCAAAGTTCATGTCGCCCTGTGGTTTGAGGGAGTGGAGCAGACTGTTGATATGGCCACACTGACTTGGGCAGCATTCAAGACCATCTTTTATGAGAAATACTAAATCGATGAGGTGAGGGCGCAACTGAAGAAAGAGTTTTTGAGTCTCCAACACAGAGATTTGACTGTATTCGAGTTTGTGCGCAAGTTTGAGAGGGGCTGCCACTTTGTGCCACTTATTGGGGGTGATGAGGCGGAGAAGTTGTAGCATTTTGTTGCTTGTCTGAGGCCTAATATTTGTAGGGATGTGATGATGGCTGAGCCAATGGATTATGCAGCCGCTGCCAGGAAGGCTTTATGGTCCGAGTAGTCCTTGAAGGAAATCAGTGCTGAGGTTCATGGCAAGAGATCCTTCACTCATCAGGGTCACCAGCAGCATCAGGAAAAGAGGCCGTTTACTGGACCACAACGACAGCAGGGATCCATTAGGCCCCAGGGGCATCAGGCCCAGAGACCTCAGGCTCAGATACCCGCTCCTCCCAAGACTGGGTAGAAGACATATTGCCCGATTTGTAAGCGTGCCCATCATGGGAAGTGTCTGGCAGGTGCCGGAGTCTATTTTTGGTGCAAGAAGCCAGGGCACGTGGTTTTAGATTGTCCATTGTGCATGATGCCAACTTAGGGGAGAGTGTATGTGATGCAGGCCAAGGAGGCTGATCCTGATACCACACTCATCACAGGAAACACTTAGAGTATTTAGTTAAGAACGATTCAATCGATTCATTGTTGCAATTTTTGATTTTGGGGTTGTCTTGTTGTGTATGTGTAGTGTGCTACTATTAGAGTGATTCTTAAAACATGAGTTGTCATGAGGACTTGTATTTTGTTGCATTCTTTGTGAAAATTGATTGTGTTATCATGTGTAGTAATGAATTTTGGAATTTAATGACCTAGAATGAATCTAAGTAGGACTCGTTATAATCGATTTCAATTTGTTTTCCGAGGTTGTAATCCCCGTTAATGAAGGTATGATATTAGTAGCTGGAGTAGCCACTAGAGCTTTGTTAGACTCGGGGGCTACTCACTCTTTTATTTTGGAGGCTTTTGCCCGAAAATGGGGTATTGAGTGCGAAGAGCTGTTTGGTGGGTTCTCGATGACCATCCCATCAGGTGAAGAGCTGTCCACCAGGAGTATGGTGAAGAATCTTGAGATTTTATTGCAAGGGAAATCAGTGGTTGCAGATTTGATAGTGTTGCTCATTCCTGAGTTTGATCTAATTATTGGGATGTACTGGATGACGAAGAATGTTGTGGTGATTGACTTTCAGCAGAGATCAGTGTTGGTCAGACCGGAGGGAGAAAAATTGTTTTGGTTTGAGGCTACTAGGAGTTCGAGGAGGGCTCAGATTATATCCTTCTTTCAAGCTAAGCAGTTGGTGCATGATGGATGTGAGGCGTTCTTAGCCAGTGTATCTTTGACAGAGTTGCCAGTACGTCCAGATATTTCAGATGTGGACTTTTTCAAAGATTTTGAGGATGTGTTCCCAGACGATGTTGCAGGTATTTCGCTTGATAGAGAGGTTGAGTTTTCTATCAAATTAGTACCGGGTACTGTACCAATTTTTAAGGCACCGTATAGATTGGCTCCTACGAAAATGAGAAAACTCAAAGAGCAGATTCAAGAGTTGCTTAATAAAGGGTTCATATGCCCTAGTTTCTCTCCTTGGGGCGCACCGGTCCTCTTTGTGAAAAAGAAGGACGGTAGTCTAAGGTTGTGCATAGACTACCGAGCTTTGAATGAAGTGACGGTGAAGAACAAGTACCCACTACCCATAATTGAGGATCTATTTGATCAGTTCTAGGGAGCCTTGGTATTTTCAAAGATTGATATCTGATAAGTGTATTTTATACACTTAATTTATATATGATTTTAATTATTAATTGTTTGTTTCGAGCAGATTTATGTGGGTTTTTTTTGTTGTTTTTGTGCTTGCATAGAATTATTGAATTATTTGGAAAAGAAGCAGAAAATGAGAATTTGTGAAGAGAAAGGAATTAAAAAATAAAAGAAAAGAAAATTTAAGAAACGAGAAAGAAAAGAACAGGAGAAGAGTTATTGGGCTTTCAATTTGGGCTTTGTTGTTAGCGCTAAAAGAAGCGCTAAAGAAGAGAAAAGAAAGAGCTAGCGCGCTGTGCATGGGAGAATTGAGAACTCTCGACGGAGAGTCAAGCGAGCCTGCCTGGTTATTTGGAGCGCCCGCGCGTGATGACTTCTCGGGATTTTAAAATTGTCGGAAAGGAAAGTTTTAATTTTAGTGGGCTTTTGAGTGGGCTTTTGTGCATGATATAAAAATGGATTTTTTATCAGACAAGAGAGGGGAGCCGCACAGGCACAATACGTACAACACATCAGAGAACAGAGATCGTGATTGTGGATTTTTCGAAAGGAATTCTGGAGCTTAATTGAAGACATAGATCTATAGATCGGACACGACCTCGACGGATTTGTTTTCTACTTTTTATTTATTTAATTATGAATTTATGTCTCGATTTTTGAACATGTTTTGTTTTATTCAGAATTTTATTATGAACTAAAGTTTTAGAGTCTAGAGGTCGGATGGAACCTGGTGTAGACAATTTCATGAATTTTTGATTTTATTGAATTGAGTTTCTTCTACATTAATTGTTTTTCTAAAATTGATTGTCTTTTCAATTATCTGATGAATAATTGATTTGTTATATTAATTTGAAATCTGACACTCGGAAGATGAGATTTTGAATAGGACCATTAGAAAATACACTGTTAATTATTTATATTACTCGGGAGAGTGTATAATTTTAACAGAGCTTTTGAAAAGAACATTGTTTTGAATTGATCACTACAAGTAGATTCTTAATAGGGATATTGGAATTGAACTGTAGTTGATATATTTTATTCGGCACTCGGGAGAGGGAATAATACACTTAAGTGTTCTTGGCTATTAATTCATTGAAATTCATGAAGATTAATTAATTAGGATTGATTTTTGTTGAAACCAGGTGAAATCTATACCTCTAGACCATTTCTCTCTGATTGATTATTTCTGAAAGTTGTGTGCGTGCTATAAAATCATCTGCTTATTTTTATTTTTCTGCAAAATTCTCAAAGTTTGATTTTCTAGATAAAGTTTGGACTATTTTAATTACAAGTACTAAATATTTTAATTTTACTCCCTGTGGGATCGATACTTGATTTTATCACTATATTAAAACTTGGCACTCGTACGCTTGCGAGTAATTTTCACAACAAGTTTTTGGCGCCGTTGCCGGGGAGTAAATTTTGATTATTTTTTAGTCTTGTTACCAATTAGTCTAGATTTTAATTTAGAGTTTTTTATTTTATTTTTAATTATCTAATTAATTTCTTCTTATTTTTTATTGCAGTTTATGCGACGATCTCAAAGTGCGAATTCTTTACTGTTTGATCCGAAGATCGAGCGCACTGCACGTGCTTTGAGAAGAGTGAGAAGAGAAGAATTAAGGAACATGGCTGAAGAAGAAGCACAACAAGCTCCTCTGGTGCCAATTAGAGACCACTTCAGACCGACGATCCAGGCTCACTATTCTGGAATCGCTCGAGGGACCATTAATGCCAAAAATTTTGTACTGAAGCCGACGTTAATAAACATGGTGCAGTCAAACCATTTTAATGGGAGCGCCACTGCTGATCCTCACCTACACCTACGCACTTTCTTGGAGATAACCTATACGGTAAAAATTAATGGTGTGTCGAAGGATATTATTCGCTTACGCTTGTTTCCGTTTTCTCTCAGGGATCAAGCAAGAAGTTGGTTGCAGTCACTGCCTTTAGGGAGCATCACTACATGGGAGGGGATGTCAGAAAAATTTCTTGCAAAATATTTCCCTCCTGCCAAATCCACCCAACTGAAGATAGAGATCAGCACATTCAGGCAGATGGACACTGAACAGTTATACGAGGCATGGGAAAGGTACAAAGAATTACTTAGACGTTGTCCTAACAACAATTTTGCAGATTGGGAACAAATCGAGTGGTTTTACAATGAACTGAATGCGCCTACGAGGATGAATGTGGATTCTGCGGCTGGAGGTACTATATTTTCAAAAGACCATGTACAGGCCTACGATATGCTGGAACAGATGACAATCAATAGTTTCCAATGGCCATCTGAGCGTATGGGAGTCAAGAAGCCAGCTGGAGTGTATGCAGTAGATCCTCTCACATCCATCACCGCTCAATTATCTGCACTGAATACACAGGTAGCTTCTTTGAATAAGATTAATGTTGCAGATTCAACTGGAGTTGAAGGATCACATACCCCAGAGCAAGTTAATTATATCAATCCTAATGGCTATCGAGGTTATGGAGCTTACAGAGGTAATCCTGTTTCCAATACTTATCACCCTAGTTTGCGGAATAATAAAAAAATTTCATATGCTAACAATACTAATAAGGGTGATGGTAAGTTGTCTTTAGAGGATGTGGTTAGTACCTTTGTGCAGGAATCAGGTAAGAGGATGGCGAGAACTGAGTCTCGCCTTGATAGCTTGGAGACTGATAGTCGTGTTTTGTGTGCATATTTTGTTGTTATTTTGTTTGGTAGTTTGCATGCATTTAATTGTGTTTGTTCATGTTTTATCTTAGTTTTGTCTTTTGCATGCATTTATATTCATAACATACTCCCGGGTTTAATGTGTAGGAGATTTCAAGATGAAGAAAACGAAGGCAGAATATTGGTTTTTTCCATGCGATCGATCCCCCGAACTCAATAGGATCGAGCGAGGTATCCGGATTATGAAGGCAGAATTTTGCATATTTCCATGCGCTCGATCGCACGTACTCAGCAGGATCGAGTGCGGGCCGAGAAGTTGAAAACAGAGAAACGCATATTTTCACGCGATCGATCGGGCGTATTCCATGCGATCGAGCGTGCGGGCCTGTTTGGGAATGATTTTTTAATTTTGGAAATTTTGTTATTTTGGACTCTAGGTTTTATTAGACTCCTAATTCCGTTTTTAATTATTATTATCAGATTTCGAGACTCTCTCTTGGAGGCTAGGTTTTGTTCCTCAATTTCTTCTCTAGTTTTCTTCTTTTCTTTGAATTTTTATTGATTTGGTGATGAATCGTTGTAGCTAAACCTTTTAATACTTGGTTGAGGGAGACGAAACCTTGATATATTTTGTTCATGAGATTTGATTCGTAGTGTTTAATCTTTATTAAGTATCAATCTTTGATCTGTTTGATTTCATGTTTGTATGCGAGATTTTAGGATTGGCCATCTTAGAGTTTTGTATTGCGAACGATAGCTAAATTAGAATTCAAATTCGTAATTGTTTGAACAATCTAATTTGCGAAGCAACTACGTTTGATATTTTCTGCTGTTGAATTTATTAAATCGTAGGATCAATTATTGACTAGGCTAAATACAACCGCTGGTGTTTGTGTTGTCTAGGTTCGTCAGTTTTACTAGTTTGAATGCTACCGTGGATTTAAATCTAGATTGCTGTTATCGGGTTAATTCATTGGTAATGGTTAATTTAGAATGCTGTTTTCTAATTAACTAAAATTACGGTGAAACAAGAATTTAGTTTTCAGTGACGAATATTTAATAGGATTAATTATTTTTAGGGAATCGATGATTGATTGAATGAATATCAAGGGTGTAGTCGACCGATACCAAGTCTCGCCTCTTATTGATTTCTCCAAGTTTATTATTCAATCTTGCATGTTAGTGAATTTTAATTGTTTAAAATTTTCAGTAATTAATCTCAAACTTCAAAACCCCTTTAATTTATTTAGAACGCATTAAATTTACCTTTTCTCGTGGAAACGATCCCTACTCACACTACTGCATTATTTGTTTATCTGATTGAGTCGGGTAATTTGGGCATGACACAATTAAGCGTAACCAAATTTTGGCGCCGTTTTCGGGGATCGGTGTTAATTTAATTAATCTCACTCTCTTCTCTTTTCTTTGTTCCTAGTTCTCTCTAGTTCATGCTTTCAGGTGATCTTGCTGACAAAGACTTTCTCTACAATCCGGAAATTGAAAGGACTTTGCATAGGCGAAGGAGAGAACTTCGTAGGCAACAACAAGAAGCCGCTTCTCGAGCTGCTTTTCCGAAAGAAGAAGAAATGGCTGCTAATGCTAACCTGAGTCTTAGACAATTGGGCACTCCTGATCCCAATCAACAACCTTTATGCATTACTTTTCCTACATTAGAAAATAATGCTACTTTTGAGGTTAAATCTTGATTAATTCACTTACTACCTTCCTTTCATGGTCTTGCAGGTAAGGATCCAAATAAACACTTGATGGAGTTTCATGTGGTCTGCACGAGTATGAAACCCCATGGGGTGACAGAGGAGAAAATTCAGCTGAGAGCTTTTCCTTTCTCTTTGAAGAGTGATGCTAAGGATTGGCTATACTACTTACCCTCTGGCTCCATCACAACTTGGACGGAGATGAAAAGAACATTCCTAGAGAAATACTTTCCAACCTCTAGAGCTGCGAACATCCGGAAGGAAATCTATGGGATCAAGCAATACTCCGGAGAATCACTGCATGAATACTGGAAGCGGTTCAAGAAGCTTTATGCTAGCTGTCCGCAACATCAGATAAGTGGAAATCAATTGATCCAATTTTGCTATGAAGGTTTGTTACCTCATGACAGGAGTATGCTAGACGCAGCCAGTGTAGGAGTTTTTGTGGACAAAACTCCGGTACAGGCAAGAAATTTAATAGAGAACATGGCTGTCAATTCTCAACAATTTGGCACCATCAGGAATGAGCATCCACCAAGGAAGAACAACGAGTTAAATGTCTCTTCCCTTGAACATCAATTAATTGAATTGACAACTCTTGCGCGTCAGATGGCTGTAGGGAATGGACAAACTGCAAAGGCATGTGAGATTTGTGCTGCAATGGGACATGCTACTGATACGTGTCCCACACTTCAAGAAGAATCAGTTGAACAGGTCAATGCTACTGGAGGATTTCCTGGACCATCCCAGAGGAAATATGATCCATACTCCAACACATACAATCCTGGTTGGAAGGATCATCCAAATCTAAGATATGAGAATCCTCAAGCAAACCAATCGGGGCCTCAAGCACCACCACATAATCAAAATTATAGACCGTTGTATCCTCAACAACAACAGCAGTGTCCTCAGATTCCAAGCCCAGGTGAGTTCCTTCAAAATATTGTTAAGGATCTTGCAACTAACACTGTAGCCTTTCAATAGGAAACAAGAGCAAGTATTCAAAACTTGAACACCCAGATGGGACAGCTCGCCACCGCCATTAACAAGCTAGAAGCACAGCATTCCAATGCTTTACCATCTCAAACAATTCCAAACCCAAGAGAAAATTCAAGTGCAATCACTCTAAGGAATGGGAAGGAGTTGAAGATCAAGAAAAAAGAAGTGGAGGCTTCACCCAAGGAGAAACCGCAAGAAGAGTCGAAATCGACTGATGGAGAAGCATCCAAGGAGGAAGCGCCAAGAGGTAAGTTTCCTACACTTTATAAATATAAGCCTGTTGCCCCTTTTCCCTTAGCACTATAAGAGTCTAGAAAAGATGAAGGGATAAAGGATCTTTATGAGACTTTTCGTAGATGTGAGGTGAATATTCCGCTGTTAGATGCTATTAAGCAGGTGCCTTGATACGCGAAGTTCTTGAAGGAACTGTGCCCAGCCAAGAGGAAACAGACATTGAAGGGTTGTCAAAAAGTGGAACTTGGTGAGAATGTATCTGCTGTGATCCAAAGAAAATTGCCCGCAAAATGCAAGGATCCAGGTATGTTTTCTATCGCATGCACCTAGGGATTGTTAGACTTGAGAAGGCCATGTTAGATCTAGGAGCATCAATCAATGTTATGCCTTATTCTATCTATGCATCCTTGAAACTTGGCCCATTGAACAAAACTGGAATTGTTATTCAACTAGCTGATAGGTCAATGCATAACCTAGGGGAGTAGTAGAAGATGTGTTAGTGCAGGTCAATGAATTGGTGTTTCTTGCAGATTTTTATGTGCTAGACATGGAAAACGGTGATATAATAGTCCTATTTTGTTAGGCAGACCGTTTTTGAAAACTTCCATGACAAAAATTGATGTTCACAGTGGCACACTTACTATGGAATTCGATGGCGAGGTTGTGAAATTTAATATTTATGATGCCATGAAATTTCCTGATAGTGATGATTGTGTATTTTCTGTTGATATTGTGGATTTCTTGGCCCAAGATTATTGTGAACATGTAGGGAAAGATGAGCTAGAGGTGGCTATTATAGCACCAACTATGCAGACGGAAGATGGGATTCGATGCAGTCATGAAGTGGAAGAGATTGAGAAACTTTTGAATAGTTCGCCTGAGCTACCTCAGTCAGGTAATGCCTCTTACTTATCCTTGCCAATCTCTAATACTAGGCATCTTCCATCTTTTTTGCAGGCACCAGTGGTCAAATTAAAGACGCTTCCAAACCATCTGAATTATGTTTTCCTTGGTGAAGGAGAAACACTACCGGTTATCATCTCCAACAGTTTGGAAGTCGATCAAGAGGAGCAGTTAGTCAAAGTATTGAAAGAGCACAAGAATGCAATTGGATGGACTATAGCAGACATCAAGGGAATTAGCCCTTCCACATGCATGCACCGAATATTGATGGAGGAAGGAGTAAATCCCTCACGTCAACCGCAAAAAAAGTTAAATCCACCAATGATGGAGGTGGTAAAGGCGGAAATTCTGAAGCTGCTTGAAGTTGGGGTCATCTACCCGATCTCTGACAGTCAGTGGGTCAGTCCTGTCCAAGTGGTACCCAAGAAAACCGGAATTACTGTGGTAAAAATCAAGGATGACGAGATGGTTCCCACCCATATTCAAAATGGGTGAAGGTTTGTATTGACTACAGGAAGCTGAATGCCGGAACCCGAAAGGACCACTTTCCTTTACCCTTTATTGATCAAATGATTGAAAGGTTAGCGTGTCATCCTTACTATTGTTTTTTTGATGGATATTCTGGTTATTTTCAGATTGCTATCGCACCGGAGGATTAATAAAAGACGACGTTCACATGCCCGTTTGGCACCTTTGCGTATCGACGGATGCCCTTTGGACTTTGCAATGCACCGGCCACTTTCCAACGGTGTATGGTTAGTATTTTTTTGGACTTTATTGAGCATATCTTAGAAGTTTTTATGGATGACTTCACTGTCTATGGTGAATCCTTTGAAAACTGTCTATCTAACCTTGCACTTGTCCTTAAGAGGTGTGTCGAAACCAACTTGGTTTTAAATTTTGAAAAATGTCATTTTATGGTTGGGAAAGGTGTGGTTTTGGGTCATGTGGTTTCGTCTAAGGGCATAGAGGTAGATAGGGCTAAAATTGATATCATTCACTCTCTCCCTTACCCCACATGTGTGCGGGAAGTGCGTTTTTTTCTTGGCCATGCAGGTTTCTACAGGAGATACATTCAAGATTTCGCCAAGATCGCATCCCCCATGTGCAAGCTTTTACAAAAAGATGTGTCATTTGAGTTTAATGAGTCTTGCAAATCATCATTTGACAAATTGAAGAACTCCTTGACATCTGCACCAATAATCCAGCCACCGGATTTGAGCAAGCCATTCGAGATTATGTGTGACGCCAGTGACTATGCCGTTGGTGCGGTTTTAGGCCAAAAAGTTGGGAAAGCTTCGCATGCTATTTATTACGCTTCTCGTATCCTGAACGATGCCCAACGGAACTACTCCACCACTGAAAAGGAGCTTTTAGCTGTTGTTTTTGCATTAGAAAAATTTTTCTCTTATTTTCTTGGTTCTAAAGTTATTGTTTACTCTAATCATGCAGCTCTTCGTTTTCTGATGGCAAAGAAAGAAGAAAAACCAAGACTGATCCGATGGATATTACTTTTGAGCGAATTTGATGTGGAAATAAAGGATAAAAGAGGGGCTGAGAATCAAGTTGCTAATCACTTGAGTCGCCTAGTTCACGTTGATGAGGAGCTGAAATTGCGAGAAAAATTCCCTGATGAGCAATTATTTTCAGCGAGCGCCGAATTACCATGGTACAAAAATATTGTGAATTATTTAGTTACTAATAGTTTCCCCTCTGAATTTTCCAAGGCGCAAAGGGACAAAGTGCGAAACGATGCGAAGTATTTTGTGTGGGATGATCCATACTTGTGGAAACACTGCGCTAATCAAGTTATACATCGATGTGTCCCCATGAGCGAGGTAGTCCCTATCCTCACGTTTTGCCATTCTTATGCATGTGGTGGCCACTTTGGGGCGAAAAGGACATCAAGGAAGGTGTTGTATAGCGGATTTTCTGGCCTTCCTTATTTTGAGACGCTTACCTGTTCTGTAAGTTGTACGCTCAATGCCAAAAGACAGGTAACATCTCCCAACAAAAGGAGATGCCCCAACAACCTATTCTAGTTTGTGAGATCTTTGATGTGTGGGGCATCGACTTCATGGGACCCTTTCTGAGTTCATATGGTTATGTTTATATATTACTTGCTATGGATTATGTCTCAAAGTGGGTGGAAGCAAAGGCCACCCGTACTGACGATTCTCAAGTTGTTGCAGAGTTTATCAAGCATAACATTTTCTCTAGGTTTGGAATTCCGAGAGCCCTCATCAGTGATAGAGGTACACACTTCTGCAACCGAACTGTGGCGAGTTTGCTTAAAAAGTACCATGTGACGCACAGGATCTCCACTGCATATCATCCATAATCCAACGGTCAATCTGAGGTATCAAACAGAGAGATCAAATCTATCCTTGAAAAGACCGTGAATCCTACTAGAAAGGATTATAGCCTGCGTTTGGATGATGCCTCGTGGGCATATAGAACCGCATTCAAGACACCGATTGGAATGTCTCCATATCGGTTGATTTTTGGGAAACCATGCCATCTGCCAGTGGAATTGGAGCATAGAGCCTATTGGGCTATCAAACATTTTAACATGCAGATGGATGAGAGCGGCGAGCACCGGAAGCTGCAGTTGCAAGAGTTGGAAGTGATTCGCAATGACGCATATGCCAGCTCTAAGATCTACAAGGACAAGAAAAAGGCCTTCCACGACAAGATGATCTCTAGAAGGAACTTCGAAGTTGGTCAGAAAGTTTTGCTCTATCATTCCCGACTTCGGTTGTTTCCATGTAAGTTACGTTCGCGTTGGAATGGACCGTTTGTTGTAACTAATATCTTTTCTCATGGTGCAGTCAAAATTCAAAGTTTGGACACATCCAAAACATTCAAGGTGAATGGCCACCGGGTGAAGCACTACCATGAAGGTATCCAAGTGAAAGACGGAGAGGACGAGCATGACATCACTCTTGATGCTCCGCCAAATGTCGACTAAATTCGCGGCATGCAGTCGAGCTATAGACTAACTGTAAATTTAGCGCTGACTGGGAGGCAACCCAGTGTTTCTTTCTCTTTTTATTTTACTTACTTTTATTTCTTTGTTTTAGTGTTGCTTTTTATTGTTTTTGTTTGTTTTTCGTTAAATTTTGGAAAATTTCAAAAATAATTTTTTTAGCTGTGTGCGCTCGATCGCATTGAACTCACGCGATCGAGCGCACGATTTCACCCCTATTCTCTGTCCGAAATTGTTTTGAGGCTCACTCGATCGCTTTGTACTCATGCGATCGAGCGCGCAGTTTCAACCCCGTTCTCTGCCCCTGATTTACGAAGCTCGCTCGATCGAGAGAACTCAATGCGATCGAGCGCGCTCCCCTGTGGCCGCCTAATTAATGATTTTTTTTTCTTTCCTTAACTTTTTTCCCCCCCTTTGCTCGATTTTCCTAGAACCCTAAACCCCCAATTTTCGAATTTTACTAATCCTTACCAATTTCCCTTGAAACATTGCAGGAATCATCCCAAGGATTGCACTCCCCATTCTTCTTTTCTTCTCCACATCTCCAGCGCCAGATTTTGCCACGAAACACCGGAATTCTTAATGCACGCCAAGTGTTCGATATATTTCCCCGGTCAAGTTTCTTGCTAGGTTACCATAATTATGGGCCCGAAATGCACTCGAGAGCACGGAGAATCGTCTCGCCAAGGAGCTAGGAATACCCAGAACCCAATCCACCCAGCCAGCCAATTCGTCAACCAAGCGGCACAAGATCGATACGATCATGCTAAAGCCCATCGCTACCCTATTACTGAGAGGGGTTTTGCTCTAATGGATTACGAAAGCGATGTGGCTAACCAAGTTGTCAACCAAGGGTGGGGGCCATTTTCTCGACAGCCATCCCCGGCTATTGTCCCTATTGTGAGGGAATTCTATGCCAATGCAGCAGCGTGCACGGATGATAAGGCCTTCGTCTGGGGTATTCTAGTTTCATATGCACCAAAAGATTTGAATAGCCTTTTGGAGACGCCCGACGTCGATGACAGTTTCTACCAGAGCATAGCTTCCGGCCCGGATTTGGACGAAGTCATTCAGCAAATATGCATGGCCGGGGCTGCTTGGAGGGATCCGGTTACTTTCAAGTGCTTTAAAGAGAAATATCTGCTGATGAATCCGGCAACTTGGTACATCTTTGTAGCCCACCACCTCATGCCCATTACCCACACGAGCGAGGTACATGTTGAGAGGGCCGTCCTACTCTATGCTCTTGATCTTCAATTACCGGTGAATGCGGGGCGTGTGATACACAGTCAGATGAGGCATTCCATCACTACGAGGACGGCGGGTCTCTATTTTCTGATGATTATCATGCAACAGTGCTTGCGCGCTGGGGTGCCACATCGACTCGATGAAGAATGGTTACAACCCATGCGTCCTATTGACGGCGCGACTGTCGATGCCAAACGAGAATATAGGAGGAGCCAGTTCATGGTGGATGATCAATTTGTGTCGGTGCCCGACCCACTACGCCCTCCACCGCTTCCACACCGAACCACTACTGTCACGGTTCGAGCGTTGGCCAATGAAGCCCAATATCAGAATGCTTTCAATGCAGCGGTGGCCTCGAATTTTCAGGCCTTGGACTTTATTTGTCGAGGCATTTCCGAGCGTCTTGGGATTGACCCCACCACATTGACCCCGGCTATCCCATTTCCACAGCCTTCTGACTTTCAAGGCGCCGATCCCGTCCTACCTCCTGAGCATGAAGACGAAGATGCCGCCGACCGTTGAACCAGGTGAGTTTTGATTTTCATTTGTTGCACAGCATATTGTTTCGTTTTTTGTTTGTGTTTTGTCTTGTAATGCATTGAGGACAATGCTTAGGTTAAGTGTGTGGGGGGGGGGGGGGTGCATTGTATGCATTTTGCATTTTGTTTCTTTTGTTTTGAATTTTTCTTGTGTTGTTATGCATCGTATTGTTGTGTTGTCGTTTTTGTTGTTCAAATGCATAAGTTGAGGATGAGTTGTTAGCCTATGATGAGGTAGTTGAAAAATGAAATTTTTGAAAAATTTTACTCTTGATTGGACATGAGAAACCATAGGTTGATTGTTGAATATTTTCAAGCACGCATGTTACACCGGTGAAGTGTAGTGATGTATTAGACTTTGTGGATGTCTGTTGGACCATTGCATGACAATAGGTGTTTGTGGAACTTGATGGTTCTTAAGTCTTGATGATCCTATTGATTTAGCATTTACTCTCTTGGGTATTTTTAGAAGTAGAAAAAGAAAAAATCAGCTTTTATAGCATGTTTATGAAGTAATCAACTCCATCCAGGTTGCAAGAAAGATGTTTGAAATCCTACTCATCTTATTTGTGGCTAAGTCTGCGGAAAAAAATAAAATGGGGTTTAGCCTTGAAAAAAATAAATTAGTAAGGCTTCAGTTCCATCCGGGTTTGAAATGTGTTTGAAATCCTATTCACTATTTCATAGCTAAGTATGCGGGTAATTATTGGGACTGCAAAAAAAATCGCAAATTAGTGCTTAGTTAGCTTGAGAGAGTTGTGTTTTGTTGATGGATTGTTGGGAGGAGAGTTCTTGATTGTGAGACTTGCACTGAATTGTTTTTAGGTCGGCGAACAGTCTTGAAACTTTGTTCTTTTGAAGTTGCATGTAACTAGGGTAACATGGCACACACACACGTTCGCATTCGACTGACGGTGTATCATTGATGATTGAGAGTAGCTATGAACTTGTTTTTGGATGAAAGTGGTTTTCTCTTAGGCTAAATTTTATGCATAATCGTCCTTGCTTATGTGTTTGTCCTGTTTCATTTTGTTTTTGCATGACTTGCTCGAGGGCGAGCAAGGATTAAGTGTGGGGGTATTTGATAGTCGTGTTTTGTTTGCATATTTTGTTGTTATTTTGTTGGTAGTTTGCATGCATTTAATTGTGTTTGTTCATGTTTTATCTTAGTTTTGTCTTTTGCATGCATTTATATTCATAACATACTCCCGGGTTTAATGTGTAGGAGATTTCAAGATGAAGAAAACGAAGGCAAAATATTGGTTTTTTCCATGCGATCGATCCCCCGAACTCAATAGGATCGAGCGAGGTATCCGGATTATGAAGGCAGAATTTTGCATATTTCCATGCGCTCGATCGCACGTACTTAGCAGGATCGAACGCGGGCCGAGAAGTTGAAAATAGAGAAACGCATATTTTTACGCGATCGATCGGGCGTACTCCATGCGATCGAGCGCGCGGGCCTGTTCGGGAATGATTTTTTAATTTTGGAAATTTTGTTATTTTGGACTCTAGGTTTTATTAGACTCTTAATTCCGTTTTTAATTATTATTATCAGATTTCGAGACTCTCTCTTGGAGGATAGGTTTTGTTCCTCAATTTCTTCTCTAGTTTTCTTCTTTTCTTTGAATTTTTATTGATTTGGTGATGAATCGTTGTAGCTAAACCTTTTAATAGTTGGTTGAGGGAGACGAAACCTTGATATATTTTGTTCATGAGATTCGATTCGTAGTGTTTAATCTTTATTAAGTATCAATCTTTGATCTGTTTGATTTCATGTTTGTATGCGAGATTTTAGGATTGGCCATCTTAGAGTTTTGTATTGCGAACAATAGTTAAATTAGAATTCAAATCCGTAATTGTTTGAACAATCTAATTTGCGAAGCAACTACGTTTGATATTTTCTGCTGTTGAATTTATTAAATCATAGAATCACATATTGACTAGGCTAAATACAACCGCTGGTGTTTGTGTTGTCTAGGTTCGTCAGTTTTACTAGTTTGAATGCTACCGTGGATTTAAATCTAGATTGCTGTTATCGGGTTAATTCATTGGTAAGGGTTAATTTAGAATGCTGTTTTCTAATTAACTAAAATTACGGTGAAACAGGAATTTATTTTTCACTGACGAATATTTAATAGGATTAATTATTTTTAGGGAATCGATGATTGAATGAATGAATATCAATGGTGTAGTCGACAGATACCAAGTCTCGCCTCTTATTGATTTCTCCAAGTTTATTATTCAATCTTGCATGTTAGTGAATTTTAATTGTTTAAAATTTTCAGTAGTTAATCTCAAACTTCAAAACCCCCTTTTATTTATTTAGAACGCATTAAATTTACCTTTCCTCGTGGGAACGATCCCTACTCACACTAATGCATTATTTGTTTATCTGATTGAGTCGGGTAATTTGGGCGTGACACGATTAAGCGTAACCAGAGACGCACATGGCCAACATGCGTGATGTACTTCAATCCATGGAGACTAGCATTGGTCAGTTGGCAAACCCACTAAAAGATAGTAATCGCGGTCAATTCCCAAGCAATACTGAGGTGAATCCCATAGAACAGTATAAGGCCATAGAGTTGAGGATTGGAAAAGAGGTTGGAGTCCAAATCCCTACTGTTGCAGAGAAGAAATTTGAGGAAAAAGTCGAGGAGAAAGAGAAGGAGCCTGAACCTGACCCAAAACCGATGTACAAGCCGCCACTCCCCTACCCACAAAGGTTCAAGAAGAAAGCTTTAGATGAGCAGTTCTCCAAATTCTTGGAGATTTTCAAGAAGATTCATATCAACATCCCCTTTGCTGATGCTTTGGAACAAATGCCAAATTATGCGAAGTTCATCAAGGAGGTGATGTCCTTGAAAAAGAGGCTGCTAGAGAACGAGGTGGTGAATCTAACTGAAGAATGTAGTGTCGTGCTACAAAAGAAGATGCCACAAAAGCTTAATGATCCAGGGAGTTTTACTATTCCTTGTTCTATTGGTGGTTCTCATTTTACGACTGCACTTTTTGATTTAAGGGCCAGTATTAATTTAATGCCATTATCTATTTACATGGCCTTGAAGTTGGGAGAGATGAAATCGACTATGATTTCATTACAGTTGGCAGATAGAAGCATCACATATCCACTTGGCATTGTTGAAGATGTTCTAGTCAAGGTGGATAAATTCATCTTCCCAGCGGATTTTGTGATATTGGACATCGAAGCAGATTATGGTGCTCCACTGATTTTTGGGAGACCATTTTTAGCTACGGCGGATGCTAAGATCGAAGTAAAAAATGGTGAATTATCGATGGGTGTGGAAGGCGAGAGAGAGATTTTCAAATTATTCATGAAGACACCTAATCCACCCATCGAAGAATTGTGCTTAATTGAACCGGTTGTGAAGTTGGAGAAATGTCAAAGAGCTGATTTTGCGGATGATTCATCGAAGGAGAGAGTGCCAAATTTATCAAAGAATAAGTCCATGAAGAAGAGAGTGAAATTTAAATGGCGGTTCGTGTAATTTATTAAGCGTGTGAAAGAGAAAGGGAAGACTTAACACCGGTGAAAGTCGGGCTGACGACTTTAAACCAAGCGCTTTTTGGGAGGCAACCCAAAATTTTTGTTTTTTATTTTTATTTCTTTTCTATTTTTATTCTTTTGTTTTATGCTTTAATTTTTATTTTTTGTTCATTAGTTAATTTATGATTTTTGAATACATTATTTGGAATTTTGGAGGCCTGATGTTTTAAAATGTTTGAATTTTTTCAAGATTTTAGAGCTTCTGACAGAAGCTCGTACGCGCCCGCTCGTCATCTATCCCGCGCCCTCCTCTCCTCTACGCATTGAAGCATCCCTTTTCTGCGCTATTCCATGCGCAATTGCGCTACTAATCTGCGCCACATCTAGCGCAAACGCGCATGCCACCTGTTATCCTCCTTGCGCCAATGACCATCATCTGCGCAGCTTCCTTTAGCGTGATCGCGCAGAACCCTAGCGCCAACGATTATCATCTGCGCTCCATATAGCGCTAACGCGCAGCCCACCTTGCGCTAACAAGCCCTCAATTAGTGCTATCGCGCCACCCCATTTACTCATTTGTGCTTCAGTCCAGCGCAAACACGCTAATCTTCTGCGCCATCTAGTGCTATCGCACCTTCTCATCACCTCACCATCTTAAGCAATCTCAGCAGCACAGCCTTGAGATCATGCGCCCCTCCTAGCTGCTCACATCCATGCACCATCGAGGTCATTGAAATCCTAGCATCCCTATGCACAATCGTGTGTCCAAATCGTGCCATACATTGCTCGATCCTGCTTATTATGAGCAAAATCACATATTCACTTGTGCAAATTTCATCTCATCCGATCAAATTCTGATGGTGCTGTAGCTGCTGCAACTTATTTCTATGGAGATGTTGGTGTAATTACTTTTCTGGAGTTGATTTTGGTTATGCCGAGTCCTGATGCTCGGTGTCGAAGGTATGTGTCCCTTGTTCTTTTTATTGTTTTTAATCATTAGAGACAATGATTATATTAAGTTTGGGGAGGGGGGGGGGGGTGAATCAGTGTTTGATTTAGTTGGTTGGTTGATTGTTGTTTCGTTATTATGTGTGCTTTATAGTTAAAATTTTTGTTGAGTTTAGTTGAAGTTGTGAGTTGAGTTTTAAAAGAAGTTGAGAAATAAATTGGAATACATGGCCAATTATGAAAAAAAATTTTGTGCTATAACTGAAATCCATGATTGTGTACCTATCTGGCAAATATTTTTTTGAGAAAAATGGAACCAATTGAATGAACAATTTCCTATATACTCTGTGATTAATACTTGAATCTGATTTTTGAAACATACAGACATAGATATGATTGAGGCATTGTTTGGATTTTTTTGGGCCTAATTTTCATTGAATTTATTTATCCTTAGTTGCCCATTTGAGCCTACACGTATATTAGTACTTTTGGTACATGTTCTGAATTTTTTGGAAATCATCGTTTACTGCTGATGATTATCTTTTCTGCACTGATTGATATTTGTATGATTTAATTGTGGATTGAGAGTTGTCTAGAACTAGTTCAGACACTCTTCGAGGAGAAATACGGGCAAAACTGTGATTAGGAATGATTTATGAAATTTTTTCTGAATGCGTTTGAGCCTTTCAAGCTACCTATTTATATATTTTATCCCTAGTACCTTGTTTGAGGCTTATTGAAAATTGAATGGCATGCGTGTAAACGTGTGATAAAACCCGCATTCGTCATTATTTCAAGGTCCTACATTGACTACCTGAATAGCCTAAACACTATTTCCTACCTTTAAGGGAGTAATTTGAATGCTAAATTGTTATATGCTCCTAGTGTTATTTGTGAAAAAGGGAATGATGTGGTGAAAGAATTGGAAAGAGAAAAAGAAAGAGGTAGTAGAAAAAAAAAAAAAGAGTTGAAAAGAGGTTTGAAGAGTTGAAAAATTTTGGGATTGAAAAAGAAAGAAAAGAGTTGTGAAAGAAAGTGTGAAAAGTTGAAAAATTAATGAAGTGAGAAAAAAAATAAATGTGAAATTGTGAATGAAAATGAGTTGAAGTTAGATTGAGCATAAGTATAAATTACTCCTTATTTTGAATTCTTATCCTTCATTTGTAGCCATGAGCCAGACCATACATTATAAGCTGATTAAGTCCTATTGACCGAGTCTCAGTTGCTCAATATACTAGTGGAGAAGAGATGCAAGAATTTAGCCTATGGATTGTTGATTGATACTTTTAATGATTATGAAGTTTTATCGAAACACGCACACACTATTATTCTTTAAATTTACCTAATTGTGAGTGTTTTTGATTTCATATCCTTTATTTGATCATATGCTACCTTGAAAATTTCTCATGATCTATGAATGTGTGAATTGAATTTGGATAAGGTTTTTTTGAACGTGAGTTGCGGAGATTGTGAGTTTATGCGGTTATTTGGTTATGATTAAAATTTTTAAGTGTTAGTAGGTTGGATGGGATTGGATTTGATTATTTTGAAATTATTTCTAAGGCCATTGCTCCATAATATTTTTTGACTATTCTTGTTGGTTTGATGATTTGAGTTTTTGAAAGTTATTGTTTTAATAGTTTTGCTCGGGACTAGCAAAAGTATAAGTTTGGGGATATTTGATAAGTGTATTTTAAACACTTAATTCATATATAATTTTAATAATTAATTGTTTGTTTCGAGCAGATTTATGTGAGTGTTTTGTTGTTTTTGTGCTTGCAGAGAATTATTGAATTATTTGGAAAAGAAGAAGAAAATGAGAATTTGTGAAGAGAAAATGAATTAAAAAAATAAAAGAAAAGAAAATTGAAGAAACGAGAAATAAAAGAACAGGAAAAGAGTTATTGGCTTTCAATTTGGGCTTTGTTGTCAGCGCTAAAAGAAGCGCTAAAGAAGAGAAAAGAAAGAGCTAACGCGTTGTGCATGGGAGAATTGAGAACTCTCGACAGAGAGTCAAGAGAGCCCGCATGGTTATTTGGAGCGCCCGCGCTTGATGACGTCTCGGGATTTTAAAATTTTCGGAAAGGAAAGTTTTAATTTTAGTGGGATTTTGAGTGGGCTTTTGCGCATGATATAAAAGGGGATTTTTTATCAGACAAGAGAGGAGAGCCGCACAGACACAATACGTACAACACATCAGAGAACAAAGATCGTGATTGTGGATTTTTTGGAAGGAATTCTGGAGCATAATTGAAGACGGAGATCGATAGACCGAACACGGCATCGACGGATTTGTTTTCTACTTTTTATTTATTTAATTCTGAATTTATGTCTCGATTTTTGAACATGTTTTGTTTTATTCAGAATTTTATTATGAACTAAATTTTTAGAGTCTAGAGGTTGGATGGAACCTGGTTTAGACACTTTCATGAATTTTTAATTTTATTGAATTGAGTTACATTAATTGTTTTTCTAGAATTGATTGTCTTTTCAATTATCTGATCAATAATTGATTTGTTATATTTATTTGAAATCTGGCACTCGGGAGAGGAGATTTTGAATAGGACCATTAGAAAATACACTGTTAATTATTTATATTGCTCGGGAGAGTGTATAATTTTAACAGAGCTTTTGAAAAGAACATTGTTTTGAATTGATCACTACAAGTAGATTCTTAATAGGGATATTGAAATTAAACTGTAGTTGATATATTTTATGAACCATGTATTTCATCCGTAATTGGATCAATTTGTCATTGTCTTCATTAATGATATCCTCATTTACTCGAAGGATAGGGAAGAGCATTCGCGGCATTTGAGAACGGTTCTAGAGGTGCTCCAAGAGCGGAAGTTGTTGTCTAAGTTCGGAAAATGTGAGTTTTGGCTGGAGAGAGTAGCATTCTTGGGTCATATCATTTTCGAGAGCGGTGTTGAGGTAGACCCCTTCAAGGTTCAAGCAGTGAAGGAGTGGTCTGCACCCAGAAACGCATCGAAGATTTG